>NC_133439.1:2814671-3122134 GCF_964197705.1 Penicillium psychrofluorescens | reverse complement strand
TGCAGCACTGCTGTGATACGCTCAGGGATTCCCCGCAAAGCAACGCCGCCGTTCGCCTCTTGTGGGCAAAACACCACAAACGCTAGAGGCCCACATGATGGTCTGTGACTTCAGAGAACAGGCCGAGTCCAGACTATGTGTGTGATCCACTGTGTGTCTCGGACGATATGGTTGGAGGAGTGGAGATTGATGGCAAAAGGAAAATACCAATCTAGCCGCGCTTGGAGTCAGCAAGCCTGGTTCGGCGGACTGCCATAGTCGCTAGACATGACGATCTAGGCACATCGGAATTTTAGCTTCATCAATCGTCAAGCTCGCGTAGAGTCTGTCCGTGCGCGATCCCCCTTCGCCCCTCTCGTGAACTTCTAACTAGGATTGCGCCGAGTTGCAATTCGGGAAACAAGCCTCGAGACCTTTTTGTGTTTGGGTACTCGCGGTGAATTTCTTTTCTGGGGAAGCTGATTGGCACCGCGTGAGGCGAAAAAAAAAAAAAAAAAACAAACAAAAAGGAACCAAAATCTGACAAGTTTGATCTGAGTCATGCAGATAATTGCCAGCTGAAGTTCAGCCCCTGGCTGGACAGCCGACGACTGTCATACTGGATACGACTGGCTTAAACCCGGATCTAGTCCTGGTTGAATATCACACCGTCACCAACACTAGGCACATTGCGGGCCTGACGTATCATTCGTTGCTGCTACGAACGGGACCCAGTTTCCTGACTTCCGCGGGGGCCCGATCTTCGATTCGACTGCTAGGATTGACTTTGATGGTGTCGGCGCAGCGTTATTGTTGGCCAGTTGAGGACTCATCTACATAGTCTTGAACTTACGAACTGTGGGCGTCGTACAAAAAAAATAACATTCTGCAACCCCCTGTCTAGCCTACATAATCCTATGTAGAATGATCAAATGTTCGCAAGGGGGAAAACGTCAGAGCTAATCTGTCGATCACCAGGCCCAGAATCAGCTGGAGCCTAACTACTCCACATCCCCCATCTCGGGTTCCCGCTGTAACCGCCTCCCCTGTTTCGCGCAAAGCGCGCTTGCCGCAACCCTCTCTCAGGGTGTGATTATTATTATGGACAGGGAGGGGCTTGTTTTTGAATTGTGGAATCCATGCCATTTGATTTGTCGATTCGTATCATTATCCTCCCATTTGCGCGTTTTGTCGGCATACTTTCTCCCCCCACGCTGTGACCGTCTGCGCTGGAACCCGAGGGCAAACTATGATGTCTGGCATGGTCGATCACTGACAGGAGGCTACAGCACATTATCATTTTGCCACCCAGTATTCGTGCAGCGGGATCTCTGTAGGCCAGATTTGAAACACTATACCGCACTGCTTGAGTCTTAGAACAAGCTAACTGTGAAGGATACTTTGTTTTCCCCGATCGCCACTGAACCATAAAAAGTACCTGCGTGCATTCAACTTGGCTGCGAGAATCGAATAACTGTTATGACCATATGGGAGAATTAGAAGAATTGCTTCCGGTTTTGTGATACTGGGCAGTCAATTCGCTGGTTTGGTTTCCTAAAATACAATTTGAGTAAAAGTCTTCATATGAGAGTGGATAGTACGAGCTCATTACCCTTGCTTTCTTTGCAGATACTACTATATTTGAGCCGATTCAAGTATACAACAACCACTGAGGCTGAAGAGAAGTAGTACAATGTGAACTAATGAGCAAAGTATTAATCTTTAATGTCCCTCAACATTGAACATCAAGATTGCCATTCATCTCGCGGACACTATTGTCGCAACCCTGAGTGCTATCCTAACACTTCTAGTCTGCTTTATCAAGCAAATGTTTGATTTAACCACGACGCCATTGCCTGGAATTGCGCCCCAGGTGGAAGTTTCCAGAGAAAGTCCGTGATCGGCTCGACGTGGAACTCTCGAGGAACCAGGCTAATACTCACATCGGAATGTTCAGCCTATTATTATGGCAAAAGGTTAGTAAACACTTGAAAGATAATCGAGGGTGACTGTATCTTGATCTTAGTTGCAAAAGCTACGACTGAATCCAAAAGCACTTCGTCACCTCCCACTCCAACAAAGGTTCTCGCAACAGGAAGATCCCGCCACCAGCCCGCCGGCACCTGCATAGGGTGACTATACTCGTCTGGTGTAAAATCACCCATCACTGCTTGCGCCCAGAGGCCAAGGGATATTGACGATATGACATCTCGAGCTGCATTCTTTTTGTAGCTCTCATAATGAGTCCGAAAGTCTACCCAGGGTGACAGCAGCATCGCGCCAGCGAGATTTTCACCGAGAGACAATTCCGGCACGCTATCTTCAAGTCTAGGATGAGCCAGACGCGACAAAACCGCCAGAGCAAGATGGGCGCCCGAAGAATCGCCTTGGAGTACGATATCGGATGGTCGTTTCCCCAAGGTCTCAATGGCATATCGTAGAAGGGCAACTGCCTGCTCTAATTGGCGGGGCCATTGAGCACCTGGGGCCAGATCATAGATGAGGAAGAGCACGCCTATGTCTTTGCCGTGATTCTTGAGGTCAGTGGAGAGGGCCTCGACGTGGCTGAAGTGGTTTGGTATAGCGGGGATGCAGTAGCCACCGCCGGGGAGATATATGATGAGTTTATCAGCCTCTGGGTTACCTAACCAGAAAGCTTGGGTGCCATCTGGAAGTTTCAGAATCTTGGGTATGCCCTTGTGTTGTTGCATGTGGTCTTCGTAAGTTTTTAGGACAGAGCCGGCTGGAAGGACATGTCTGCAGATAGACTGGTCACTATTTGCATCTTAAACCGAAACAAAATTGCTTAAAGACAGAATAAAACTCACTGGATCTGCTCTACAGAAAGGTTGTCAAAGAGTGTGCGCACAGAAGAGATTGCTACATGTTTGAAAGCTGTGACACCCCCCTCCTGGCCTCTAAATGGAGCGGTGACAGCAGACCAGACTCCGGTGCCAACTATATGAAAAGCAGTTTTTATGAGGAAACATGTTCGTTCGCTTGCTAAATTGGGGAATGGTTGACGGCTTACAGGACCTCACCACTGCAAACCCTAGTCCGAACCACATGCCCGCCATGAGGAGCGATTGCTTGTTGGCTTGCGTCAAAAAAGGCCAGAGCAACCCTCACTAACTTTGAAGCATCAGGGGAAAAAAGAAAATGAAGAAGGTTGTCCAAACATTTAGTGTAATAAGGGAGAGGGCCTTGGTTGACCTCAAGGAAGATCCGAAAGGAAAGTTTGGCGGGAGCGGGGGGTTGGGACTTTTTAACTACCCCGCTCATCTCTACCTCATCTCTAACTTAGGCTTCCACTGGGGTGCACTCGTACTACGTTGTCCGCACAACAGTATTATCTCAATAGCAACAGGGCCCCGCCTTTCGCTCCAATCGTTCGAATCAGAAATAGGAAGTGAGGGTAACAAAGAGATAAGGATTCACCGTCTCAAAACGCAGTTGAATACGATGAACTCTACCATCGATCCACTTCCTGGGCACCCCACACCTAGCCATGACTAACAGCTGGGGAAACCGAACTTTTTTAAGACCCCAGCCACAGATCTCCGTAACTCAATTCCTTCTGATATTCTACGTGTTTTTGCTGTTAGTGGACTGACTTGACGTCAACCTGTCTGAGCACGATGTCTCAAACAGCGGTTCTCACCCAAACGGAGGCGTCACCCCCGGGGTTCCATGACTCACCGCATCTTCTTGATCAGTCCCAGCTACTCCATGACTCTCGTCGGGGGCCCCGATCCCAAAGCTCGCTATCTTGTGAATATGGTTCTACTGAGAATGTCAGTGAAGACCAGCGCACAAATTTTTCCCGGACCCGTGCGGTCATCCTGATTACGACCTTGACGGGTATCACGTTCGTGGGCAGCATGAGCACGGGGTTGCTGACCATTGGGCTGCCTTTGATTGCAACAGATTTGGGGCTGTCGGAGAATCTACTTTTATGGTAAGCTATTGCCGAACTCTAAACAAAAGATTGATTGAAGAAGATGATCTGACCATAGTCAATGCCTACTTTCCAGGCCGGCATCTGTCTACTCGTGAGCTTTGCACACTGGAACTCAGGGCTTGAAGTGCGCTAACAGTGATAGACTTGCAAATGGATGCTGCCTTCTTCTCGCCGGATCGTTAGCCGATTTCATGGGTAACCGAGTGATCAACCTAATTGGCTGTTTTTTGCTGGGAGCCTTCATTCTGGCTTGCGGTGTAGCCCAAACCGGCATACAGTTGATTCTGTTCCGCACATTCCAAGGCATTGCAACCTCTATGTGTCTGCCTACGGCATTTAGTATCTTGACCGACTCTATGCCAGTGGGTAAACGGCGAAATATCGGATTTGCCTGCCTCGGGCTGGGGCAGCCCTTTGGTTTCTCGGTAGGACTGGTTTTTGGTGGACTTTTCCAAGGAACTTCTCTCAACTGGAGATTTGGATACTACCTCTGTGCCGGCGTCACCATAGCTTTGGCCGTGGTGAATTTTTTCAAATTGCCGAAAGATTCTGATAGAGAGCCGTTCACGTTTGGAAGACTGCGCCGCGAGATTGATTGGATAGGAGTCTTCCTGTCCAGTTCTTCCTTGGGAATAATCTCTTATGTGTTTTCGTAAGTATATCTCTGCATCTCGTCGGTATACATAAGTTGATAAAACCCTCCACACAGCGCCATCACCGACAGCCCATCGAATATTCACAAACCTGAAAACATTGTTCTCCTCTGTGTGGCAGCAGTTATGATCCCTGCATTTCTAGGCTGGATGAACTGGCGCGAAAAGATTGGGAAGCCGGCTTTAATCCCGAATTCGCTTTGGCAAAACACCGCATTCAGCTCGATTTGCGTCATGGTTCTATTCTCGTGGGCTGTGCTGAACGGCATGGAGACGATTCTCAGTCTATTGTGAGTTTTGTCTCATTCGGTGTGCTACAGAAGAGTTCTTCTGCTAACAAGCAGAGCAGCTTCCAAGAAGTTCAAGATCTGCCTGCCATTCAAGCGGCCCTTCGATTCCTCCCCAACATTATAATCGGCATCATCCTCAATCTTGGAACTGGTTTACTGGTGCATCGTCTTCATGCGAATTACCTAGTGGTAGTCAGCTCGGTTCTCAGTGCAGGATCACCACTTCTAATGGCCATAATTGACCCCGAGTGGTCGTGGTGGTATTGTGCCTTTTGGGCTGTGCTTCTGGGACCCCTCTCGGCAGACGGTGAGTATCTTTTGTCTTGTTTCGGCATGCTATTATTGCTAATGGACTGTTAAAATAGTGATCTTTACCGTGGCAAATCTAATCATTACGGACGCCTTCACGCCCAAAACCCAGGGCCTGGCTGGAGCGGTCTTCAACGTTGTTGCTCAGTTTGGAACCTCCATTGGGCTCACTATCTTCGCCATCATCTCTGCTGGTGTGACACAGGGTTCTTCATATGAAAACAAAAGCTCACCCGAAGCGCTCATGTTGGGCTACCGCGCTGTATTCTGGACTTGTTTCGGATTGATGATGGCTGCATGTGGCGTTGGCGCCTGGGGACTACGCAAGGTTGGTAAGGTTGGTTTGAAGAGGGAATGACAACGGATCCCAGAAGCCACCATTTAATCATGGGACCTGGTGGGTAGTTACTAAATGTGTATTAAATAAAACTTTGGACATAGCGATGAAAAATGTTAGACCGTTTGTCCCCAAGAGAGCTATCTGCAGTTCAAAGGACAGCTGTCGAAGAATATTGAGCGTAGAAGTTGAGAGCCAAACGAACATTGTGTTTGTCCTGATGAAAAGTTGAGATCGTGGCTTTGTATAGTATACTAGGAACGGATATAAATACACGCAAAATCTATCAGTGTTCAACCCTAACTCCCTCTACAATTGATAACCTGCTCCTTATCATCATCAACCACAACCACCATCCACACACCCACTTGTCCATTGCTAGCAAATAGAGGTGTACAGTGAATCCATCGATTGCGACCCTCGGCATTGTATCGGGTGGCCCATTTGATGCAAGCGGTCACGCTCCGGCCGCTCATCATAGCTTGGACAAGCTCTTCTTTCACATCTTTCGAGCTGCCAATGCGAGACAGAAAAGAAGATTGTAACATGCCTGGTATCCGGAGCGAAGGCGATGTGAAGAGAATGCGGAGAGAAGGATAAGGTCGGACGAGGAGATACTAAATCTCCTTTTAGCCAAAATCAACATCAGAAGACGGGAAAATGAATCTTACATTCTCATAAGCGCCAGTCAATGAGCCGCGTGACAACGGCGACTTGAAATGACGCGTACGCATGGCCTCTGGGTCGCTGTCCATCGACGATCCTGGTCGCATCCACTTGCGCTGATTGCGCGCGTTAGTTCGGCTATTTATGAGAGGATGGAATAAATCGCCGCCATTGTCCTGTACTGTAGCGAGCTCACGAGGGCTCAATAGCTCGCTCAATCCTTGAAACTCGTCCTTGAATTTTGGTTCCTCTTCTTCTCGTCCTGCAATGTTCTCCTCTGGGTCGCGATATTTTGATTGAAGATCAAGCAATGAATCCATCTGTCCACCTTCCATTGCCAGCCCTGACACATCAATTTGAGCACCAATAAAATACCGAACTTTGCCTTGGCTATCGCATAAGGGTGCGCATTGAAGAAGATTCATAAAAGGGGAACCATCACGACGGCTATAAATTGATTAGCAGTTGATCTGTCCGCAGATTTTTCAAGAAGGCTTACTAGTTGAGAAATAACTCTGAATGGTGCCAGCCTGCTTGAATTGCCTCTCTAATCCGGCGAACACTGTTCTTGTTAGTCTGCGGGCCTTGGAGGAAGCGACAATTGCGACCTAGAACGTAGTCCATGCCATATTGGGTTGTTCGATGAAATTCTGGTATTGTTAGCAATATCCCATAAATCAGCATGAAAAATGCATACCTTCGGACGCAAATATAATAGGATTATCTGGCCTTGATGGATCTGTCAAGCAAAAGACTTCGGCTAAAGCATCCGAAGTCCCCTGAAATTTCATCGGTAGAGTTCCCCTTACTCGCTCTTCGACTATTCTGCTCGTAATGGTGATGCATTTTGAGGTGACGAAAGCAGGCAATTCCTCCGCGGTCAATGCATTCAGTCCGTCCAAGACACGCTGCTCCAAGAGCTTGTTCGATGTTACTCCTACGATGCCCTCACCGACCTGAACTTCCTTTGGGGGAACATCAACGGATAGGCGAACGAGCGCATTCGCATACTCAATTGCTTTAAGGGCCTTGTTGGCATTGAGATAGTATGTTAGAGTAGCCATGGAGCGTGGGCGTTCCTCCAGCAGAAACTCGCGAAATGCCGCTAGGTAGCGCGGATTGTTCAGGATTTTCAACATATGATTCGAAGAAAACATCACGTCCGCGATACGCTCGAGCTTGTGGAGAGGAGCATCGCCGCCCCCGTAAGGTGCAATGAGATCATAGGAAGCGCCCTCCTCATTTTCGGTGACAGGATTAAATTCCTCAGACCCATCAAAGGGATTGGGCTGCTGGAGAAGAGGCAGCTCTCTGGCGCTGCTGACAACAAAGTTGCGCTGCGTATTCTTGACGGAAGGGTTAGGAGTCAGATGCACTGATTCTGCGGTAATAGCATCAAGCCCACTTGCTCGGCTCGGTGAGAGAACTGGAGGCTCTTCAGACATAGGCAAAGCCATTGAAGACGGTGAGGCCATGGTGGAGTCAATGTCATTTGGACGACCGGGAGGTAGAGGGAAGTCACTGAGGAGCCGATCGTTGCTATTCGTATTCCATTAGCTTTTTCTATTTTACTTCGAACCTTGAAAGCTCTAAATTGATGACCCACCGTGGTTGTTGTCCAGACTCACTAGCCCAGTCATGGCAATCATCAGGGAAAGTAGATGTAAATGAACGCAGAGACTCCGTGTCGAAGTTAGCATATCCGGTGTGGAGATACGCGGCAGCCATGATGAGGCTGGCAAAAAAAGCCAGGTAAGAAGTGTACAGGGAGAAAAAAAAAAGAAAAAAAAAGAGTAAACACTACGAAACGGAGATAAGAGGTTGTGGCCCTTTAATAACTACTGCGGCTGACGGGCTTGGGCGCACCCCAGAGTGATTGATCAATTGATAATCTACGAGAGTTGGCTCGAACTCCTCGCAGAGTTCCTCGATGTATGGAAACATGTATTGCTAGACAGTGGGGAAAGACACAAGCGCAGGGAGAATGTCAACAATTGAGGCGATCTAAATTGCGAGCTCACAATTGAGCCAAGCTGGCGCAGACCGATCGATCGATGGTTTGGCGGCTATGTACCACGAGATCGGGGCTGACCTTGAAGCGATGATGCAATCATACCGTCGATAGTCCTGTCAAGGTGCTTTTGGCGTACAGAATATTCTTTTTTGACCGGCCCCTAGCGCCGGAGTCTGGAGCGTTGGTGCTCGGCTTCCCTGACGTAACCCTATTTCTAACGACTGATTGGGTTTGGATAGATCCATGATCGAGAAGTGACCTCCAACCCAGATGTCGTATTCTAGGGTTCCTGTAATCTTGTAGAATGGAAAATAAAAGCAGCAGTTCTGGAAGTTTCATGTTTATCTACGGTTCAAATGAATGGCTGGGCCGTTGGTGAAATCAATAGTCTACAACAGTCAAGCAAAAGATCAAGGCCCGAGCGCTCAAAAATGGGAAGAGGGAAAAATAGTCTGCAAAGTCCGGTGTCGATCAATCACTATTTCGGGATCAACTGCGACAAGGATCTGCCTTGTTCGAAGAACCATGATGAAGTGACCAGTAAAGACTTCTGTCTAATTTGGAATTTGTATATAGTATGCTAGGTAGATTGCATTACTGTAAGAAATGATTCTTTCATTAATTATAGGAACTGTTGAACTCTAAGTGAGTCTCCCGATATGCAAGGGCTCTAATATGACCGTTGTTTGGTTTAGCAATGTCTGTAAAACGCCTAGAATGATGGAGAGACAATAAAAAAAGGATCGAAAGAACAGACAGGCACCTATGCATAGCGGATTTATTTCCCGCTAGAAATCCGTGTTCGAGCCCGGCCCTGTATGCATAAAATAATTAGAAAGGGAAAATGCAATCAGGTCATTAATGCCGCATGAAAAAGGATGCAATCAAAACAGAGAACTTTTGAAGAACAAATTAATCCGAAAAAGTCGTGAAGCTGTGCCCCTGTATTGGTCAGAGCCAGCCCTAATGTTCCGTACCGAGACAGAAATCGAGTGGAATGATCAGTGGAATGATCACTCGGCCTTGAGAGGACGTTGACATGGATTCTGAAGCGAGCTTAGAAGATGATCGAGGCTTTGTCCGTGCGAGCCGTGTCCACTTTCGTAAGGCTGTGGATTGAGGGGGCTTTCTCCAAATTGTTGGTGTCGCCCTGTAGACTTTCCTCTCGTTCGAGCTCGAGACGTTCTTCCTCTCTGATCCGTTTCAGTTCCTGACAGAACTTGCTGTTGGCTCTGATTCGATCGCCAAAACGGATGAATGCAAATGGGATAATAGACACTACAAGACTCAAAAATGCAATCAGACTGCATGCCCAATGCACGCCGAGGCGATTGAACATGGGCTTAGTCGCGAGCGGCAGTATTGCACCAAATATGCTTCGTGTACAGCTGGCAGCCGATTGAGCGCTGGCGGACAGGGTCACGTAGGCATCGGTGAGGTAGTTGAGCATCGCCATGAAAATCAATAGATACCCCATTCCGAATGGGATACCAGAGAGAAAAGGGACGACCCAATGAATGTTGGGCGATGCTGTCCATCCAACCCAGAAAAGGGAAATGACATATAACGGGCCCCCGACACAGGCCAAGGGCAGTCGTCTGTACTCCTCGATGTAGGCCCAGGGGGCGCCACGGGCTTTCGCTCGGGCGAGGTAGCCGTCATACCAAATGAACACCATGCAGGCGAAAATCGCACCAACCCCAACTATTTGATGATATTAGCAAGCGATCCAATGTCCGGGGGGTGTTGAGTGATATACTTACTTGGCAAGAAACATAGACCGGATATACCAGGACTCATCCCGTAAATGCCTGTGTCGTTCACATTAGCACCGGAAACGACGAATGGAAAAAAAGAAACTCACCTTGGAAGATAATCGGATATGCCTCAAAATAGAGATAAAAAATAGCGTACGCCAGCGCCAGGTACAAGGAAGTCAAAGAAACAATCGACTCGTAAAAGAGCATTCGAAAGGGTCGTGAGATTGTGATGATAAACATCTGTTTGATGTTGCGGCTATCCATATCCAGTGGCGACCAAAGGTTTGAATTGCCGGTTTCTTTGCGAAGCTTCTTTGCCCGGCGCTTTAAGATTACAGGGGCATAGGTCTCGGGCATGGATATCACCAGCGGCAATGTGACACCCGCGCATATAAGCCCGATCCAAAAGCACCACCGCCAGCTAACAACAGCGACGAATCCAGAGATCCAAGGTCCCATAATCGGTCCAAAGGTTGTACACTTCCAGGCGTCAGAAAAGAAATCCGATCAGCAGGAACGAAAAGGTACTCACAGCCATGTAATATGCCATAAGACGGCCGCGTTGAGTCGGATCATCATGAACATCAGCGAAAAGCCCGCCGGTAGCAGCAATTGGCGCAGAAGCCATCATTCCATTGAACAGTCGAAAAACTAGGAGTGAGGAATATGAGTTTGATAGCGCGCACGCGAGTGTGAAAATAATGAAGCCACAGAAGGCGATGAGAAGTGGGCGTTTCCGGCCGAAATATTCAGAACTTGGTCCCCAGATCAAGGGACCAACGATGTAGCCGATAAGAAAGACAGAGATGGGTAGGACCAGAAGCTGCTCGTTGTGGACGTTAAAGGTTTCGCCGATTTGGGGGATAGCATTGCTGCAAATGGAAGAGCCGATCGTGCTGTTCATGACTTGCATAACGCCAGCCATGAGAACTAGCGCCTTTTTCCCCTGCACATAGTGTCAGTATGCAACCAAAACAGATTAAAGGCTTTTACGGCATGTGCAGCACCACGCCCTTCCAGTTTATATCATACCCTTTTCCAGTTTACAGGATTCCCTGGGTCATGGGGACCAAAAGAAACAATTGTCTTCGAAGCCACACGTCGAAACCGTGAATATGATGGCTTTTCATACCGCTGCTGGATAGGCTCATGCGCAATCTCTGATTCCTGAGACTCGTGAGATTCATGAGAATCTTCCGAAAATTGCGACCCTCGGGACGCTTGAGATTCTAGATCATGACGTGCCTCAGTGGGAGACACTTCTATGTCCTCTGTAGTGCACTTTTAGCTAAGCAATGCTTGAAATAAGTGTAAAGGGCAAACTACCTGAGGTTGACATGACCTTCTGCAGGTTCTCTTCCATGGAAAAATGGTCCGACATGTTGACGACTTTGAGAGACCCAGACCCATCGAATTAGCAGGTATTACATTAGCCAGGTGGGATGGGGGGTATTAATAAAGCTCCGCAAAAAAAAGAATGGAGAATTTCAGGAAGAAACTCTGACTGTAGGCCACCCAGGTCACAGTCAAAGATTTGAGCGGTGACGAATAAAAGCCGGCGGGAGTGTGGGTTGGGTCTCCACTTGCGCATGGCATTTTCTGTTTTCTACGCCCTACTCCTGACAAAAGAGTTTAAGCGCGGTACTATTCCGGACAACGCAGCGAAAAAGTCTGGACTATTTCATTCCAATTGGGCAGTCAGTGGTGATGATCTGAGAGCCTACTCGGCTAGGACGGCTCTTTACAAGCCCCAAACATGCCCATAATACTATGTAAACATGTGCTATAAGCCTGCTGAAAAAATTCAAGTGGCAATTGCATATGCTATAATTATTCTTACCCGCAGCCTGCAATGACTTCATATAAAAATCTGCTCTCTGCCCCAGCGGCGATTGCCACAGTCCTTGACATGTCACGGATCTCGGTAGAAGGCCGGAAACATGGATTTCGACGCGGATTCCGATGCGGATGTCTCAACCGCATGCATCACGGGCCATAACACGAGATGAGGGGTATCGTTCATGCAGACAGGGATGTTTTCACTTCTGGTTGTCTAGACCAAGCCGATCAGTAGGCGTGTCTGTCATTATGATCTAACTATGAGATGTCTAGCTTGATTATAGGCCCAATAACATATTGTTGTGGTGGCAAGGCTCAGCATGAAATCATGCAAGTCGCCCTGAAATCCTTTGCCTTTGGTGGGCAGAGACAAGTCATTGGGGTTAGTGTTGGCGTGCGCCGCGGGATTGACTCATTTTTTATCGGAGCTGGAAGCCGAAGCCGACTCCACTCTGTGCAATTGAAAGCAAGAATGTGTCTGTCTCATTTCATGCTATTGAGCATTGTCCCGCACTATCGCCTGCTAGAAAAGGCCTGAACGATGGTACGAAAACATCTTTTCGTCGCGGTTCAACCCTCGAAATAGCAGGAATGTGCCAAATTGACGGGTTCGGACATCTGGCCGATCGCTGGTCAGGCCCGCCCACGCCCACAGGGATCGAGGGCAGGGATCTGGAATAGTCTAGAGTACAAAGATCTGTCTGCTTTTGGTTTCTGCGAACTGCAGAGTATAGTGACAATGACAACAAATTCTCTATCAGGCCATAATATTATGACAGCTTTTTCGTTTTTGCCTGAGGCATGAATTTCAGGCCCACAGGCAGAACTGTACCAACGACATCGACTAAATAGAGTTTCTCTTTATCCGCTTGTTTTCAGTAGCTACTAGAATTTGAAATCTTTTTTCCTATAAATACCACACAGTAGGTCTATCCCAGATAAAGATACTGGGTTGGAAGATGCTCAAAACTGCGATGCAGTCGCATAGCTGTGGTACGCCTAAATGCATCGCAAGTCGCGCTTAGTTTTAGTAGATCACATAGCGTCAGCTGCGGTCAATCAATTGAAGATTTGCTGTCCCAATTTCGAGAGCCAGCAGTTTGTTGCTCATGGGAACCTGTCACGCCTTCAGAACAACAGTGCTTATCAGCTCCACGCTTGATTTATAATACAAATGTTAGTAACCTGAGACCTGCTAAATCGTGTCCGTCGTTCCATTTGTCTCTTTGAGTAAAGGGTCCTGGCATGCAATCCGCTTCCTGAATTTCAAAATTTCATTCGCTTCATCCTCGAGGTCCGTCCTAATGTCGCATAATATTCTTATTACTGGCGCTTCAGGGTACCTAGGAGGGACCCTCCTCGCACGCTGGAGTAGTGCCAATCTTTCAGCATATCAAAGTCTCTACGCCCTTGTTCGAACAAAGGAGCAGGCCGAGTCTGTAAAACAGTACGGTGCCGAGGCTCTAACATTCGACGTCAAAGATGAAGCCAGCACGACAGCTGCAATCATCGACCACAAAATAACTATCGTCTACTTCCTGGTCGATGCTCTGTCGGGAGATTCACAGGTCTACATTATCAAGGCTCTTGCTGAAGTTAAGAAACAAACTGGGCAGGAGGTCCATTTTTTGCATACATCAGGTGCGAAGCTGTTCAGCAGTCATACTGGGCATCCGACTGATCGCCCTGTTTACGACAATGATCCTGGGCTCTATGAAATCCAGAAGAGCTCCAAGCCTCTCTATCCAATTGTAGGGAAGGTAAGAAGTACTCCAATGGAAATGCAATTATTGCACACACTGACTAGCATTAGGGTCTTGATGCAAACAACACTGTCATCGAGTTAGCCGAGGCACATGGAGTTCGGAGCTACATTTTCATTCCGTGCATTGTATATGGACAAGGTGAGGGATTTGGAAATCCAATTTCTATTCAAACCGTGGAAATCGTGAGAGCAGCCAAAAAGACGGGGCGCGTGTACAGTCCCCACGCCAACAATCTGGTATGCGCCCATTGTACTTCCTGCTGCATTTCTAGCGCTAATTTGCTTTTAGAAATGGCCCGTCTGCCATGTCATCGACAACAGCACTCTTTATCTGGAAATATTGCGAAGCATTCTGTCTGGGAAAGATATCGGCCACGGCCGCAGCGGATATTACCTCGCCGCCAGTGGCAGAATGGCATGGAATGATATCTACGGCGCCATGGCGAAAGGACTGGCAAAGCGTCATATAGTTGACACTGAGTCGGTGGAAGTGGCAGATCATGCGGCCTTGCAGCGGATGGGCGAGGCACTGGGATGCCCTCAGGAAATGGTACCCCTCTTATTGGGTGGAGAGTAAGTACTTCGACATCACCTGTCAGTAATCTTATGCTAATACTATCTAGATGTACGCTCGAGGCACAACATGGTCATGAGATTGGCTGGAAACCTCAATATTCGCCGGAGCATATACTTGAGGCGGCAGACGCAGAAGTCGACCTGATTATTAGACATCTGTAGTGTCTGCGTTGATCTTTGGCATAAAATGAACAGACTAAATTAGTGACATGATGCAGCAGCTTATTGAAAATGAATTTATTTAGAAATTGTATGAGTTTTTATGATATCGGAACCCTTCTTTGACTTCAGGGCCAATACGCCCTTTCCGCAACTTCCAT
Source organism: Penicillium psychrofluorescens (assembly GCF_964197705.1). Classification (NCBI taxonomy): domain Eukaryota; kingdom Fungi; phylum Ascomycota; class Eurotiomycetes; order Eurotiales; family Aspergillaceae; genus Penicillium; species Penicillium psychrofluorescens. The sequence goes on along the minus strand of NC_133439.1, from coordinate 3,107,665 downwards.
CCCACTTGGAGAAGCAACAAACAGCATCAAGTGCTCCACTTTCTCGGGATAGACCGAGCCTAGCCGAGCCTGTGAATACATATATGACCACCTGCCCTCATATTATTGTAGCCTACCCTAAGGATAACCACCCCCGGTCTTTATCACCCACGAACTTCGGAAGTATGGACCCCTCACGTCTACCGCCCTTCCAACTTGGAGGCCTAACCCGACCCATCACTTGTGTGGAGATGCACACAGCGGGCGAACCAACACGAATCATCTGGGATGGTTTCCCCGAACTAAGTGGTACACTACTTGAGCAGCGTGCACAGGCGAAAGTGAAATCAGATGAGTTCCGTTGCTTGCTGATGCTCGAGCCCCGCGGCCACTACGACATGTACGGCGCCATTTTGCGACCCGACACGGAACTGGTGGCTGAGGGCAAGGCGGATATGGGGGTATTGTTTATGCATAACGAAGGTTTCTCGACTATGTGCGGACATGCGACGATTGCGCTTGGCCGATTCCTAGTTGACGTGGATGAGGCTGTCTTTCCGCGTCGCAGGCAATTGAAGTACGATGCCACCACGGGGACTACGCGGCTCAATCTCCATGTACCCTGTGGACTGGTTGAAGTCATAGTCCCTACATTACCCACCGGAAAATCAGACCCGGCTCGTCCGGTATCTTTTATTTCGGTGCCGTCTTTTCCGACAGCGACCTGCTTGAAGATCCCACTGCCAGAGAAACATCGATGGCCCGAACTGCAGGGCCGCACTTCAGTCACGGCTGATTTCTCCTACGGCGGCGCTTATTATTGCCTGATCAGAGGCGAGGAACTGGGGTTTCCCAAGGGATTGGCTGAGATCGATCTTCAGAGGATGGATCATGCCACAAGGCTACTCAAGGAGGTTATCAACACCGACCCAAGCCTTAAATATCTCACCCAAAACATTGAGACAGGCGAGCAAGGATTTTTGTACAGCGTTATGATTACCGATACAGGACTGGGCCATGCGCGAGCGTCTGAGGGGTCGGCGGCGTCGCGCGCACAGAAGATTGCCGATAGTGAAGAAACGGGCCTTTGCTTCTTTGCCAATCAGCAGATTGACCGGTCTCCTACCGGTGGCTGTGTCGCTGCTCGCGTTGCCCTTGCACATGCCAAAGGACTTTTACCTGTGGGTGAGAAAAGGATATATAATTCGTTGGTTACACGTGCCTATCAGGGTCTTGCTGGGTTTGTTGGGTCTGTTGAGGCTGAATTGGGGCCAAGTGTGCGAGTCAAAGTCGAGGGATATGCTTATTACACTGGCTATCATTGGTTTGTCGTGGAGGCAGAGGACGGCCTTGGGGTTGGCGGGTTTTCTCTGCGAGATATTACCATGTAGAATGAGCGGAAATGGAACAGAGAAACATAATACACAAAATAGAACCAAACGAGCTTCGTTGAAGAGAATGAGACAAAAGTATTGTACATCGTATTTAGGGGATGGACAAATTGGGGGCAGAAACAAACGAAATCTAGGGGTAGTCTCTATTATCCTCCAGTGCCAAAAACACTCGAGTTCACTTATTTTCCAATCTCAACACCGCCAGTGGCACCAAGAACACGCTTGATGTCACCGTAGATGGCGAATTGACCGGCAGTAAGGGAGCCAACCATGAAGAGACGGACACCAATGCCGGAGTACGAGCCACGGAGGCCAAGCTCCTTAGCGATCTTGATCAGGCGGGAGACGGTGCCCTCACCGGGAAGACCCTGGGTCTTGTTGATCTTGGAGAGCATGGTGTCGGCGGGCTGCGAGACGATGGCGGCGGCGAGACCGGCGACGAGACCAGAGCCCAGGTTGATACCGGTCTTCTGGCCATCAGAGAGGTTGTTCTTGTCAACCGAGCGGTAGACCATCTCGGAGACCTTCTCGAAGACGACAAACTTGGCCATGGTGTAGGGGACCCTAGGTTTTTAGGGTTAGCCAACGCGTATCATTACACCACAGCTCAGGCGCACTTACTGCTTGAACAGAATGGGTCCGAATCCAGAGTAGAAAGCACCAATGCCCTCCTGGGACGCGATCTTGGTGAAGCCGCTCAGAAGACCGCTGGCAAAGGTGGGCTGAGACACCAGACGGATACGGGTGGCCTCGAGAGGGCAGAGGGCGATGTCAGCCATGAACTCGGCGCAGGCCGAGGACGCAAGGTAGACAACAGTGCGGTTGTTGGCAGCGGTCTCGTAGCCCAGGTAGTTAATGGACTGCTGCTTGAAGAACTCATAGCCACCGAACTTGAAGGCACCCTGGAGGAAGTAACCGGCGGCGGTGGGACCGAAACCAGTCAGGAGAGCGCCAGCACCCTCGTTCTGGATGACCTGCTTGAAGCCACCGATCATGCCACGGTTGTAGGTGGCCGGGTCCAGCTGGGTACGGGTCTTGACGCTGGAAAAAGATGCGCCGTTAGCCACAACCATCCACCACGCCGCATTTTGGACCATTTCGACTTACACATCAAGAGGAGTGACAGCTCCATGAGTTATACTGCAACACACCGCACCGGCAAATGCGAAGCGGGAGTACAAAGAAAGTCCATCAAGCGGTTTCTCTTGAATAGAGGCCATGGTGGAGTGGGGATGGAGATGAAAAGAGGGAAGAGAATTCAAATTGGGGGTGGAAAGAAAGGAGGGAAAGCGGTTGAAGGGATGGCGGTTCCGAAAAGTTTTCGCGGGCCAATCCGGGACTAGCTCGGCCCGCTAAGTCCGGCTGCCCGGTCAACCAGGACAGTTCTTGCAATTGGTATTTTCCTACGCTTCATCTATCATTGTTCTCTGTAGACAATTATTGTTCTATCTGGACAACGGCGCTACAGCTGGCTGGTTTTGAAGAAGTCCAAGCCGTCTTAGGGTTATGGACACGGTGTCAAGTACAGTTCTCGGATCATGAAAACCATGAATTCGCCTCGCTCGAGTCCGGAAAATATCACAAACCTATTGTGAAGCATATCATTGCATGAACCGCCCATTCCGACAACTTTATTTTCTTTCGTACAACATAATAAGGGAATTGATAGGGACACCACAGCTTTTGTTAGGGACACCACAACTTATGTAATAGGATTGATTATCTAAGTAGAAATATCATGTGATCTGTATAACCCAAGAATACGTCACGATGGACGAGAGCGGCGATGGAGCAAGAATGGTAGGGTGGATCTCGCATGTTGTAGCATGAAATCAAAGCGTAGGAAACAAATAGTCAATAATTTGCTGTCGTAAAATGCGCAGTGATAATAATAGCTGATTGCCTGCATTCTAAAATGGGCCAGTATATGCAAAGCCGCTTGGCCACTCGAAGAATCGTCCCATGTTGCCCAGAAATAATAACAAGGGGACTATGTTTTATCTTCCGAGAAGGTGGGCCTGAGCCGTATCCGCTTATGCCTATTTCTTGATCGGTACTGTAGGTTTTATTCTCAGTAAGGCAACCAATAGTGATGGAAACTGATTCATATACGAAGCGTGGTGAGGCTGGCTACCCGGGTGAATATGACTACACAGTCTAGAATTATTTACTAGCTAAAACTCATAGTTCATTCCTTCTTGGCAGTATAATATGGTGCTCCAAGACGAGTTAATATCTTAAACTCTCGAGGCTTCACAAACATGGGTTCTGTGGCTGCCAGGTAGTCTTTGTAGTAATCCTTGGTAATCTGGGTCTGTATATCGAGGTCAGTATACCTGCCTAGATCAAACGGTAAAGTCAACAGACAGTCATGAACCACTCAGTGGATGCGACCCTTGACAGGATGTTAGATTATCTTGATTCCTTCTAGGATGTCAGAGCTGATCACCATACCAGTCTTCAACCCAGTGCAGGGTCCCCGGATCATCGGGAGACTGGTACACCTCGAAGAAGCGACATTCCGGCTCCGCAACTACGGCGTCATAGACCGGTTTGAAATGCTCAAAGAACTTGGTAACGTTCTGAGGATCAATGTAGATGGTGACATGGAGACTGAATCCGGGTTCCGATCCCATACTGAAGAATTGTGATCGTAGCCTTCGAGGAGATGGGGCTAGTAGATCTGGAACTGAATGGCGGGGTCTCATCGTCTTATGTACACATCGTCTATATCCGCTGGACGCCTAATTCCGGTAAGAAACGCAGCGAAGCAAGATTCCACAACCCTATTGGTTGCAGCCCGCGGTCGGCAGAACAAATCTTGGCTGCGCTAGTTAGATTTTGTGCAGGCATTCAGCTTCTTCCACGATGGGATGGCAAGATAACCAGCTCAGATGCAAGTGCTATCGCGATAGTTTATTGAATGGAGTCGTGGAATACTGCGCTGGTGATATCGTGAACCTCTGCCAGACGCAAGTAGCTGTCTTCAGATCGATAAAGACCTAGGTCGTGGTAAACAAGCAGAAGTAGGGGGCATCAGCGGCAAGTAACAATAGTCGGTCCTTAAGAAGCATCGACTGAAAGCTACAGCTGTTTCGCTAGTCAAAACCGAAGCCCTCCTAGCGAAGTACCTGACTTATATCCATCCATCCATAGTACTGTAGGTAAGTGCCTCGCATAACCCGGATCCTGCCGATGGGGCGCTCTGATTTGTGGAAATACCGAGATTAAGTCAAAGGGCCGTCGACGATCGATCGGGTGATATGTACAGTGTGGGTGAAGCCTCATTTTTAGTTAGTTACGTAGCCCCATCAGTGCGGTAAGCAGGATTCATTGATTGGTACGTTCTATCAAGCTAATTTTATGTAGGGGTTGATGCAGTAGCCTCTTACAATGGGGCGAGCGGTTGGACCATTTGCACATTGCCTGATTGGCTCAGCGCTCAGCGCGCGTGTACATACATTCATGCGACAAGGATGAATGCCCCCGATCGACACAAAAAAAAAACTGCTACCTAAAGTAGTCTGGAAGTATGCTTACTGCATATTAAATTAATTTCATCCCTTTTGCCTCATCCAATTATTCCTGGGGCTATTTTTACGGGTACAACCTCCCCAGGCCAGGCGCCTTTACGAGTCTTTACGTCAAATTACATGAACTCGATATGAAATCATAAAGTGCTTGTTAAGTTTCTGATTCAAGACTCAACTCGGAGGCCTCAGGCTCTGATATGGAAGGTGTATATCTGGTTCAAATATTGGTTCATGGATGAATTCCACAACTTACTACATTTCTAGGATAGGATGATGTTCCTCTGACCCTTTTAACAGTTAGAGAAGCGAGGCAAGGGCGGTCCAAGATCTGTAAAACATGGCATTCGCCGCCGATGACTGATTCTCTCCTGAAGCAACCAGGATGCGCTGAGATGCGAGTATCCACACCAGTACTTTTGGCTTGGCCAACATCATCGCGAGCTAGTTTTCCCGACTAAACTATTTACAGATATAGATTTGCAAGAGTCTACATGGGATGCTAGCGCTGAACAACCCTGGTAAACTATGCACGTTCAATGGTGGGTTAAATACGCTCGCAATGGACGCTAAAAAGCACAGATTCAGCTTTTTCTATAGCGCATTTATCCTCCGCATAACAATAAATCCACGATGAGCCTGAGTGCTTCCATATTAGTATTTTCAACTCTTCTACTCATTGACCACGCTTTTTCACTACCTGCCACGGCGACAGATAGCAACAGAACCTCCGTTCCTATACTCTCGACGAATAATACTGAATCACACAAAGAAAGACAGGAAGGATGGCAAAGTGGCCCAAATACAAGAGGAACTTCTGACATTATATGGGACTGCTGCTTCACCATGTTCCTCTGTTCGTGGTCGAGCCTCTGTCTGAATGTGCCAGCCCCAACCGACTCACGAGGCAAAATCTTTCGACGAAAAATCTATCTGACTGCCTTGGCTCTCTTGGGACCTGAGTTTATCTTTCAGATCGCTCTTTCCCAGTGGGAATCCGCACATCAATCCGTGAAGGATTTCAAGGCACTAGGAATTGAAGGATGGACAATGACACACGCATTCTATGCCGACATGGGCGGTTTTCACTTGCAAACGGACGATTTTGTCGCTTTTCCAATCAACGCAAAACAACTTCACTATCTCATAACGAACGAATATGTGGACACTCCCGATCTTGATAAGAAAAGGATCGCGGATAAGAACAAGGTCGACAGTATGCTGCGGCTCCTCACATTATTACAAACACTGTGGTTTATCATCAACATCTGCGGACGTGCCTCACAAAACCTCGAAATATGCACTGGCGAGCTCACCGCCGCTGCCTTTATTGTCTGCAGCGTCTCAACTACGGTTTGTTGGTACCAAAAGCCCGCCGACGTCCAAACGCCAGAAATCATCGTATCGAATGTTACTCTAGACGAAATTTTGAGAGATGCAGGAGATCAAGCCAAAAGACCATATCGTTACACACCCTTGGACTTTGTGTCTAGGAACGAATGGTCATGGTCTCTGTACTGGTCTAATTGGGTTAATATACTTCGGAAGCTGCGCATTATGGTCATATTACCGAAGCAGCCTGTTGATCGATTTCAAAATACGATCGTTTCCAAACCTTCAACCGTTGGCTCTGCTCTTTTCTATCTGCTGACTGTTATTTATGCATCCATATTTGTGGCCGGCTGGAATTACAGCTTTCCAACTACTGCCGAGAAGATCTTGTGGCGTGTCTCGTCCACATCTATCTTACTTTGCGCCTTCGTATTCTGGGCTATTGGACATTTTGCCTTTTCATTTTACCCGAACCACCTACGTCCGTATATTGATGCGAGAACACCTCCCAAGGTCGTTAGCCAGGCACTGGTGCCTGCAGCGGGCCATCCACTCTGGAACAGATTCAAGCGCTTGGCGAAAGTGATCGGGGAATTTACACGAAACAACTCGTGGGATCGAGATCCGGAACTCGCTGTTCCTTTGAAAGCGATATTGCCGATATATGTGCTCGGCGTTGTTTATTGTCACGCACGAGCATTCATATTTCTCGAGGACGTTATTCAACTGCGTTCGCTTCCAGCGAGTGCCTATCTGACTATGAACTGGTCCGGGATATTGCCACATTTTTGAACAATTCTCGGCATTTCATTGAATCAATACGTTTGATTTTGTTATTGGTGTTCATTTTGTACTGCTCTACCTCAGCCCTAATTGTTTGCCTATGATATATAACCAGATCAGAGCCAATATAGCTTAATCTCAACGTAAAATTCATTAATGGCATCAGTTGCCACGTATGTTGATTTCCCATGGTTGCGTAACTCGTTGTTAGGATTTTCGTGTAGATGCTGCGCATGGAAGAGGGGAGAATGAAAGACATCCTCTATTGAATCTTCTTGGGCTCAACAGGGCTCGTGTTTCCGGAAGTGGGCTTGGAAGCACGAACCGCGGCGTAGCGATGGAAGCTGAAATACCGATATGCGACGATCGCAGCAACACAGTTGATGAAACGTGCCTCAAGTCCGAAGCATCTGATTATCAGATACGGGATGTACGCAAGGACGAAGAAGAGGCGCAACATCGGCTTCACATTTTCTGACAAGTCGGAAACCTCGACGTCTTGAAAACCAATTTCCTCGAGGAGTCCTGGGAAAGTTCCTTCCTCGAATTCGATGTTTGCGGGCATTGCAGCATACTTGTTGACTTGTCCGAACATCTTGACCATCTCCTCTGGCGCGTCTGGAGGGACGGAATGCTCATATTCGAATAGGGCAATAGAACCGCCGGGTTTTAGTAGACGAAAGTACTCGTTCAGCACTTTTCTCGCGTCTGTTGCATGTACTGTAGTTTCCATTGCGTAGACGCCATCTAAAGACTCGGACCGAAAATCATCGAGATGATGAAAATCCGCTTTTTGAACAGTAATGGTTTTTTCGAGCCCCGCCGCAGCGACGTTACTCCGAGCATGGGCGATATGTCGGTCGACAAGGTCAATAGCCCTAACTTTGAGGCCTCCTTGGGCCATTCGCATTGCAACGTGGCCGTAGCCGCAGCCAGCATCAAGCACAGTGGACCCCGGTGGCAGGTTCAGCGTTTCAAAAAGGCGATCTTCCATCTTCCGGAGCGCACTCCCAATAGGGAAAGGCCACCAGGTACCAGTATCATAGTACCCAAAATGTCGAGTTCCGCCTAAGATAAAACGGTAGCCAACCCTTGATTCCAAGGAGGCGTAGTAGGACTGCAACAGCTTGTGGTGCCTAATCAGGGGCTCTGACTCGGAGACTGTCATGGTGCGGACGCGAGTTGTCTCAAACAGTGCGCGAAACAAAAGGACGTGAGATATAGCCAGGGGAAGGGTGTATGTGTTGGAAAGGGAGTAGTCGTCGTGCGCGGTGGCTGTCGCTCTCCGCCTTCAGGGTGAACAAAAGGGGCCTTGGCATTTAATATTACTTAAGACGTGAAGAACCGCCGCACAGTGCAGGGGGGCTTAAGCTAGCGGCAGGATTCTAGCCAGTGAAGCTGCAGAGCTGTCCTCGCCAAACAAATAATAATTGGTTCAGGGCAGAGATTGGGTGGCTCCGAGGTCCGCCTGGGCCTCGGGAGGGCCCGTCTGGAACACTCCCGTCTCAGATCAGTTTAGTGGAGGCGTCTAACAACACTGCCCCATTCGTCGCGCATGTGGTGCATATTCCCGTCGCTGGTGAATGAAAGACAACTGCCCAAATTCTTATTATAGGTCTACGCGCTCGCGCAAATCTCCAATGTGATATTTTTGTACCAATATACTTATCACAGCGGTTAAATTTAAGATATGGTGCTAGTTTTTGAGTCACTGTTGGGGTTGTGCGGCCCTAAGAAATCTCGTGCGCTACTATATATAGTATTTTCAAGCATGACGAAGCAGAGCACTTAATAGAGAGCTTCATCATAGTTGTCTTTTCCCATAGTCGGTTGTGCACATCTGGACAAGCCCCTGACAGGCACCTTCTATTTATATACGTCAGTTTTGTTGTCAGAAGATCTCTAGATTGAGGAGGGGCTTGCCCGCAACTGCATTTCAAAACGGTGTCATGCTCCCAATATGTACCTCATTTGTAGGAAGAATAGAACATAGAAAGAAGCCATATTACATACGCTAACGAAGATAAGGATAAAAAAAAAATACGCGTACGGGACAAACACTTCGATTCTGCTAACCTAGCTGGACTAAAAAAACCACCAGAACACCTGCAAGACGCCAGCGTGATATGTACAGTGGCGACAAAGCACCACCTGCGGCGTCGGTACCGGGAATACTACTGCTGCGGAGCACGATAAAGAAACAAATCCAACTCCTCGAGTGTGTGCGAGGTGAGAGAGAGAGCGAAGTCCGAATAGACTGCAGGGAATACAGACACTGTTCTTTTGCTTGCTAGGCCAGCAACAGATGAGAAGGATGGAAGAGAAAAGAAACCGACCTTGTGCTACTTGAGCGAGGTGGGAGATTCATTATGGGGAATGGCGGCTTGCCATGCTGGCGAGGGTTAGAGGTTTTTTCTTCTTTTTTTTTGGACCGGGATATTCGGCGGAGATGGTCATGTTACTGTATCAGCGACAGAGCACGGATAGCAGGATATAGATGGGGACAAGCCCCGACGGGATGAATGGGGTGCGGACGACGCAAGAGGGCATTCAAGCCGGAGTTGGGGTGCTAGACATAGCGCTCGACGTGACCTGGCGCTTGGCGGCTCCTTGGGAAGCATTCTGGGGGGAGAAAAAAACTCGGTATTAGTCATTCCCAGCTATTGATACCTTGGAATTTGTCTCGCGGGAGGTGGAATTGCGGGTTCCAGTATGGAAATTTGGCCGAGTCAGGCTCAATTTTCGTCGCTTCTGTGGACTTACGTCTAATTCGCTGATGCTGCGTTTCTGGCCGGCCGCCTCGGTCTTCTTGATCATCTTCTTCTTGGGTCGGGGTGGTCGAGTTTCTCCGGGTTGGAAGACATCGTCGGGTAGGTCGAAACTGCAAAGGGTCAGATGATGGGAAGTTCAAACACAAGGATCGTAAACAAAATACCTGCGAACATGGCTGATGGCCAGTTCATTGATGCCGGGTTGGTATCCAGCCCAAGATGTGCATGTTGACTTGAAGATTTGGGCATCAGTGGAGATATCCAAAGATCGGGAGGCACCTGGCTCCAGCGGCTTCAACTCCAGGCCAATGTAATAGGTGGTGGTGTACACGGTCTGGCTGTCTTCTTCGGCTTTCTTTTCTGCGGGTTGCGCGACATCTGCGTTTTCCACTCCATTCTGTGCTGCAGCCTCATGGGCTGGGTCCTTGGTCTCATCAGTCGTTTCGGTCTTCGTACCAGTAGCTTGGAACTTGGTCGATCCATTCTTGACGGCGTCCATCTCTTGCTCATTGGAGATGGTGTGTATTCTCTCAAAGCCCTTGGGGAAAGGATGTGCCACCGCAATGGTTGCTTTCCGGTCCAGAGCTCCGACAAGATGCCGCAGCTTGGACTCGACGAGACCAGACCAGACCCCCTCGGATTCCTTGGTCCTGCTGGAAGCAGTGATACTGAGGTAGTACTTATAATCGTGTGTGAAGAATGTGTGGCGTGTAAATAGATCGTTCCAGGAGCTTTGCTTCATGAAGATCTTGTCTACAAGGTCACCTCCACGCTGAAGTTCGCGAAGGAGGACCGCTTTTGTTGACATCGAGATATTGTGCGTGGCGCACATGGAGGGATAAGCAGGGGTGATGATCGGCATGAGGTGGAATTTATCATGATGGTAGAGCTGTTTGGAAGGATCCGGTCAATTTAGGCAACCAAAGTGATATTAAAGGTGGTGTTGTCTTACCTGCGGATTCCACACTTTGATCTGGAGTGGGCCCTCCTCGATCGGCTTCAGTAATACAGGCTGAGGCCAAGCCCACTTGTTCATGATCCGGAAGAACTTGCCCACAATCACCGACCCAGTCGCCTGGGGGTATAGCTGGCAAACTCGGGCCACCAGCATTGCCCATGCGACACCTCCAGGGAAGCCCACGATGTTCGCGTAGATAGCCCTGCCTGTATGAACGAATTAGTACCACAATCTCAACGAAGCATTCGCTGTATTCTTACGCTGAGCCCAGAGCTTGATTGCGCGAAGGGCGAGGCGGAACGTCTTTTGCTGAGGAACGAGCTCCAGAATCTCGTCAGTGACACGAGTGCCGTTGAGCGAGCGAACCTCAGCTTCAGTCAGTCCTCGGAGATAGTCATTGTTCTTGAGGTCCAGGTTCATTGGCACACAGGGGACAAGCAAACGACCAAAAATCAAATCAATACTGATCCCCGACAACTCGAGTTTGATGATGGGAACAAAGGCATCCGGAACTGGCGTCATCTTCTCAATCGCACCGGCGGGAGCCATTCTTTCGAGCACAGGGGGGAAATCGGAAAAGAAGTCGTCGATCAGGACATGCTTTGGTCCAACCACCAGGGTATCAATATCCGATCCTGTCGCACAAACAGTGGTTAGTACAGTCGAAAGCATCATCTTCTGCCCAAAGAGAGCTCACCTGGCCCATAGACACCGAGTCGGTAACTTCCGAAAGAGAAGATCTTCCCTCCTGCTGCTTCCACCGCGGCAGGAGAGAGTCCCTTCTTGCGACTGACCACTTTGACAAATTCCACGGCGACGCGTTGCAGCAACTGCAGCATTTGTTTTCTGGAATGACACTATTAGCAACACAACCCCTACGTTTGTTTGGGCTGGTTGATCGCCCACCTTCGCTCAGTCTCGGACGGAGCTTCGAAATTGTTCTGTGCCTTGAGCTCAGCGATCAGATTATCGTTCGCGACAAGCTCATCTTGGGTCGGAAGAGCGGTTGAGATCGGAGGAGTGACTCCCCACTGACGTGTGGGTGGTGCTGCCATTGTGTTCGCTTTGGTGATGGGCGTCGCACGCCTGTCGAGGCGAGGACAGGGATTAGATATCGGTGGGAAGGGTCGAGGTGAAAGTGATGCGCCGATGACAAAAACCAGACGTGTCGGGAGTGAATCAAATGGGAATACAAAAGAAAGAAAAACGAGGACGAGGACGGGACGAAGACAAGAATGGAAGGAGACAAAGCGAGGGAAGGAGATGCGCGGCAAAGCAAGACAAGCGCCGCGCAGTCTCAAAGGTTGATCGGCCAGTGTCTGGGTGCTGACTAATGGAATCACATGATGCTCATGGCACTGAGTGATTTCATCTCAAGCAACGACCTCAACGAAATTAGTCGGACTAGAAAACAGTCTGAAAGGGAACGGGGATAGATAGAGGATTGGCGAAGGAGGCAGCTAAATACGGCAGCAAAACTACAGAAAGCCACATGATTGTGAAGCGAGTTGATTCATCTCCACGTTTGAAGCATAAACATCAACTGACAAAACCCAAGACATCCTGTGCTACCTGCATCGATGATAAAGGATCAGCCCAGTACCTCATCAATCTTGTCCGCCAGCTTATCCAACATGCTCTTCTGCGCAAAAAAATCATCCATCTTCTTGTCCAGCCATTTCACATCCTCCTTGCTATCTCCAGGACCTCCAGCCCAGTCTGGTGCTTCAATCAGCCATTATCCTTGTCCTATGTTCGGAAAAAGTGGTATACTCACGGCCCCAGATAGAAGGGAAAACCTCCAGCTTGCCAATCCCCGGCTGCATACAAGCAACTTCATACTCCGAGTCCTCGGGTCTAAGAGCCACGCCACCACAATTAGCATTCCATTGCTGAGAAAAACAAAGGGAACTTACGGGAAGTACAGGTCGGTCTCCGCCGGCATGACGAGCGTCTTGGCTTTAATGGACGCCATGGCCTTTTCAAAGTCTCCGTTGTACGGCTCCTGCTTCGACACGTCGGCATTCTGCCAGGTCTGCGTCATTGTCAATAGGTTCTCGGGATCTGTCATTGCATGTTAGCTTTTTGTTTTCTAATAGTATTATGCATCGGTAAGTAAGTACCCTTGGAGCACGCCCACTTCTCCCAGAAGTTCAGCATAAAGTCCTCGAGATCTTTGTATCCCAGCGCGGTTTCATAGAGCTTGTGTCTATAAAATGCCTGGCTGAGTCCCCTATTCATTCACAATGTGTCAGTCAGCCACTGCCAGTCAGAAAACAAGAAATATCAAGAGCGGACATCACATACCATCCAGCATAAACTCTCCCCAGAGCCTTAAGCCCAACCTCACGCTCCTCCTCTGACCACGTATGCGCCTCCGCCGAAGTATTTCTAACACCCAAAGCCCCAGACCCAGCCGAACGAATCTTCTTCGCTGCAAACAAGGCACTCTTAACCCCCTCCAAAAAGACCTGGTTATGCAGCGATGTCTTCGCAGAGCCACAGAACGGAACGACGAAATCCATGAACTCCGGATACTGCGTTGCCCACTGGAAGCTCTGTCCTGCGCCCATGGACCAGCCGACAACGGCGAATAAATGCGAGATGCCCAGGTGCTTGGTGACGAGTTCGTGCTGGGCGCGCACATTGTCGTATACCGAGCACCGGGGGAATGGGCCTGGGCTGGCCTGGTTCGATGGCGACGATGACTGGCTGTTTCCGAAGAGAGCGGGGATGATGATGTAGAAATTCTGAGGGTTGAGGGTTTTGTCGTTGCCGATTAGCCAGATATTGTCGGATATCACTATAGCAAAGTGAGTCCAAGGTTTCTTAGGGTTCTAATAACTAGGAAGTAAAAGAGAAAGCGAGATGCTTACATCCAGAGAACCAAGTCGGATAGACGATCGCCGGCGACGTGGGGTCTCCAAAGGTCTTGTACGCGATATGCGCATTGGGGATCTTCTCTCCGCTCTGGAGTTCCCAGTCACCAAGTTTGTAGGTCTCGTATTCTGGTTGCGACATTATCAATGATTTGAATGGAAGCTAGGCAGAATAGTATGCGGGCTTGTTTGTCTGATGGCCGTCAGCCCTGCTTTATAGTTGGAGATAACAATGACCCCGCCCGACTCTCCGCACGATGGACGGCTTGAGTCGGGCACGGTAGCAATCAGTTTGTCATAGAATCTTATCGTGCTGCTTATGGTATTTTCGATGTGCTTGGTATAGTTATTAGGAGTTTTGATGGCTTTGTAAGTTGTGGATCTAGTTAACTAACGTTAGTGAGTTATCTGCGTTGCTCAGCAATTGGCGAGGCTATTCTCCCGGATATGTCAGGTTGTCTGCACTTATCTACAGCGTTATTTTCAATGGATTTGATCTGCATAAGAACCTTAACTACAGACTCTAAGTATCTTAACTCTATTCCTTTTCCTTCTCGCCTACCTTGTAAATGATTTCTTGTCAAGATCAACAGTTTTTGGCCCGGACCATCTCTATCATCGTGTTGATAAGCAGGAATGACCAATCAAGAAAATTACCAATGCATTATTCACTTAGGCTATTTGTTTACCTCAAATATGCGTATTTCAATGTTGGTAAGAACCTCTCCAATCTGACAAATCGTGTATCTCACTGACAAACCCATCTCGTGTGCGTCTATGCCCTATGTAATGCTCATGTCTCATTCCAGCTCTATCAAATATACATTGCCTACTCAAAATGAGGTCTGGGTATCTCAATCGCATCGGTAGTCCGGCCGTAGGAAATTCCACCCAACCGACTAATCGGCTTGAGCACCTTGAGATCGACAAGGCTGTGCTCCTCGTCGATGGCGTCCTCCCTCACCCAGAATCGAACACCCTCAATGATAGCCAGAACGCCCGTCTTCTTCCCGGGAACAGACCGGCTTTCAAACTCCTTGGTCTCGACAAGCGTGCCCTCGATCGCAAGGATCGACTCTTTCACGCGCGCAGGCTTCACCACGGACGTGGGTGCTTGGTGCAGACCGGAAACCTCCCATTCGGAGTGGCCATAGGGGGCATTGACGGCGGTTGCATTGGCCGCCTCGACGAAATGCTCCGAGATGATGTTGATCACGCACTCCTTTGTCTCATTGAGGTTCTTCAGCGTATCCTTGGCTTTCTCCAGAGATCCCACGAATCCAACAACGAACAGCGGAGGGTCATGGTTGATAACCTGTGAATAGCTGAATGGCGCGAGGTTCGTTGTCTGGCCATCCTTGGACTTGGTGCTAATCAAGGCGATTGGCCGGGGCACCATTCCCGAGATCAAAAGCTTGTAGTTGGATGTCACAGGGCGGCCCTCGGCGTGTGGGTCGATCTCGACATGTTCCTTCTTCAGGCTCTCGCCGCCATCGTTGGCACCGTTCCCATCCGTCCACTCCGGGTTCGGGGGCTTGGAGAAGGTGACTTCGGCATCGCGGCGGAAATCAGGCCGGGCGGCTTGGGTCTTTGCGAAATCGGGATGGACTTTGAACATGGCGGGGGTCTGGCTCAAGGATCGCTTGGCTGTGAAGAGGGGGAGGCTGAGGCGACTAGACCAACACCACGTCAGCTTGTGTTGCCCGAAGGCTCCAAACAGGGCGTTCATGCCTGAGGAGTGGCGTTGAAACAAAACCCGGGTGATAAATTGAAAGGAGTGACTAGCGGTTTTTAGAGTACTTACAGCGGGACACGAGAATGCTTCCAAGAATTGCGGATGGTGTGTGTCGCGAATGAAAAAGAATGCATGGAGGTGGTTGCAGAAGCTCTTATCGCCATTCATCCCAAACTCCCGGGGAGCAGACCGAGGGGTGGGCCATTGTATTGCCACGGAGAATGGAGGGTGTTGTTGCCACAGCCCAACGGAGTGCTTTTGTCAGTCGTGCGTGGAGATAGTGGGGTACTGCCGACGCCCGGGCCGAACATTCACACTCTCCAGGCGATATATCCGACTAGACAGAAGGAGAGACAGGGACAAGGTTCCAGGGAACGGATGCTTGGGCATGCTGGCATGCCAGCATGCTTGCAACCGGATCCATCGAAGTCCGAGCCCTCTCGTACATCATGATGATGTATGGCCAGCCCGATAGTGTGCATTCTAGAAT
Source organism: Penicillium psychrofluorescens (assembly GCF_964197705.1). Classification (NCBI taxonomy): domain Eukaryota; kingdom Fungi; phylum Ascomycota; class Eurotiomycetes; order Eurotiales; family Aspergillaceae; genus Penicillium; species Penicillium psychrofluorescens. Next base: position 3,091,814 of record NC_133439.1, on the reverse strand, counting down.
TGTTCTCTGTCGCGCAAGACGTGGAGACGCCAGAATCGACCGACTGGTCCGTGTGGACTGTCAATGGCGGGAAGTTTGTGGCTAGCCCACCGGCCCCATGTTGGTGACGGAGCAGGCCCGGAGTTTTGGACATTTTTGCGGAGAAGGTAGGCGATGTGATGATCTAGAGGGCCAACCTCCCGATTCCCCGGAACTAGGTCTGCAGGAACAATCCAGCAATCATGATGGTGGCCAGAAGATTCACCCCAGGAGGATGGACGGTTAGTCGAGGATGAAGAGAAACGTGACCCACCAGGGCAACAGTCCCATGACCGACAGAAATAATTGTATGGTAAACCAACAAACATGGGCGGTCAAGCGAGGGCCAACACGCCGGGACCAGCTCTCGTGATTAGATTCGTTAGGGATTGTCCCGACCAACACTAACTAACTTAGGTAACTAAGTACTTGCACTCGGTCCCCTCTTTGTTCCTCATCCTCTCTCTTCTCCCCTCCCCTCACTCATCATCGTCCCTCCCTGCCGAGCATTTTTGCCCTCATCCCTTCTCCATGATCGCCCTTCCCGACTCTCTGCGCTTCTCCCACGACCTCCCTTATCGCTTCATCTGCCCTGCCAACCTGTGCGTAACCTAGAGCACCCCGATGGGTCGTGATCACGGATAATCCTTGCTCGCGATGAGCGCCCCTTCTCCCAACAAGAAGAACGGCGGCATTGCTCCCCCTCCTCCTCCGAGACAGATCCGCTTTGTCGCAACCGATGGCCAACCGCAAACCAAACGCCGCCGAGTCAACGCCGCGTACGTTGCCATATCATGAACGGGAGATACTGGTACTAACATACTCCAAGTTGTCTAACATGCCGTCGGCGCAAGATTCGATGTTCCGGTGAACAACCAGGTAGGACCGCGCGGAGACGCCTTGGATATACAACCTGCTCACGGGTTGGCCACAGTGTGCAAAACATGCTCTGACTACAAACACGTCTGCCTCGGATACAGCGAATCCACCGCCCACCTACGATCCCAATCGGATTCCGCATCCCGGGCACCTCCCATAGCCGCCGCCCTTCGTGCACAGCATGATCCGAACAGCCAGCGCGCCTCGCGCGCCATCGAAAGCAGCTCCCCAGATCCCACACCGATATTCATGCCTCCACTGACCCTTGACAAATCGCCCCGGACATCGAATAAAGCGGAACTGAAAGACCTCTCCGGGGAGACATTGCTGCGCACGAACAAGGAGTCGGATTCGCAAGCGGCGGAAGACAGTCCAGAGAGCAGTCGCACTTCGATGAGCTCCAGCAATCGCACTCATGTCCCTTATTTTCGATATTTCGGACCTACCGCCATTGTCCCCGGTTTCAAACAGATGGTCGTCCAAGTTCGGGGTTCCCGCAAGAGCAATGCATCATTGTCCTCCGAGTCCCTTTCACCTTTGCGGAGCCCGAAAGTGTCGGATACAGGGTTAGCACCTGTGGCCGGTGTAACAGACACTGGTGAAAACCGCGATGCCAATACGATTCCATTCTACGACAGTGATGATGCCCTTCCTGTCTCAAATCTGGTCTCCCATCTCTGTGATCTTTTCTTCGCTCACCTTGGTTGTAACTTCCCCTTCCTACAACGGGAGAGGTTCCTCCAAGACCTCAAAGACAAGAAAGTCGATACTATGCTGGTGGATGCAGTCTGTTCCTTGGCTGCCCGGTTTTCGCCTCATCCATTACTCGGTCCTCCGCAAGCTCAACCTATTGATCGATCTCTGCCCCCACCTGATATCTACAGATGGGACCGCGGTCAACCCTTTGCCCACCGAGCGATGAGCGCACTCGTGGATTCTTTGTCATGTCCAACACTATCTGCTGTTCAATCATGCTTGCTGCTGGCGTATGAACAGTTCGGGTCCAACCATGATAGTGGCCTGTGGATGTATCTCGGTATCTCAATCCGGATGGCACAAGATCTTGGTTTGCAAAAGTTCCAAGGGTTGAAGCACAATTATGGTTTGAGCGGTGTGACACCAAGCGAAGTTATGACGGGTCAGGCAGGGAAATTGAGAGATGATCAGTACGATGACTTCGAGGCTTCCCAAAAGGCAGCAACGAGGCCTCCCCCTGTGGATACAGAGCGCGCCAGAGAGCGGGAACGAGTGGACTCATTTTGGAGCATTTTCTTTCTCGATCGAGTCATTTCGTCAGGGACTGGACGACCCGTAACGCTACGAGACGAGGATATTGAGTTACGCTTTCCTTTGCAGTCCGAATCACAGCTTCCAAACGGATGGCCAGCACCTTTTCCGCCCTTAATCCGTATAATCCATCTCTACGGGCGAGTGACAGATCTCATAAACGGCATTCAGGATGTCAATCACGTTACATCGGACACGCTCAAAAGGCTAGCAGGGATGGAAAGTGATTTGACCGGCATCTATCAGCGTCTGTCGCCGAAGCTTCATTTCAATGCAGCCAACTTCCAAGCATACGTCAAGGCGAAAGAGGGGACTAACTTCATTCTTTTGCACTTTTGGTTCCATACCCTCATTGTCCTCCTTCATCAACCGACCCTGTTGAACTCGTTTGGTGGGTCTATCCAGCACTTGTATCCAAATAGTCGCGAGCTGTCGATGTCTTCCGCCAAAACCATTGCCGACATCCTGTCCTTCTCGGAACTAGTGGATGGAAAAAGTTTCATTGGCAATCCTTTTACCAGCCAGCCCATGTACATTGCAGCGTGCGCTTTCCTCATGGAAAGTGCCTATTACTCGTCGCCTTCCTCAAGATCGGGCTCGCCGCCGCCCCAAGCGTTGTTGGCAAATCAATCCAGCGGCTTTGTCATGCCAACCATGGAGTCGTCGTCAAATGGGACGGAACGCAAATCCACAGCCAAACACATTTTGCTGGCCTCTGCCGCCAAGGAGAATTACCAACGATGCTACAAGGCGCTCAAGGCTTTGAATACTTATTGGGAGGGAACCAGGTACATCTTGACTGTGCTCGACCAAAAGGCCAAAGGGAGTGTTGATCCCCTCCTTTACACGGCGGAGGATATGGAGAATGCCTCGGAGGACGCTCCTCCCTTCCCCCTGACTAGCTGGTGCCGGGCCAGGACCCCGGGGGATGCCGGAGTGGCTGACATTTCGACTGATGGGAAATGGTCACCGAAGATTGATCCCAGTCAGGGTACGCACAAGAATGCCCTGATTCCTGGACGTCTCGCTGACTCTTCACAAGCAATTGGATGGGCCCTTACGGGAGCCACGAATTCTTCCCAACCCAATCTGAGCGTGCTGTATCAGATGCCTAACACTCAGGTCGAATCTCCATCCAACAAGCCAACATTCTCATCGCAGTACAGCCAAACCTATCCATCATTGCCAGTGCAGTCAAATGCTGGGGAGGGATCGAGCACTTCCTATCCACAGACTATTGCCTCTCACACCCAAGACGAAGTCAGGACACCTCTTTGCACCGCAAACGCAAAGTATACCCAAGTTCCGTCCGGACCGATGAACACCCCCGACTCGACATACTATCTGGGCATGAATCAATCCTACCCGGAATCGGGTTCCCGCACGTCTGCTGCAGCACAGTCACCTTACAATCAGCCTCTACCAGCCTCTGGCCAAACACCAGCCTATAATTACCCACTGCCTTCAGCCGCCAGCCAACAACCCGGCAGCAGCCACATGGGATCAAGAGGGACCGAACTCCACCATCCGAACATGGGCTCGCACGCAGGAGGCATGATGATCGAAAGCCACGACGTGGACGTCAACTCCCTCCAACACCCCGACGCCTTCCCTTTCTCCAACGGTGAAATCCTGCCATGGCTCGAGTACCTGCCGCAGGACGTGCTCAGCTTTTTCGAGGAGCACCAGAATTACCAACTGATGAGTCCCGACAATTCGACATCCCGGAACGCTCCATGATGCTTTCTTTCACTTTTGTATATGTATTCTTTTGGCGACCTTTGCATTTACTCGTTCATATCTAGCGATTGGGTTTTTCGTTTCTTCTGTTCTTTTTTCATTTTTCATTTCAGGATATGGCAACGGAGCTCTTTGTATTTTCGGGTCAATTCTTTGTTATCTAGATCGCCCTCCCTCGGGATTTGGTAGGGGGGTTTTTTTTCGCGAAAAATGCGCCATTTGTTCTGTTGTTGAATGTGTGCATCAGCGTGTTTTTGTTTGATGACGATGTGCATGTTATACTTAGGTTATGACTTAGTTCTCGATCTAATATAAGTCAATGAAAAATGTCTATTCCTTACTTCTTAAAGTGTTTTATCTCTTTCTTCTGTCCGATCTATGGAATCCTCGTCGTAGTATGCGTTCACGTGACACGCCTCCGCCCAACCGCAACCTTGAGGCTAAGACCGTTGAACCTCTCTCACTATTCCAGTCCTACATTGCTTACTTTTTACCAGAGGTCATAGCCGCCCGACATGTCTAGCGGAAAGCTGGCCCAGGCCTGTGCATACTGCAACAGGAAAAAGGTATCGCTGGGCTGCCTCCTGATTGATCCATCTGCATATCACACCAACTAATCGAGGTTATAGATCAAGTGTGAATTTCCAGCAGATCAGGGCTCATGCCTGACATGTACAAATCAAAGCATTGAATGCATGTATGGAGCTGTTCCCCAAGCATTACAAGCAATCACTGACCTCGCACCAGACGTCGGACAAGAAAAAGACCCCGACGGGCCACTGATCATTCTTTCGCGAATAGATCGGACTTATCTGATGATTTATTAAACTTGGGAAAATCCACAAGGCGCATCTCAGTGCCCATTCAACTGCTCGCGACCTCCACAATGGAAGAGCAGACATTTCCGAGCTCTCGTCTTGTAACGCCGAATTCCCGCAGTACGAGCCAAAGAATACCTACCGGGTCAGAAAATGCAGACGAAACCCGAAACCCAGAGTCAACTACTTATATAGGTCGATCACACTATATCGACCAAGACACTCTAATTGACGAGGACTCATCTCGCGCCTACCCATCGTACCAATCAAACGAGCTTATCGGACTCCGAGACTCCGTTCTGCACATGTTCAAAGCATTCGACCTCCCCCCACGATCCATCCGCCAAGCCCTCATCGACAACTTCCTCCAATTCTGCCATCCATGGACGCCGATTCTCACGCATGGCGAGCTGGATTTTGATTTCTCGGAAAGAAAAAATCATCCCTCGCTCCTGCTCATCCAGTCTTTATTTCTGGCTGCGAGCAGAGCGTCGCCTTCACCTGGTGTTCTGGCTTTCGCAACACCGGAACAATTCTACCAAAGGGCAAAAACACTCTTTTTCGTTAATCATGAGGAGAATCCCCTGGCGGTTATCAAAGCTACTATCATGCTGCAGTGGTATACTCCCGACGGACCGGAGCATGTCTCCTATGATGCGGGAGAGTTTTGGCTTAAGACTGGTGTTGGGATTGCGTATCAGGTCGGTTTGCATAAGGATCCTGGGGAGGGGCGGAATGCGTCTGTGAGAAGGCGGCTTTGGTGGAGCTTGGTGGTAAGTGTTGCTATTATAGTGCTGCCGTGTCAATGGAGAGAGAGGTATTGACTAGTCATTTATTTGCACAGGTCAGAGATATGCTCATGTCAGTTGCGCATGGTCGACCGAGAGCCATCAGCTTCGAAGATGTGAACGTGGCTCCCCTGTGCGCGGCCGATTTTAAGGACTGTTTAGCCGATGATGCCGAGTCATTCATACACTATGCGGATATTTGCTGCATCCTGGGAGATATTACAGAATCGTGTTCGCGGAATTCATTAACCAAATCGAAGAAGGAACACTATCAGAACCAAATATTCCGCTGGCCAAGGGTCTTACCCACACATCTTCGAATCTCTCATCCAAGCGCAAATAATGCAGACGAGTACTCCCTTTGCGGATATAACCTCAACACGCGCCAATTACACATCCCATACTTCATCAGCCTAGCCATCCTTGGCCGTCCAAGCACAAGAAATACGATATCCGCACAGGCTATTCTGGCAGCGTCTTTCGTGGCCGGTATTTTCCAGGAACTTCTCGTCCGCGACGATATCGGACACCTCGCTCCAATTTTTACACGCTATTGCGTCGCGTCAAGCTTCTTTCTCGTGTCGCTACGACCAATACCTCAACTATGGGAAGCGTGTCAGCCCGATCTGGAGGTCCTGCGCTTATGCCTGAAGGAACTCAGCAAGCGCTGGAAATCAGCAATCGGTGGGTCGAAAGTATTGGAATCGATACTCAATGCGCAACGACATAATGCGACGCCAGTGGTAAAACGGTTGTTGCCGCTCACTCGGGAGCAGCAGTTCTTCTTTGATGGGTTTCCGCTCGATCTTTGTCACATGTGGACGCCTTGTACGACATTCTATGAGGGAGCGACAGCGAATATGGGTCAATTTTCACAGTATGCACAAGATCATGGTCTTTTGGATTCGCCTCAAGGTCACAGCATAGAGCCTATTGTCTCCACAGGGCCGTTTACGTCTGCTGACGAGCAAGGAATGGGGGTTCTGCCGTTGGCAGATTTCTTAGTTGATGGGTTGGATAGTTGGCTTAGCGACGAGGCATGGGCTGTCTAGACTCTGCGCCATAACCAAAGATTGTTAATTTAGCTGTTCGATTTACGGCAAATCACTGACCTGCCCGCTTCGGCGTTGGGGTTTAGATTCCCGGATGCCGAGATGTGGGTCCGGGGTTTCGTGGAGGGGACAAACCCCGGACGGAACAAGACGATGGATCTGTTATCTCAACCTGTTAAGACAAACCACGCACATATTAAAGCCAGAATGTCTACTGAGCCGTAGCAGTTGTCGGTCCAAATAATTCAAAACCTACTCTGCCGGCGCTCCCCATGGCTACTCCACCGAACACAGACCGCATCCAGTTGGTTACTCCGCATGTTGGTCGCAATGTGCTACCAAATTGCCCGTTGTTCACCAAGTTGCTTCGATTTGCTCGGCGCAATCATCTCGCGATAAGGGACAACATCCTCCAAGTCGAGAAGTCGTACGGTGATCTCTTGGCAGATGTCTTGGCCTACCGGACTTACCTAGAGTCGTCGTTGAACAAAGATGTCTTGCAGCGAATTGAGCGCAATGAAGAGGTCTATGTGGGTATCTTAGCCGCAGGTGGCTATGAGTTCACCGTTGGTATTCTCGCTGTCATCGCACTCGGCGCAGCAGTCGTGCCGATGAGTATGATGATCTCCCAATCAACGAAAACGAAAAGTTACTTACAAAAGCAACAGCAATTCAAAATCCCGTTGCAGAGGGTGCGTACTTCGTACAGAAAGCCCGGCAAGTGGCCATTGTGCACTCGAGCTCGGCGAGCAAGCTTGCCAACTCAATCAAGGCATATGTCAATAATCGCGGCAGTAATGTCCAATGCTTCGATATCGGGTCTCACCTGCTTAAAGAGTCCAACCTAACGCCCTACGACATCAGCATCTCTTCTACCAAAAGTCTAGATGGAAATGCTCCCGGGGTCGTCATCTTCACATCCGGTACAACGGGGAAGCCCAAGGGCTCCGTAATGCGTCGCCTATACACCGACGAAAACGCCACCGCCGTCGGAGACGGCTACGACATCGTCCCGACAGATGTGGGCCTGCATGTTCTCCCAGTACATCATACAACGGGCCTGGGCACATCTTTCTTCGCCTTCCTAAACTTCGGCGCATGCATCGAGTTCAAAACAGACAGTTTTGATCCAGAATGGATCTGGAACCGCTTCAAGGCAGGCGGAATCACTGTTTTCTCAGCTGTACCGACAATATACATGCGATTGCAATGGTATTTCGAAAAACACATCGCCACTCTTCCCCCAGCACAAAGGGCAGAGTATGTTGCCGCGGCGAGGAAGCTGCGTGCAGTGCTCTGTGGCTCGAGTGCTCTGTCGGCATCCGTTCAGACTTTCTGGACGAATCTCCGGCAACAACCTATTTTGGCTCGATATGGGGCATCAGAGCTCCCTGGTTGTATTAAGGTCAGCGCGGAGCCTGATACCAATCTCCCTGTTGGCTCCATTGGCACCGTTATTCCTGGCTTGGAAGTGAAGCTCACTGAAGGTGACCAAGGCGAGCTTCTGGTCAAGTCGCCTTGGATGTTCTGCAAGTATGTAACCTTTTACTTATTTGATAAAGAATACTAGCTTACGTGGAAACAGGTATCTGTACGATGACAAAGCTACGCTCGAAGCTCATGATGAACAAGGCTACTTCAAGACAGGTGACATCGCCCGTCGCGAGGGGCCTTACTACTTCATTCTTGGCCGTGCAAGCGTCGACATCATCAAGTCAGGTGGATATAAGATCTCCGCTCTTGATATCGAACGCGAAATCCTCGAGCTGCCTTACGTATCTGAGGCTACGGTCGTGGGCGTTGCAGATGAAGAATTCGGCCAACGAGTTGCAGCTGCCCTGCTCTTAAAGGGAGAGCAGCGCTCAAAGGCTGGGTTTACCATTGATAATCTCAGGGAGGACCTAAGGCAGAAGCTGCCAGGTTACAAGCTGCCAACGGTGCTGAGGGTTGTGGATGCCGAACTGCCGAAAGGGCCGACGGGAAAAATCCAGAAAAAGATCCTGGGACCGAAGCTTTTCCCAGTACCTGGATGGAGGGAAAGCAAAGAGATTCAGGTGTGGGAGAAGAAGGTTGTTGCAATGGCGAACCTGTGATTAGGCACGGGATTACGTATTGACAGCGATATTCGGGGTCAGATATACCACCGCACTCTCACGAAATCCGAACCCTAACCTGATATAGCTTATCTAAATACCGTATGATAGTAGATCCTCCGCTTCCCAGAATAGGCCTTGTATTTCTCATGACTTTGGAAAGACCTTTAATAGTGTAATACCCAAAAGTGCTATACAATTATCCTTAAAACCGATCGCGACACCAATAATACACAATTCCTGGTTCCTTGTGAAGCCCCATATATTTAATATACCAATAAAGACCTTAACCGACTACGGTCAGTAGTAGTAGGGACTTCGCTTCATGTAGGTGCTTCCTAGCTACATACAAGTATCATAGAATTTCCATCTCAACAACGCATGAATCCTAGCCATCGCGTAGACCTCAAGTCTTAGGTGTACCAGGTAGGTTCCGGCACCTCATGCAAAAGTGCATACCGTCCAAGTTCCCGATTCTTATAAGCCACCGGATCATGCAGCGTATGTGTTCTCAGATCTCTCCAGAACCGATCCAAGCCCACTTTCAGCGCCGTCGCACGCGCCCCAGTCACTTCGAATACACCGGAGGTAACACTAAGTCCAACATCGGTAGTAACAACCTTGACGCTGGCAACCCATTCAGCCACCTCTCCCCGATCCTGCGCTGTCACGCCCTCCCTGTTCGTTGAGTGCAGGCTATACATGTTGGACAGTTGCTCGCCCGCTCGATCGGTGAGGGCTTCGGCAGCACGCAGATGCGCATAGAAGTTGCCGTATCGCTCGAGGATGTAGAATTCATCCGTTGCGGAGTTTTTGTTGTCGCCTCCAAAAGGCCAGGCGCGCGTTGAGGCAGTTGTATACTTGGCTGCGAATTCTAGAGCCCCGATGGCTATGCCTAGGTAGAAGTTGCTGAAGACGAGTTGGATACTGCCAGTGCATGTCAGTATAAATTGATTAAGCGTAATTCAAAAGCGATTCCTTACGTAGGCAAGAGTAAACTGGCAAATGGAATCTGCAAAACATCGGCGCGCGGCTTCTTGCTTGCTGCATCCCAGCCAAGCGCATCCGTCCACGGTGCCCGGACATCCTTGATCGTGATGCCGCCTGATTCAGTCAAGCGCAGACCGATATTGTGCCAGTTATGTGCAAATCGGATGCCCAGCTGAACGGTCGGCACCAAGGCAAAGATATGGTCGTTCGTTCCTTCTAGCACGCCTTCCAAGACGGTCAGATCGGATACTACGCCGCCGGTATTGAAGTGCTTGGATCCATTGAAAATAATCTCATCTCCATCAGAGGTAATGCGCAAATCATTATCGCGTGGGTTCACAGCCCCGCCGACGAAATAATTGTTGGAGATGATCAGTTCTTGGGTGCGCTCTGCTTGCTCGGCGGTGCCGACGACGTTGGCTGTCGTAGACCAGAGAAGGTGATAGCCAAGGAGCATGCCAATGGAACTAGGTATGCGGTTAGATATGGAAACTTGATCTAGCGGTGTTGATATCTTACCCATCTGCTTTGGCCACCTCACGAATCGCTTTATATCCGACTTCCCAGGATTGCGCACCGCCGCCGTACTTCTTCGGGCCAAGAAGCTTTAGCAGGCCGGAAAGCTTTAGTAGGGCCACCTCCGCGCGCGGCGATTTATTCTCCTGGTCACGTTGCGCTGCGTCTTGCGCTAGTACGGCAGCAACTTCGCGTGCTCGTGCCAGCCATGCGTCTGCTGTGTCTGGCACGCTAGCCCATTGAGCTTCGTACGAGGCGTAAACTGCCGGATCTGTTGCTGGCACACTTTCCTGCGTCATTGTTGGATACAATATGAGTCTAGTCCGCGAGGCAACTCGATCAAAGTTAGCAATGATTCTTTACTTTTTGGAGAGGAGAAGCCCTGTATATCTATGCAAGTGGTCTGGCAAGGCAAATGGCTTGCTAGCAAGCTGTCGCCCGAAATGATGACCTATCAATTGTTTTGCATCATTTTCGTCAAGTCAGAGAAATATGTCGTTATCAGGTAGGAGATGCAGGTAGGAGATGCAGATCGTTGGAGAGGTTTGCGGTCCACCGAGCATAGATGTTGACGCAATTGTGGTTCTAGGAAACTCAAAATTGAACTAAGAGATGCTCCCACATTTAAACATTAAACCCAAAATTAGTCGTTCGTGATATCCTATAATGCTCACATATCCTATAGATACTTTTGTAAAGGTATACTACCCTGGAGGAACTAGCAGCGGGCAAATGGAGCTGTGAGAATTTATGAATGTATGTTAAAGAGCGAAAAACAATGCTCTCCCATCACCAAGTTAACTCTACTCGCCCTTCTTCTTCTTCTTCCCAAAGTATCTTGAAGTATCACCCAGGGGCAGATCCAGAAGCGAATCCTTTAACAGCAAATGAAAAACAATATACCACCCCACCAATCCAGCAAGAAAACAAAACACTCCACCTGATTTCTTCAGCGCAGTAGAAGCGGCAGAATTGCCATCCGCTTTAGCAAAGTAGCTTGCCGCGATAGTGAGGAAACCAAGATCAACTAGGAAAAAGACCAAAATGTAGGCTAGGTTGCTGGGAAGGGAGGCGATGAGAAATGTGAAAACGAAGACTGTCCATAAAATCATGAAGAAGCCGACCGCATTGTTATATTGGGCCGTGTCATTGCCGTAGGCTTGTTCTATGCCAAACGAAGGCGTGAGGAGAGCACCGTAACCGGCATAGAAGAGGCCTACCAGACAGGAATCCATTAGCCTCGAGAAGTTTTCCAAAGTGATTTTGAGACTCACCAAAAGCACTGAAAACAGTATATGCGAAACCATTTCCTATAGACAACTCCCATTGCGCGGTGACCACCAACCCGAATGCTGAGATGAAGAAGAAATTCGCAACATAGACATTTGTCGTGGTGACGCCTCTCCATTCCATTAGGCTCAGCGAGAGAGTCGTTAATGTCGTGCCAAACGCTCCCAGAGCCAATGCAGACTATAGTTCGGTGTTAGTGATCCAGGAGTCTCATAGATTCATCTCAGACTTTACCCCCTGCCCTAGAGATCTAGGAACCTCAGCTATAGAGGAACCAGCTGTATTCTGTTTTTCAATATCAACCGCATTCTTATGTTCGTTTTTGATATCCTCTTGGGTTGCTATGGAGGTCATGTTGAATGGAAACGGTGATTTCACAGCGGTAGAACAGTAAAAAGAATCTTGAATTGAAGAATGGATAACGAGCTCTCGTTATTTACTATGTCCAAGCATTATTCTCTAACGATTTTGATCCTTTATTGCATCATCGTCAATGATGATGGCGAAGATAGAGTTCTACACGACGACATCGAATGATCTGCACTAATGAACTGGCTTCGGATGAATGGAAAAAGAATTAAGTTCCTTCGCAAAGGGTTATTTTGAGAAATCTCCAGAAATGAGAAAACATGTCGGCCGAGATCAGATGGCGCAATTAGTATGCAGATGATGTGCTTGTTTGTGGTTTTCATGTGGTGTGGGAAGGTGCAATCTGCACGTTGTCAAAAATGAAAACTAAACCCAACAGCCATTTCCCTACGGATTGGTTTTCTTGGAAAAAACTCAAGGTATGATAATAATGATGAATTCATCCGCCCGACGTGGCTTGCTTTTGTACATGCTGGCTACTATGCGGGAATGCTAGGCAGGAGGCCTGACAGCGAGAAAATGACTCTCAGAACCCACTGTAGACCTGATGTCTGATCTGGATGCCAGATCGAATGACTTTTCAAAGAACAGATTAGATGAAATGGAAAAAAGAGAGAGAGATGACCGTTTTCATTCTGAGTTCCCACGGTCCGACTGCCCAAAAGCCAGCTACCCACACGGCCTCACTATACCTCAACGTCACAATCCTCGATTCTACGCACTAGCTTCCCCGAATCACGGAGCTCGGTAGACAGTCCTTGACTCGCCGGAGCTCATCTAGCTATTTAAGATTTAACTGCCGATGCCGTCCCTTGTCGATCTACCTACTTATCTAGGTGATTGCGCGCATTAGGGGTTTGTTAGATGTGTAGCCGTTAATGATATTTTGCATATTAGTATTAGTATATTGTGGAGTCAGTGATTCAAGAAAGTTAAGATATTAGTGTGCTTTAGAATTAAATTTTGCTATGCTTTACTGACTACGTCACCTTCATTCATTATCTTTCCTTTCCCCGAACGGAAACGATATGTAAATATCGAATGGAGCCATCTACGGATTTTGCTAAGGCTTCTTAATATTGTAAGCATAGCCCCTTAAGTCATAGGCTTTCCTAACTAGAGGATAGCCTCTCCATTGACTAGGTCTGTTTTGCAGAAGATGTATCTCTGTCTTTGATTTTAGGTTTTAAGGGCAACTCTATCTAGCCTCCGAAGTTATTCTACTGAGGAAAGTCTAGGGATGTTGAAGCCTTGTAGTCAAAACAGGGTGCCAACTGTGAATGTATGGGGCTGAAAATGAGCGAAGGATCGTCGATGATTTCAGGCAGAGCGAAATTGTTTCTAATTCAAATTCAATATGAAGATTCCGTGCCAGAATAGCCACAGTCTCCAGCCGAAGTATTACTTGAACTTGTGATGTCCCTAGGAATTGCTTGGTGTGTACCGATTGGCAGAAGGTTTGGGGAGTAGGGATATCGGGATCCTTGTGGATGGAGAACAGCGCAGCACCTGATTTTCGGCGATTTCTACAGCTCCGCCAATTGTTCTCCATTTATCCGACCTGATTGTCCCCGCGGTAAGAAAGATTTTTGATTCCACTTCATTCGATTTGCTCCGAACTTTCGGAATTGGAACGTTGCTACCCCACTTTGTCGGAAAATCGGCGTTCCTTACCAACACCGGGTGTCCAGCCCGCACGCTTTTTCTAGCAAAACTTGCGGTAACTTAAAGGAGAGAATCTCAAAGCTGAATTTTGGATCACGTCTATCTAACGTGATGTCCTCTGTTAACGCTCCGAAAATGGATACAAGACGCCTGAATTCTGGCCTATCCCTCAAGAAGGGAAGAGGAATAATTGCCTGCACCAGATGCCGCACCAGAAAGGTCCGGTGTAATGTCCAAAATGGCTTCCCCTGTCATAATTGCCAAACCGACAAGATTCCGTGCTCCATTCCTGAGCCGAAACGCAAGAGATCACGATTTCGCAAAGAGTGAGTGGCAGAGAACCTACTCAGTCGACAAGGAGCTAATATACCGGCCACAAAACCAGAGCGTACAGACTTTGGCAATCAAGCTGCGCGGAAAGTGCATGCAAAGGTTTACTGGAAGGTTCGGAGATGGGGCTTCATCAAGCGAGTTCTCCTATAAGTTATCCGACAGTTTCAGCGCCACAATATGCGGAGTCTGCCAACTCAATCATGACACCTTCTGCCTCCTCAGAAAGCGTGGGAGTTGATGCTGATGAACAAATCGCCGAGTGGATTTTGTCCTGTCCCATTTCTCTCGGCCCAGAATTGCCGGGGGAATTACTGTCTACTCTAATTTCCATCTCGACTGGCACTGGTGAGTACCCACAGAGGTCAACGCCGTCGGGGCCAATATTTCGGAAATATTTGAAGCACATCGACAACGCTATAGCAGGACAACCTACCGCACAATCCACTGCACAATCAGCTAAAGAAGGCCATGTTGAAGACCTGGCAAAAATCAGCAATAATCTTCTGACCTGGTCTCAAAAGCTCTGCGACACATTGCGCGTCTCTGCTGATCTCGCAGATCTACATTGCTTGACGGAGGCTCCGAAATCTCCGGAACCTCCGAAAGAGACCCTTGGAAGTATTGAGGCAAAAAGATGGTGCTCGGATGACCAGACTATAGGAAATAGCCAATGGGATACAAGCGAGTATATTCTTCCATATGGCTTTGACTCTGTGATGGAGCTGTTGAGTTCGGAAACGACATGATATCGCAAAACCAGATGGCGCGTAGGCTGTTTTTCTTTTTTTTTTTGTATTTGAGGAACGTCCCTCTTTAAATATCTCCAACCCAATTTTTTTTTTTTACGAACAGTAAGGATTTGGCTTCTATAACTATATATGAAGGCTATAACTATATGAAGGTATGTCGTACCAGCCTTGCGGTCATCGAGGGACCACCTCAGAAGGGAAGAAGCAGCGACGCATAAATAAATACATATGATTGGCATATGCGTAAATGCCGGGGTTGCCGCCCCACATTTCAAATGACCGAACCCCGGCGTTTGCATTCCCCGGACATTTCCCCAGATTATCAATCGGAAGCCCCGTAACCTTGTCACAGGAGGGGGATGATATAAAGCCTGCACATCTTTCCCGAGTAGGCGAGTGTCTCCCCCTGTCGGAAATTCTGAGTAGCAAGATCCAACTCTCAGGACCAGTACGACATCATGACTGCGGCTCCTCTCAGCTTCCTTGGCCAGCGCGGCTCGCGCCTGAAGGTTGCCATGGTGGCGCTGGTGGTGATGCCCAGCTTCTTGCTGTTTGGATACAATAACGGGTCTACAGGGGGAATCACTGAACTTCCAACATTTGTCTCTGTTTGTAAATCTCTTTCTCCTTCCTCCAGCAGTCACTGACGAATCTTTAGCAATTTCCGGCTCTGGACACAGTGAACACGGCGGGTGCGCAAGCATCGCATAACGCAGTTATACTTGGTATTTGACTCCGCGTATCTCCGCAGCTTCCGCGCTGTCTAACACTTTTACAGGTGTTGTTACGGCCTCCTACGACCTTGGCGCGATGTGTGGAGCCCTTTCGTGTATTGCATTCGGTGACAAGATCGGTCGCCGCCGATCTATCTTCTGCGGGTTGGTACTCTCAGTAGTCGCTTTGGCCATCGAGTCATCCGCATTTGCTCTGTCACAGTTTGTCATTGGAAGACTCTTGGTCGGGGGCGCCATTGGTATGATTTCCGCCAGCATCCCTGTATGGCAGACGGAGTGCTCCACCACAAGGCACAGAGGAGCGTTCGTTATTATGGAAGGCATTTTCATTAGTGCAGGAGTTTCACTACCAAATTGGGTCAACTTTGGCTTCTTCGCCGCTTGGTCGAATTCCGCCCAATGGCGCTCCACTATCGTCCTGCCTGTCGTGTTTTCTTTCTTCGCCATGATATTCTTGTTCTTCATGCCAGAAAGCCCCCGATGGCTTGCGCGAAAGGGCAGAATGGATGAAGCTCGAGCAGTACTGGCCGCATTGATGGATCAGCCAACTGATAGCCACGAGGTGAATGCCGAGATGAACCATATTCAAGCACAACTCGAGGCCACCCGGGGCAGTTTCAAGCTCTTCTTCAAAGGCAGTGACCAGCGCTATATTCATCGCACCATCATTGCTGGTATTGCACAAAGCATGACACAATGGTGCGGCTGCTCTGCACTCATCTTCTACACGTCGACGGTGTTCAGCGGCTTGGGCTTCACTGGCACTCCCGTCCGCTTGCTAAGCGCAGGCCTAGTGACCTCCTTTACTCTTTCGGCATGCATCCCTTTATTTACAGTGGACCGAGTTGGAAGGCGTATTCTCTTCATGATCAGTGCCGGGGGCATGGCTATTTCGATGGCCGTACTGGCCGGCACCAGCGGCAAGGAGAGCCTGGCCCCGGTTTCCACGACTTTCTTTTTCCTTTACGCATGCTTTTACGCGCAGGGATTCCTTGGTCTACCCTTTCTATACGCGGGTGAAATTGCGACTATCCGAATGCGCACCCCGATCGTGGCTGTCGCTGTGACAGGACAGTGGCTGGGTCAGTTTGTCGTGGGCCAGATTACGCCACCGGGGACCACGAGCCTGAAAAACCGTTACTGGATTATTTTTGCCGTTCTCAATGCCGTCTTTGTGCCTATAGTCTATTTCTTCTTTCCAGAGACAAGCGGAAGATCTCTGGAAGAGATTGATGATATCTTCCAGCGGTCGAACACATGGAATTTGGTCAGGAATGCGGCATCCATGCCGAAGGATAAGGATCTTGACATCGTTGATCTGGAGAAGAAGTACGCCCTTGACTCTATGACAACAGACAAAGACTCCTTCGATGAGGTTGAAAATGTAGTTGTCTGATTGGGCGGGGGTAATGAATTTCAGGGGATACTGTAAATAATTAGGCTCAAATTTTTATTTCTTTCTTCCTTTTCGCAATGGTATATTTTACAAAATATTGGAACTGACGGATGGCACAGCAGGCCTGAGACCGAATCTGGCAATATAATATGCTTGTATTGAGCCCTCATCTCTACCAGGATCCTGGGACTGCACTCAAAGCTTGTGTCGCTTTGCGCCTGTCCTCAACTTCTCAAACTCTTTCTGCGGAATACCCTGGACTTGTCTATCAAGACCTTCGAACAACTCCAACACATTCTGCTCATCCATCTCCCGATTCTGTCGATGCCGAATTAAAGCCTTGATTCGCAACATACTAGATCCAACCAGATGCGGACCCATCTTGTCATTGACATCCTTCAAAACAGCCTCCAAAAATCCCTCCTGCGGGAGAATATGATTGACAAACCCCACCGCGCGCAATTCCTCGGCAGGTATCCTCCGGCTTTGGATCAAAGCCTCACTCGCTTTCGAAATTCCCATCCGTTGCACAAATCCGTAGCTTGCTCCACCCTCTGCTACTAAGCCCAGGCTGCTAAACGGCGTCATCACGAACGCAGTGGGGACTGAATAGATAAAATCGGAGAATGAGATCAAAGCGGCGGCGAGACCAACGGCTGGTCCGTTCAAAGCCGTCACCAGAATCTTTGGGTGCGTGTGAAATGCGCGGGTGATATTGAGGTTGTTAGCGACTGTGTTTTGAAGCCCATGACGGAAGATGTCGGTCCCTGGTGGAGTGGCTCGCGAAATGGAGACATCGGCTCCTCTGAAGAGGAACGGTGAGTGAAGCTGAATAGCAGTGTCGGATTTTAATTAGGACTTACGCTGAGAAATACCTCCCAGCACCTGTCAGAACCGTAATCAGAACCTCCTCGTGAGTCGCGATTTCGCGAAGGTACTTGGCGATTTGATAGAATCCATCTTTGCTTTGCGCGTTGAGCTTCTTCGGGTTATTAAGAGTAATGATGGCGACAGGACCGCGGTATTCAAGAAGAACGGTCTCGGCCATGTTAAATAATGGTGAAACTGGATGTCTAATTACAGTGTGAGAATTGGAGGTGGTCACACATGCGGGGATATTTATTGCGTCTAGTAGAATCGCGGAGTCGGCGATGAACTCGGCAATGCCAAGTAATGATGCCGGCGTTTCGGTGTTTGGCCTGGGCGGAGTGCGGATTATGGTTATTGGGGTTTCTATAACAGTGACAGTGTCTTTGGAAAAGATGAGGCCACAGCAATGCTCCATTAATAGTTGTGCCAGTCTATTAAGATGCCAGATGCCAATCAACGCGATGCACTTTCGTCATCGCTGGCATTTCCAGCTGCCAGTTATGTGCATTTCCACCCAACCTCACAAGTACATCACGTTTAAGCTATAGACATTATTGAGACAATTGAATCAATATTATTCTTCCTGTTTTAATCCACTTGCAACACATCCATGGCTATCAACAGTTCACGTTGGTAATTGTTCGGAATGTATAGTTCTCACGGTTGCCCCGACGACGGGGCGGTGGAAGCTTGTCAACAACGGCGAACGTGGGATCGTCCGATCGCCTTGTTGTCCGACAGCCTCCCTCGTGGACTCAACTGCCGTCTCCAATGGCGAGATTGAACGACGACTCGTGTCGGGACTCGTCCTGCATATCGGATTCCGCACGTCGCGACGCCGATTCCGCAGGCGAAGACACCGGGCCCGAATCCGAAAACAATTCCTCCGCATCATCCACGCGTCAGTCAGCAAGCGACATCTTCGGCCGCGAGATGGACGAGGAACTGGATCAGATGAAATCAACAACGTCTAGTCGCTCGTCCCTGTCTTCCGGGCCAGCATCAGTCCTCATGCACTCCCTCGACGACCTGAAATCTGCGCATTCAATGGATCACCACGAAATCCTTTCCCTATACACCACCCACGAAGATGACGAGGCAGTATTTGGCGGCTTTGGAAGTCCGCCGCGATCTATACACACCCTTCGTACGCGCGAAGCTGCTTTCCGCAAACCGAGCTCTGTGAGGGCAATGCAGATGCACACAGAGGACGAAGCGGATGAGGACGACTACTTGACACCCCCGAGACGCCGACCAGGCTTGCGATCGCCTGGCTCCTCGCCGCTGAAACGCTCGCCGTACTATTCCCCCAGCGCATCTGCGAACAAGCACAAGGTTCAAAACGAACACCCACTCGTGCTGCTCCATTGCAATTTGCTTTCGCCTTCCCTTCCTATACCCGGCGCGGCTGACCCTCATAATCAAAAACTTCTTGCGGAGGTCCTTCCGTCACCGTATTGGAAGCGATGGCAGCGATTGCAGGAGAAAGTTGGGTCCGGTGTACTACGTGATCGAGGCGTGCTGATTACCCACCCGGAGGATATGTATGATCTGTTGGAGGAGCGATTGCTGGAAAGTCTGGAACTACGACGCTCTAGGCTGCACAATGGCCACTTCCTGGGTGGTGATGATGGAATTCCGGATTCGGAGGAAGATTTCTCGGATAGGGGAGAAAGCGAGACGGATGGCGAGCAGGGCGAGGAGTGTCCTGACTGTGGAGGCCGATTTTTGCGGCATGCAGACGAGAACCGCAAATGGGAGATCAGAGTATTCGCAGCAAATGGCCTGATGCGTGCCGGAGCTTGGGCAACTGCTTGGAAGGAAATGGAGAAAGTCGATGTCGAGGTCGGGCTCTGGTTGCCGCCAGATGTTCGGCGAGATTTGGAGAAAATCTTGTCACAGGAGCGGACAACGAGCTTGGACAAGGTTGACTGTCTGCCATCTCTCAGAAATGATACAGAGCTCCGGGAGACTGAGGTTCTAAACCTGCCTGTGTCGCAACATCTTCGAACGCCCAGCAATACAAGCGCCTTCCTATCCGACAATTCGCCATCACCTCTTCCAGAATCTCAGTCCCGGCCAGACTCCAGAGCATCGAGTAGCCCAGTCAGCAAGCAGCCCGAGATTGCATTGCAGACGCTTGTCATCAACTATATCCGCGTGCTAGCAAGCGACAGACGAAATGTTGCGCTATTCGTGCTGAGCATGCTTGTGGCCTTTCTTTCCATAGGTTCTTGGCAGCAACAATCACCGCCGTATTCCGATATGTGGCCATTCCCCCACGACATGGTTGAGTCGGCCACGGAGTCAAGTGTGAGCGTTACGCAGTCTTCATTGTCCTCGGCAAGCATTGCTGCCACCGGTAGCAGCCCGATTTCTAGCCCGCTGGCTGATATCCCGGTAGCCGAAACAATAATACCGGTTGTTAAAGAGGATGTTGTTTCTTCGCCAGGCTCTGCCGAGTTTTCAACGTCAACAGGCGAGAGTGAAGAGCAATCACCAGAACCGGCTATTTTGGACGAAGTTCCACCTGGCACATTGGAATTTGTGGAAGATTCATATTGATACAGTTCAGCTCAGGGAGGAGCTGGCACTTCCATGAGGTGGATGTTCTCTTCTTTTCTCTCATGACGGAATGATATAAGGCGAAACGGTAGGATCAGGTATTTATGGTTATTTCTAGTTGTGTTCTTCAGCCATTTTGTCTTCTGTCTCTGTTGATCGATGTTACCTTCAGTCTTGTTTTGAATATCCATGTTTATTTTTGATCTTCACCATTACCCGAGGAGTCTTTTGAAATGAATCTTGTAGCCGTTAGCTATTTTGGTATGGCACAACCGTATTCCGAAACTTGTGTTCTCCCTGTCACATAGTATTCAAAAGTAAATATCAACATTATCCCCACGTATGTCCTCGGCCTGAAAATGAAATCCAAGCAACTCAGAAAAGTAAGATATTCATATCCCCGAACACCATCGCTCTGCCGGCTGTTCAATAGTACCAAATTTCGTCCTGTATATATCATTCCCTGGCATATCTGATCAGGCTCTTCACCCTATACACATACCCTCAAGAGGCTTCAGCTTCATCCAGCCTATACTCCAAAGGAATAATAGGCCAGTGATCAACCCCATCCAAAATCGCCAGGGCCATACCTCCACTCTGATGCATCTGGATGTGGCAATGCATAAAAAACGCCCCCGGGTTAACAACCTGGTACCTAATAGCCAACCAGGTGGGCTCATTCACAGGGAGAGGCGTGGGGGATGTATCTCTGTACTGCGGAGTCTTGAGATTAAAGGAGTCTGGGATAAACTGCATCGCCTCCGCAACTGACGAGTAATTGAAAGTACCATTGCCCTGGCCGATGACGAAGTGTTTGTTGGAATGCTTGTGGATTGGATGGCGTGGCTGGCCAACTGTGGTGACCTGTAGAATAAAGTCGATCCAGGTGTTGTTCTTGGTGCGGATGTACAGATCGGATGGGATGGAGGACTCGTTGAAGAGAAGGGGCTGTGACTCTTCGTATTCTATATTGAAGGATTGATTGGCCAGTTTCCAGACGTATGAGGCGTTGGTCTGGCCGATGTCGAGGAAGTAAGTTGCAGCGACGTCGGTGGAAGGCACGACGACCGGGAAAGGCACGACATGGCTTTCATCGAAGAGAATTGTCTCCTCGGTGGCATTTATGCCTGCAGGTGTGATCCACGGGTTGGACGGCCGGTTCAGTTTGTTTGCGGCCTCGTAGTGCATTGTCGCTGTGACATTGACAACCTGGTTCGCGCTTGCGCTGGCCACCCGTATTGTGTAGTCGCCCGCTGGTTTGTTCAGTGGAACCATCACTGAGTATCTGTTGGCGTTGGGGACGATGACGGCGTCGGCAACCTGGGGCTCGATGTAGCGTCCGTCGATGGCGTAGACGTACACCTCGTGCTCGTCCACGGAGAAAATCATCTCCAGGACACCGGCAGAGCTGGTCAAGTCCCAGCTTACATACTGAGCAGCTGGGTTGACATTGAACAGCGCATGAGATGCCTCAGTAGGTACACATCCATAAAACATGCCTGGTAGAAGAGCACTATAGTTGTGAGGGAAAGCGCCTTGTGCGGCGACAAGATCAGGAGGTAGACAGCTAAAGCATTTCCATCAGCATGGATTTTTTCTCTCCTCTCACTCATAAAACTCACCCCAGGTCTGTCAAGGTCTCGTTCCCCAGAAACGATTGTAGTCCCGTTTCGTTGACGAAGGCAGCAAGTTCGGCCTGCGAGAAGCAGTTCACGGACCCCAGCCCATTAATCAAAAGCGCATTTACACAGAGTGCATCAACTCCAGAGGCTTCTTCGGAACTCCAGATTTGCTCTGATGTATATCGTTTCCAATCAGACAGCATGATTGGTGATGTGTTCTTTTCCGCCTCCATCATAGCCTTGAGGTCAGTCGAGCTATTGCTGATAAGATCAAATGGCCTCTCTACCGAACTGGCCGGGGTGATATAAATGGGTCCATAAAACCCATCATCAATCTGGCCGCGGTGGTGGGCATGGTAGAAATAAGCACCGTACTGATCTGCGTTCCATTGGTAGAGGAATGAGCCGCCTTGTTCAATTGGTCTCTGGGACACACCCGGGGTGCCGTCCGACCACGGTGTGCCACGCTGCTCGATTCCTGTAGCGAGGATTTCTGCGTAAGTAAATATGCTCATATATGTATCGGACACGCTAGTCTTACCGTGGAAATGCACAGTCACCGAGAATGGGCAGTTATTTTGAATATAAAACTCGACACGGTCACCCTGGTTCAAAGACAATTGTGGAGCAGGAAATTGACCATTGGTATGGATCATCGGCCTAGTGATGCCCGCAACAGTTCGATTTTCCCATGTCAGGGTGATGGCAAAGTTCTTGGTAGCGGCAGATGCCCATTGTGCAAGGCACAAGGCCACGACCAGAAACCAACTGCCCAAAGAGATCTTCATGATAAGCAACTCAAGATACTAAGATTGCAGCTCAGCTAGATAAAATACTTAAACAAGTAGAACTCCTGTTGGACCATAACTTGCTTATATACAGTCCAGCGCAGCCCCGAGAGGGAGTCAATGCCAGCATCCAGCCCATTCCGGCTCAGACCAGGGATCCTTGGGTGCGCGCGATGGTACATGGTATAGGAGACATGCAGGATCGGTCTGCTGATGAGAAGTTGCAAATAGTAAGAATAAGGGTCCTTCGAGCGGGCGAAGTCGGGAATCGGGGACCTCTGCAAATAGGCAGCGGTCTGCCGGCTGAACCAGTTCATGCGAGCCCCGACATATAGCGCCGGGATTGTGAGTCTAGATCTGCCACGAGACCAATCATGGTGCAGATCCGGGTCCAGGGCGCTGGCGGGGACTACTACTGACTCGCAGCGAAGCCTTAATCCGGCAAAAGGACGATCCACGGATACCAGATCTTGGGGTCTCGCAA
The DNA here is from genome assembly GCF_964197705.1 of Penicillium psychrofluorescens. Lineage (NCBI taxonomy): Eukaryota > Fungi > Ascomycota > Eurotiomycetes > Eurotiales > Aspergillaceae > Penicillium > Penicillium psychrofluorescens. Next base: position 3,068,768 of record NC_133439.1, on the reverse strand, counting down.
GGTCGATCTCGGGGAGAGTTTTGTCCCGATTCACAGTGACCCTGCAATGTGATGATTAGGATGCGGCTGAGCCAATGAGGCGTGATCCCTTTTGTTGACGAGGACCCCTGCGACTAAACCCCTTGGTTATTGGCAAAGCCTCAGTACGGCAGTCGGGTGGAGTACCCGGAACGCACGATGAGCGTATGACGACCAGCAAAGGTTCCATAGCCATGGGGTGTCTGACTCAGGGCGGGCTTTGGCAGGTCAGACAAAGTGAGCGTCAACAAATATCGTGGGTGGGAGGGAACAAAGAAAAAGACCAGTCGATTTGGCTATCAGCAGTAACTCAACCAGTCACCCCTGAGAATATCGGCTCCACGTGCCCAGGGTTGGATTCAGGTACGCAATCACCGCATGAGTGAGAAGCAATAGTCGGGCCAGGAGTGCAGATAGAGGATCGTGTGGGAGTCAGGTTTTAAATCGAGCTACCCTCCACGAGAATGAGGCGTGGTAGAAAAAAGAAAAACCAAAATGCATTCGTTTTATGATCCCAAGATTATCGTCAGTAAATATGCCACCACAAGCCAAGTTCCAGACGAACTAAGACAAACCCCATTAACTTTTCCCTCACAATAGTGTATACCAAATCCGTTTCAAAACTATATCACAAATTCCCAAAATCATCACGAAACGCAGACATGTCACGTTGGGCAGCGTCTGGCGCAGGAGGGCGGTCCTTTTTAAAATCACACGCGACATTAGACTGCAACTCTGAATTCAGCTATTCCTGACCCTCAACGTCGTCATTGAACCTCTGCGCCCCGTCGGATTGTAAGTCCGCCACGTCATCAAGATTAATCTTGCTGTAGTTGTCGTTTAAGCGCTGCAGGAATGCCGGGTCGAATCCCATTTGCACCAACGGGTCAGCTGGCCCTTCACCGGGTGCTGAGGAGGGTTGAGTGGGGAAGCTGCTGCCCCAATCTGTCGACAATGAAGTCTCAGCTCCGGCTGAGATCACCCCGGTACTCCCGGCGTAACTCCCTGAAAGACTGCCTGCCCCGCTGCGAACAGCAGGCGAAAATCCCGTTCCGGGATAAGTAGGGCTTTTGATGCTGGGGCTAGATACGCCAGAGGTATTAAACGAGCCTTGGCATACTGCTCGAGCAAGAATGTTGCTGTCCTGCGGCGTAGCATGCAGTCCGCCTTGGAGTGCATAGGGTGGTTGCATGCCCAGGTCGGCAAAGTTGATGTCGTTGATATCCATGCTCGTATCTAGTCCAGTATCCCGCTTGAGTACACCCAGCCACAGCCCATTGTCGGCGCAGGTTTGGTTCCAGGGGTCATCACTTCCATAGATGACTCGGCGAGCTTCTGTTTGTAACATCTGGTCGGTGGGACGGACTCCCTGGGCAACTTGGTTATGAATGTACTCGGAGAGCTCTCGTGACAGTCTCATATAGCAATTGGCGTCGCTCGGGACACTAAGATTCGGCGTCGAGCCATCCTCCTGGGCCTGAACGGTGGTCCAGGGATCCAGGGAACGCCATTCATAGTCAATCATGTACGGTGGAATTGCATTCTCCACGCGGTGCATGATTGCACGCTCAAATCCCCAGTCTCCTTGCCATTGAGCCATGAGGGCTCCGTTCTTGAAGTGGCTAGCCAAGTGATCTACTCGGTCTTTCCAGGTGTTGAAGGAGCACCCACAGAAGCCACAGCGAGACTTGATGTCGTTAATGGTACTTCGCCATGTCTCCATGGGAGACTGAAACTTGGCATTGTGCATCAGACGGAGATGCTGATTGAGATGATCCTTCCGGTAGAAGGTCCTCTCTTGAATGGTCTTCTCCTGACAACTCATATAGTCGTGGGTTTCCAGGTGTTGGCCGTCAGGGTTAGCCATCAGGCAGAATACACAGCGAGACGTGCCATTGTCATTGACTATACCTCCGTGAGGCGAACAGGTCCATTTTTCGAGGACGAGGTGCATGGATTTTTCATGCCGCTGCCAGTCATACTTGGCAGGGAAGGAGTCGGTGCAGAAGGTGCATTGATATGGACGGACTGCTTTAGCTTTGTGTTGATTGAATGTATTGACAGGCCCCGATGCTTTGCGGCGGCGACGACGTTCTTTTCGATCCATTGAGTTGAACGACCCCCGGGAGGATCGATGGGAGAAGGCAGAAGCAAAAGAGAAGTCGGAGAGGGAAGAGTGACTAGTCTCCAGGCTGCTAGCCGATGCGGAGTGGATCTTATGTTCGGAGCTCGCATGGCTTGAGTCATTGGTACTCGATCGGGGGTGCCTCACGTGACCGTTTGCTCGAGGGGATTCGAAGGGTGGATTGGCCAGAGCGCGACTAATATCACTGATTGCGGCCGGTTCGTGCTCAGGGGGCGAGTACTCCCAACGTTCCATGGGTGTCATGAGCGACACATCGACGGGGTGTGTGTTGGGGATGTCGACGGCACCAGGCACGGGCGAATTGGTCCCAGAGCGCACTTTGCCGCGTCGTCGGGCGTTGGCGAGCCAATTGGAGATCTGTGTTCTGGTCAAGCCGGTATTTTCCTTCAAGTTGTCCTTTTCCTGCTCGGTGGGATAGGGGTTCTCGTTGTGGTCCCGGACCCAGCTCTTCAGCACATTCACGGCCCGACGAGACAGGCGGGCGTTGCTCTTTCGAGAGCGAGCATCCGGGTCATCAGCACGGGAGCCGTAGGAAACGGATTTAAGTGCTCTCTTCCCCGTCAAGCCGCCCGTCTCCGTGGAGACGTTCTCGGACACCGTATGTAAGGTGTCCAGGAACCTTCCACGGGTTTTGGTGTGCGTGAAGCTGCACTCGCGGTAGAGAGAGATACAGCACGTGCACCCATTCTGCATCACACCGCGATTCATCATAAAGCAGTCGAAGCCCATACGCCGACAGAAGTCACAGGGCTCCTCGGCACGACCCATCGGGTGAACTGCGGTGTCGGGCTGGGCCGGCTGGGTGAACGCAGCTGGGGCGAGCGGGTCATTGGGGAATCCCAGGGGCTGATCCTCGAGCAGGGCGTCGAAATTGGCCTCGCGCTCGTCAGCATCATCAAACTCAATATCAACCGAGGCGACATCGTCGTCCTGGTGGTTCGAAGAGCCATGCGCAGACGAGGCGCCTTCAAAATCGAAGTACTCCATATTGCTGCTGCTTGGAGGCAGCCAACGATGTCAAAAATAAACCGTTTCGGTTATCAGAAAGAGATATTGGTAAAAGAGAAGAATTGGAAAGAGTCGGTCAGCAGCGCAACCGTGGTCTGGGGTACCAAGAGCATGAATAATCAATAATCCCTCCTAGTGGGTCTAGCAGCAGGAGCCTTGAGAACAATAATAATCAGGATGCTCGATCAGCACGGCCAGTATCGGCCTCAATCCGTCCACATGATGTGATTGATGACGGCTGCCGAAGATCGGGGTTGACCGAATACAGAGTGTCTCGTCTCGGAGACAGTCGAGGTCCGCAGCCGATCAACGCACGCCCTGTGGGTGACACCGCTATGCCTGTTCCGGTAAGGCGCGGGCGGGGTGTCTGTCGCAGGAAGGCTGATTCATCTACATTGGCATCGCGATATCGGACAGAAGCAGACATATTCGGAGAACACGAACATAAGCCTGGGCAATTGCGGCACTTTCAGTCGAACCCCGCTGGGTCAAAAGTAAGCTCGAACTTAATGGAGAATTTAATATCTAAATGGACGATCCCTCGTATACTTGCTCATGACTCTTATCGTGATTCGGATTCAAACTTGAACTACTAATTCGCCATCTGATCTGATGTGGTCTCTTGTTCTCTAGAGCATAGTCAAATCCCGTGAAATCCGGGTGCTCGGAGACAATCCGGATTCTAGAGGCGTAGCGGGAATTGGCCCAAGATGTTCCGGTCACCAATTGAGTCATCGGTCGCGCCCTTTTTTTTTCGATCTTCGGATTTTCGGGCCGAAAAGAGGGAACTCTATAACTAGAAATTACTTACTATATACAGAGGAGAAGGTCACATACTCATACACTACAGAACTTGGTGCAGTGGGGGAACATTGCCGATCTGTATTTTTTTGATCAGCATATGCATTTACTTCATAAGATGTAACGTGATTTTCGCTATTTGATTCGTCCGTCCCGGGCCGACAGTCCCCATGCGCACCCTTTTCACTACGTGAGAAAGAATTGCTCTAGAATTAACCTCGAAAAGATTTAAGTAAATAAATCTTATTCATGCCCGGACCTATATAGAAGCGACGAAAGAAGAAAGCCAACCGCACGGTGTCTACTCCGATGCGAGCCTCAAAGCCAATGAAGACTTCAAGGCCTGACAGTCGACCAAACCCTGTCTGCCATAAAGAAAGCTCCTAGATGGCAAGTCGCTCCACCTTCTCCCTAAGCCGCCTAATCTGCGGAGCCAGGTCACTCGCCTCGTTGGAAGAGATACTGGCCGCGATAATAGGCCGGCTCACACCGCTGGCGCGACCCATTGCGATTTTTCCAGGCACGAACACATAGGGGACGTTCTTGTCCTCCGCAAGGAGCGGGAGATGCATCAGAATCGCCAGCGGTGTCGCGTCGCTGGCGAGAATGACAATCTCGGCCGTGCCGTGGTTTAGAGACTTCGTGGCTGCGCGCAACGATTAGCTACCAGGATAGTTCGGAATAGAGACCAACAACAAGAACCTACCTTCGTTTGCGCCCTTTTTCACCTGGCGGTAGTGGGTCGCCTGCTGCAATAGGTCGAAGATCTCCTGTGCCAGGGTGGCATCGGCCAGCGGCCAGGCTATAGATTGTGTCAGGGAACGGGAAATCGAAATAGCGTAAGGTGAGGCAATCTTACCAGCGGAATCAGCAGAGTCGGCCATTTTCTTGTCGCTTCCAAAGGCTCGCCGTTAGGTTCACTGCCTAGGACAAAGTGGTTAATTGGGTTGAAGAACGGATTGGGAGACAGACATGTCAGTCCAGGCAAAGAAAAGTTGATCGGGAGAAGGTAAGTCCGATGACAATCTTGCAGGTCACGTGTAGCAGAGCAGAAGAGATAAACGGCAAAGCAGAATTCGTTCGATCTGGCCCAGAAGTTCTATCATAGAAGTATGGGACTAAAGCATGAGCAATTGTCCTTGGCTCGCGATCCCTCGTTCTCTACGTAGACACCACCTCTCCATAATGGCAAGACAAGGATACTGCCTAAATCTATCCTCGTACATGTACCCTTCATGTCTACTTCGTTAGGCCGTCACTCTGAGTGATAGAAAAGCCAATCTCGTAGCTCAAAATACTCTGCGAGCACGAAATCCAGATAGAAGACGAACAATGTATTTTTTTCATTTGTCATTGACCGCAATGCGCCTAGTTTCAGCATGCTAGGTTCGATCCCCTGATTTTTTCGAGGGAACCTTTAATACACTCGGGCTATCACCGTCATTGCAAAATAAACCTCAAACCCAAACCACACATTCCCTTAAGCCGACTTGCTCTGGACGGTCTCACGGCCCTTGGCGATCCGGCCGAGGATGTCCTCGCGGTCCTTGTCCATGTGGAGCTTGGTGATGACAACGTTGGAGGGGGCGATGGGGATGGGGATGCTCTGGCCGTTGCTCTTGTCGCGGGAAACCTTCTCGACGTAGATGACGAACTTGAGACGGTAGGACGAAGTGACCTTGCCTTCACGGCCCTTCTGGGATCCGCGGGTGATCGTAACGTAGTCGCCGACACGGATGGGGATGGAGCGGACCTGTTTGCAGCAGAGTGAGTTAGATAATTGTGTTGTGTTGGGTTGGGCTGGGGCTTGGAGCGATTCGACTGGTAAAACGTACGTTCTTCTCCTGGCGCAGTTCCGTGGAGAGGGGAGCCGACATCAAAACCCGACGCTGGCTGGAGGGCGCAGAGAAGTGTGCCTGTGTGAATTGTGAGTCTCCGTTGTTCGTCTTCGGTCGATCGGTTCGTTGCGACATACCTTGCGGGACTTGCTCCGCGAAGAGGCGATACCTGTAGAGCACACATTCGTCAGTATTGAGGATTCGGCACAGGTTGATGAAATGGCGCAAGGCGCAGAGAGGAGGATCACGCACCGTGGTTGCGAACAGTCATCTTTACGGTGCCTCCGGGTGTCGTGGATGGGGTTGTCGTGGGAGGTCGAGCGGATGAGGAAAATCGTGTCTTGAATATTGGAAGCGGGTCGGGTTGTGCGTCACATGATGTGCTGCTCACGTAAGTCGGTTAGGGCCTAGTGATGGACCTGTGATTGGCTGGAGTGTGGACCTCACCAAGACCGGAAGTGTAGCCAATCAGACCGGATCGGCCATTTGATGGGGAGCTAATTGGCCAATCTTGCGCCCACATCAGATCTACGGGGTTCATTGTTTCGGGGGGGTCTTGAATCTAGCCAAATGGGAGCCAAGTGATGCACGGAACCGATTGAACTAATATTGGAGTATAGAGAAAGAAAAGTAAGAGAAATACTCTCAACCCTGGAAACAAGAATCAACCCAGGTAAGAAGCAAAACACCACACAATGAAAAAGGTAAATTTACAAAGAAACAATAATGTGATTCCACTGACACGAGGCAGTAAAAGGAGATGTGACAATGAGTGGTTGTAATTATGTAGGAAGAGCTTATAATCCCCGCTGGAGCAGTCTTTCAGATTACGGCTGGGCTGCAGGGCGGCACCAGACAGGTCTGCAAAACGGATGTTGATGGTTTGTTTGTCGCGAAGATGCTTTTTTGGGAGCTGTTTTCCACACTTCTTGCCCGTCTTATCCGCCTTTGCATGGTGCACGCCTCCTCCACGGGGCTTACCGCCATGGTTCGAGTGCCTGTCCCTAGACGACTTGTAAGGGAATGGTCGTTGGCACTTAGGACTGTTGAGATCACGATGCAGTTGACAGTTCCTCAGAGCCGCACAGATAGCCATCTAGATAGCTTCATTACTTCCCTCTTTCAGACATCTCACAATTCATGATCTTCATCATTCACTTCCATGATCGCCAGTAATTCAGCCCTCAAGAAGGACAGACGAGGTTGACAATCTTTTTGTCGTTGGCGGCACTAGGGTCAATATCTTCCTTAGTCCTTTCTTCATGCATACTGTTCCTATGTGCAAATATCGCCATCTGCGTGGTCAATGTTGTAGAGCAATCTTTGCAGATCCAGACTTTGCAGTCTTCATCCCAGTATCTGTGTGCATTTCGGTGCTTGGATCGAGTGTGTACCTAAGGACTTCCAGAACCGTTAGCGGACTGAAAAGCAACCTGGGGGAACTGATGGACTCGCCTCGATAGTGCCGTCGGAAATGGTCTTCTTGCCATGAGCAACAATATCAAACGTCTCTACAAAGAGAGCAGTCGACTTGATACAACTCAACTTCTCCAGCCACTCGGTGCTTCCGGTTCTGCCAGTTCACCAACAGGCCTCGACTTGAGCCTAGCAGCTTAGTTGTGTCGTCTCTTCTGTTTCTCGTGGCAACTTTTGCACAACCACCGGGCAGCATAGCCAGATTTATCCTTGCCAAAGCCTTTCTTAGGCTGGATAGCGCAAATGTCATAAGGCTCCTTCGTCGAACTCGCAATATTTCTTCAGTGCCGTTCCTCCAAGCACTGTTGCGGCCCCCACAGCCAGCCCTCTTCCATTGCACCATGAGAAACTTGTTGGCTCTGATTGCGTTGGGAGGAGGGGGGTGGAGTATGGGAGCTGTGGCTGTCTTGGGGACGTGTGACACCATTTTCGAAGACAGGAAATTGCCACGTGAGGATAGAGTTCCAGAGGCCATACAAAACGCTCTCTGGGTCAACGGGATTCATCTCCTGCGAGATAGTGTGGCTGTCAGGATTCTAATGACGGTCAGTAACCAGCGAACGAACAGAATGGAGGCATTCGGCTCACATGAGCCATGGCATGGTAGTGGCCTCGCTGGAGAAGAGAGAATCTAAGCATATGCGGGAGGATTCTTGTCCCGCTGTCTGTTGATGGAGAATGCACTGGCAGTGTCAAGCTCGATGCCTGCAGTGTTGAAGTCTAGATCCAGGACTGGGTGGGAAAGAGCGAAATATGGAAGGGACAATGGGGAGATGGGGAAGGATGCTCAGGCAGAGGTGGCTTATATGTACAATAGTTATTGTGTGTAGGCAAACTGGATTCACTCAACCCCGTAGGCAGCAATCAGTCAAGGGTATTCACGTCATACCGCACGGGGCCCTCGTCGACCTCGCCTCTCTCGTCGCCTACCGAATCTACTTCCGCCATGGGCTCAGGTCACCTATCTCTATGAATGATACTACAATCCGTATCGAAGTAGTCAGTTCCTCTTCCGGCTTTAAAATCCATGACCCGCCTCCCCGCCAGCCGGGGCTTGATTTTATCTCCCATTCGGGGATTTATTTTTTTGGACTTGGCTAAGTTGTACTCACTCTAATTAGAAGATAATTGATCGTTTTCGAACTAAGCTCGATATACACAACAGCATCTCTTTCTTTTTGGCTCTCCTTCCCTTCCGCAATTTACAGGCCATGCGAATGGAAGAAATCAATAAAATCAAAGAAAGAGCGCTTGTAGTAGCGCTTGAGAGTGCTGCGGTCAACAACCTGCATACCGAAGTGCTGGTCATACGAGCCAAACTCCCAGTTGTCAAGCATACTCCAACCAATGGCGCCGATGATATTGATACCATCCTCGTGGATACAATTCAGGATCTCCGTCAGGAAGGCGTCGTAGTACAGCGAGCGCGGCAGATCGTTCAGCTGCGAGGCCAGCGGCGCCGTGGACTCGGCGTAGACGGGGAAGCCGAACTCGGACACCACGATCGCCTTGGGCTGGTACGTCTCCCAGATGTAGTTCATGAATGCGCGGAAGTACTTCGGGGTCAGGTAGGGGTAGTCGTTGGAGTAAAAGCCGATTTCCCAGTTGTTCTCGCTGATCGAGGTGGTGTTCACGCAGTTTGGCCAGAGGCTGTGGTTCGGGTCTTTGGCGCAGGCGTCGATGCCGCCGTCGGGTGGGAAGACGAAGGTCGCAGTGTATGGGTCAACTGCGTAGAAGTCGGACTTGCCCTTGTACCGGGCTAGGGTCTCGGGGGACAGTGGGCGAGACTCGTTGGTGCAGGTCGACGTAACGCTCTCTGGCACATCCTTGCCGAGCCAGGTCGGGTTGGACATGATGCCGAGCAAGTAGTCCTGATACCGATTCGTAGCGGCGATATCATCCTTGTTGTTGATGTCCAGCGGCACACCGAAGTTGTCGGCGTTCTTGTAAGACATCATTCCCTTGCCGCCCATTGACTTGTACAGGTCGTACACCTGGGTGTGTGCCTCGAGGAAGTTGTACATGCCCTCCAGGTTGCCCGACTCGTAGAAGGGCTCGTTGATGGTGATCCAAATGGGCACACGGTCTGCAAAGTGGGAGAATAGGATGCTCGAGTAGTAAACATAGGAATCGACAAACGTGTTATTGGCGGCACCGGAATTGGTAGAGAAGTAGGCTCTCGACACATTTCCACCGTCCATGATGAACTCGTAAGGCTCATCGGCATGCACAATAGTGACAATGGGCTTGACACCGTACTCGAGACAGGTGTTGATCAGATCGTTGTAGTGGTCAATGCCCTCCTTGTTGACAGGCGTACCGGCCGCAGCAAACGGAAGAATACGAGTCCAAGAGATGGAAAAGGAGTAGTATGGGATACCCATGGCGGCCAGTCGCGCGATGTCCTCCTTGTATAGGTAGTAGTTCCAGTCGGTGATGTAGTCCGAAGCCTGGGGGAGGAAGTTGAAGTAATCCAGCACACTGGGCGTACGGCCCTCGTCCTGGATGGCGCCCTCAATCTGGTTGGCTGATGAAGCGGCACCGACAATAAAGTCCTTGGGGAAAGTGTAGTCCTTTGCCTTGGCCCCGTCGCTATACGAAAAGCCAGCTGGCGGCGGCATGATCAACGAGGACGATGGCACCGGAGTGGGCTGCACCGTGGTCGTGATACTTGCGGTGGAGATGGACACGTTGGGCATGAAGGTGGCCCAGCGGCGATTCCACTCTGCCTGGCCGTAAGGGTTGTTCCAGTCAGAGGCACTTGCGTCGTTCTTATTCCAGGTGGTGGTCTTCACGCCTGAGGGCATAATGGCCGACATAGATGCGGCCGGCATATAGGTCGTCACCGGCTTGGTGCGCGGCAAAGGCGTCGCATAGCGCGTCGATGTCATCGACGTGAATGTGTACGAACCCTCCCGGCCACGAGCTTCCCAGAAATTATTGGGCGCAGCTGGCTCTGCACCCTGCGGAGCAGCATTGACCAGCGGCGCCCACGCAGCCGCGATAGCTGCAGCGGTGCCAATCTCGAATCGCATGGTGGCGGATCAAACGAGAGTGACGGAGGTGGTCGGGAATCGCTCTACCAGCTAGGATCGGCAGGAATGTCGGGGTAGCCATAGCGTATTTATGTGTCTGTCTGTTTAGATTGAGATCATTGGACTAACCTTCCTTGTCTATCATTTCTCCGCAAATCTCCGTCTTTAGCATTTGCGGGGTCTCTCTGGGGGGGGTATGGCTTGAAAAAGCGTGGGGTTGCCAGATACCGAGGAACACAGACAGATTTGTTGCGAGGCTGCGTTCTGTCTATCTGGTTGGCTGGTACGCCCGATGCCGATGCAAACAATAGATTATTGTGGATTGAGTGAAGAACTAAATAAATTAACCCGATATCCTCATGTTTTTGCACTGCCGATCCCGGAGAATTCCCCTTCGGCGAATTATCGAGAGAGCTTCGTTCTATTTCCCCGTGTGAGCTAAATATTCACAGCCAATCAACCCTTTCAATTAACTCAGGGAAAGTCCTCACGTTGTTCCGGAAGCATTGGAAGTGGCGTAGAACTAAAAAGAAAGGAGGAGTTCGAGATCAGGAGCATACCTAGGAAAGAACAAATCTAGGACGGAACATGAGAATAATAGGCGGTAGGAAGGTGCCAGTAGTGAGTGACCAGAGCCAAAGTCTACAGCATGTTGACTTTGTGACCTACCTGCTTTCTCATCCCCAAGAATCCATCGTGGATCTGGTCAACCCCTACAACGACTTCGATGCCGTGCTACGCCAGATCTATGCCCAGACCACAACATCCTACGATAGCAGACAAATCCTAAATCTGAGGTCGCCGTTTGACAATTCCAGACGAGTTTCACTTTTTCCAAGGCTATTATATGAATACAAAATGTTTTCAGGGGTTATAAAACTTGGAATTGGGGTTGGTCTATCTACATGCTCGATGTTAGGGTTTGGCTGGTTGTGGTCGGTGATAAGGCGATAAGCATCCCTTTCTCTGTCTCTCTTCCTCTCTCTTGCAACATGTCGACCTCCAAATTGCCCTGCATTCCTTCCCTTCGACGGCAGCAGCTTCATCTGGAATTGTAAGTGTCCCATAAGCCCTGCTGCCCTTCAAATATTCATACCATGCAGTGCCAGCCTGAAGCATGCACCACCACCGGGCGTCTACGTGAGCCTGGCAACCGGCGACCCCACGCTCTGGAATGGTGTCATCTTCGTCCGCTCCGGTGAGTCTGGAAACTAACAATCAGTAACGTTGCGACTGACTGAGCACTCAGGTCCCTATGCCTCCGCCATCCTTCGCTTCCAAATCCGCTTCCCGGATACATACCCCGACCTACCGCCACTAGTCACCTTTGCGACGGATGTCTTTCACCCATTGATCGTACCCCTGACCACCTACACTTTCAGCACCAACTCCACAAGCGACAACCCAGTCAGTGCAACAGATGAGGAGCGACTACCGCCGGGAGGGTTCAGTCTTCGTCATGGGTTTCCACACTGGTTCGGGAGAGCGCGGCGGAGCGGCTTTACATCCCAGGCGTCATCGCGAAATGTAAGCGGAAATAACGCCGCTGATCCAACATCAGCCACAAAGGACTCGAACCCCGAAGAAGAGAGAGAAGATAAACACGAGCAGCGCGTTGCGGCCGTGCCGTCACTTGATCAATTTGCCCAACCAAAGAAGATCGTGCCCGTCTCCGAGATTCTCGAGTATATGCGCTCGACATTCGACGACGAAGATGTTTTGGACTCCTTGCCGGCCGATGCTGCTGGGAACCCTGGCGCATGGCACGCGTGGAAGGCGCATCGTGGGGACAGCACTGGGCCGGAGGGTTTAAAACGAGGAGACCCGCAGGCTCGACAGCCGGGAGACTGGCATTGGGATGGGATCTGGGCTCGACGGGTACAGCGTGAGATTGAGAATAGCTACTCGGACCCTATGCTGTTTGGGAATGCCGGTCGTGGGGGTGATGAAGCGGTGAGTGTCTTTTTATTCCCTCTCAAGTTTGCACCGCATGCTAATTGAAGCGCAGATACGGTTTTCGCGGCTGGACGAGGAGACGCTCCAGTCCGTCAAGGAGGAAGCGGCGGCGATGGTAGAAGGCAGTGCTTAATTATCGATATACCCAATATGACTCGCTCTTTCCTCTCTCTCTCCCCTTTCTTCTTTTCTCTTCTACTTCACATCCATCTCCTCCATCCGCACAAGATGCCCAGCACCTTATCCTTGGATTTTAAGAGTTCTGCCTTACTGATTGCATTGGTCCTTGTTCCTATCGTCATCCTCTTCTGCACCGTCGCCATCGCCCTCGCCTGCTCCGAGTTCTGGAGTTGCCATCCACACGGTCCATCGTGGTTCTCTCGCCTCTGTCGCCGAAAGAAAAAGGAGACGAAAGAACGCCAGACCTGGTTCGATCCTGACGACTCCTCCACGCCCCGAGCAACCGAGTCCTCCGACATCCCGCTCGAATACGAACGCCCGGTCATCGGGCTGGAGCACGTCTAATCACTGGAAACCATGGAGACCACGATGCCGGAGCCTCTTACCGTCATCAAGCATCGCATACCGCATGACAGCAGGTTAAGCTCGTTATCGACTTTGTATTCGTATCCTTCTATTCCTCGTCGGTCTTCTTCACTTGTTGCTAGTGGGAGTTTTGTTTCGAATGGGCCTGCGCCTTCATTGAGAACGAGGACGCCTTCTTACAGCGACTGCTATCGGCTTGAGGTGATGAAGGTTCGGCAGTCTGGTGGGAGTGGCCGGAAGCAGGGTGTTGGCGAGACAGAAGACCCATTCATCGATCGAGTGGGTGTCTTTTCTCCTTGAAGTTTGTCTTTTTGCTGAAACAAAGCAGGGCCCAAATCTCATTGTATCTCCGGGCAAGGACCGAAGAGCGCGACGTCTCCGCGTTCGCTACAGTACCGGGTCTTATGATTCTTTGAAGCCCCGTCACTCGTCCAGATCAACCTCTGGTGGTTCACAACCTCCCACCCTCCGCGAGGTTCGCCGACCAGACTTGCCCACGCCTTTCTCCAGCGATTATGGCCGACCGGATGCAATTTGTATGCGTCCGTTGGATCTTCCCATGACCTTCGTCAATATGACTCTGAATACAAGCGCCGTCAAACTTGGTATGGGTCCCGTGTCAACGTGGACGACCATCAACGTGAGTGCCGATGTCAGTCCCATCAACCTCCCCGAAACTACGGCCCTCGCTCCTCTTGACTTGGTCATTCTTCTTGATAATGTGTAAGTGTCACCATTCGGTGTCTCGTGTTAAATGCTCATTCTATCCTAGACCACCAACGTCGCTCCACCTCGTAACGCAGATGATCCTCGGGTCTTCGGTCCTGGTCTCGAATCTGATCTTCAACCATGACCGAATCGGCTTGGCTCGTGTTGACAGTAACGCAACCTATGGTTTTGAGTTGCTTCTGCCGTTAGGATTTCATCCTTTCCAAGTGTCTCAGTCTGTATTGGAAGCCTTCTCATCGCGCGAGCGAATGAATGTCAGCCGCAAGAAGGCGGACTTGGGCCATGCCATCCGCCAGCTCTCTCTGATTTTTCGTCTCTCATCCAGATCTGCTTTTTGTCATATGGTGTTCATTTCTGCAACGCCTCCGGAGCGCCTGTCGATGCCTCTGATTGACGAGGGAATTGGGTTCCATACTGTCGCGCCCCAGCAGTGCTTTCCCTTAGAAAACCCAACACATCCACCTGGTTGGCACATTTCCTATAGCCCCAGCACAGAGGACCCGCAAGCTCAGGAATTGCACTTCATGCGCAAGGTTTCCAAATTCGTTCGCCAACTTCGCACTGGAATCAACCCGGGAGGCATTTCTGATCTGAGGCTTTCTCTTAGTCCCGGATTTGCCTGCCAGATTCTGTCAATCGTTGGCGGTTGTCATCTGCCTGTCCTACGACCGGGGGAGACTTGGACCGTTCCTGTTCAAGTGGGCATGGCAGCCAGCAACTCTTGGCATACATCTCCGATGTGTCACGACAACAAATATCGAGGTCATCATTCAATTATTATCGATGCGCTGATGGTCGAGATCAATGCTTTGTTGAAAGAGTGCTCCGCTGCAGAGATTAGCCAGCATATCTTGACTGCTTGCCTTGATTACAGACATGCGTTGTTACCAGCGTCCAACACCGTTCACTTGGAAAGTCACTGCTCAGTTTTTCGAAATCAATTCGTCGCACCAATTGCATCATGGGATCCTGAGGAATTCGCAATGCCGTCAGAGCAGGATGATGTAACCAGTATCAGTTTGGGCACGGAAGAGAGTATTTGAATCGTTGACGTCCGTTTGGCTTGTGTTGGATATTCTTATATTTCTATCGGCTCCTGTTATTACTCGTCGGTGTATAGCTACCATCAGCGTCTTGCAGCTTTGCATAACTGTTCTCATTCATACTCAAGAGTTCAAGTTACTTGCAGCAAGTTGCATTCATTGAACCAGATATCTGCGAAGATCCACATCCATAAATTCATACTATGAACATTCTCCCTTTACCAAGTCTCTTTAATTAGATCTGCACACTTCTCTCCAATCCCATAGGCCGGCATCTGCGTATGCCCTCCATGCAGCGCAGGCATAACACTGCAATCCGCAACCCTCAGCCTGGCAACACCTTTAACCCTCAACTTCTCATCCAAAACAGCCATTTTATTATCGTCTCTCCCCATAGCACATGTCCCAGCCGCATGGTAACCTATAGAATTCCAGTCAGTACATATCCTGCAAATCTCAACCGTCAATACCAAGGACTTACAAGTAGTAGCATGCTCCTTAACATAAGGGACCCATTCCTCCCTCGTCTTATAGGTATGATGCGTCAAATTCGCTGGCCAAGACCCCTTGACAACATCCTTCGTGCCCTTCCCATTCATCACAATCTCATTTCCAAACCTGCACGCCTCACTGATAACCAATAGATCGAGCGGATCGTCCAGGTAATTACAATCCACAATAGGGTTCTCCATCGCATCTTTCGAGTTTAGAGTAACGCTTCCTCTAGACTTCGGCGCGAACAGCTCCGCAATCATGGAGAAGGCATGCTTGTTATTTATCGGGAATTTATCGAACTGTTTTGGGCCACCGTAGCATTCTGTCGTGAAGAATTCGATGTTGGGTTGGCTGGGTGTTAGACCCATGGGGTCTCGGCCTGGTGCGCGCGGAGATGTGGTCCAGAGGTCTGAGTCGGAGAGGCGGGAGTCTAGTCGTGCGAATGCGAAGGAGCCGAAGGGGAATGTGGATAGAAAGCCTGCTTTCTGTTCTTTCCATTCTGCGTATGTTTTTGTGAAGTTATTGTCGTGGTAGACGTGATGATCGTTTGTTAGGCCCGGCTTCTCTGTTTCGTAGAATATGAAGACGATCTAATAGTTGGGTCTGTTAGTGTTTGTAGGAGGTATCTGAGCAGCTTACTTACTATATGGTCCATCAGGTTTTTTCCTACACCTGGTGAATCCACTGTGCATGGGATGTTGTGCTTCTCAAGCTCTTCTCTGGGCCCGATACCTGACCGGAGCAAAATAGCAGGGCTGCAATATGCTCCACCAGAAACAACAATCTCCTTGCGGGCATAGTATGTCTTGGAACTGCCGTCAGAGCTCTTGACCACCACACCAGTAGCCTGAGTCTCGTCCGCCTCACGCGTAAAGATGACCTTGTCCACAATCGAGTCAGTTGCGATGGTGATGTTCCCGCTATGATTCTTGTTCGTCACGAAATCAGCGCCGGTCGTGCGGGTCCCCTGGTACACCGTACGAGGAACATGGCCACAGCCATGCGAAACGGCTCCCGTGCTGAACATATCATGATTCAAAGGCAGACCGTGTGAGACGAATGAATCCATCACCAGCTGCGATATGGGTGCCAGGTCATGCGGCTCAATGTGGAGAGGGCCGGTGTAACCATGGCTGTCTTTTTCTGCTTTGAACCAGTCCTTGGGATGGAACGTCTCCGCCTGATCGAGGAATGTTAGTTCTGAAACTGCACCATGGTCCTCGATACAAAAGCACACACCTTTTTCATATACTCAAAGAACTCATCGCCACTCCATCCGTCCAGGCCCCAATCCTCATAATCCTGTCGACAGCCGCGGATGCAGAGCGTACCGTTACACCCGCTGCATCCTCCTAGGAAGCGGCCTCTGCTGAGTTTTACCTGGCGGTTATCGATACCACTCATGGGCGGCGTGATTACATTCCAGTCTGTTTCGGAGTCGAATAAATTCGACCATCTGTGCTATACAGTGAGCCTTGCCCGTGAACTGTTGGGAAGCTACCTACCCGCCTGTCATATGGACATTCTCAAGATCTTTATTATGAGGCCCCGCTTCGAGAAGCAAGATCCTGACATCTGGGTTCTCGGCCAGTCGTCCAGCAACGACGCAGCCGGTTGTGCCGCCCCTATTGTGAATTAGCAGGCATGTTGTCCGAAGAGCTAGTTCTTCCTTACCCGCAGACAATATAGTCAAATGCATTCTCAGAGTCTTCCACAGAGCCCATGATGTGTGTGCAAATAGTCAATTCAGAATAATTGAAGATCACAATTGTCCCGCCAAAACGCCAAGCTCGGTCTTTTTGTAAAATTATCACAAGCAGGCGGAACGAGATTCCGCGTTGCCCATAATGAGGGGTTGGTCGGGACAGGGTATAGTCCTATCACAGCGAAGGTGAAACATATCTTATGAAAACGAATTATGAGCATACAGCAGCCTATTTTTACAGGACAGGACACACTAACGTGGAATTCTGAGGATCAAATGTGAATAGAATTATCAGACTGTCGCTCATCTTAGGGGCTGAAGAGTATTCCCGAGGTGGTTCTTCCCCGCATTATCTATGCGGCCTAGGCCCGCTCTGAGGTTGATCGATCTGCTGATCACGGGTAGGGCGCTTGATTTAGAGTTGCTCTCAGTAGGAGGTTCACTTTTGGGAGATTATCTCTAGTTAAGTAGATAATCATACAGTTGCGTACCTGCTGGCCGTTCCTGCTTGATATTTTATCGCGAATATGGACGATAGTTTTCTACCCATCGCCTTTGACCAAATCGCTTCATACACGCATAATGCCAAATGGATCGGGAAACCATTACTCACAGATGAACCGATTGCACTTTCTGACCTGTGACCCCACGAGGTGGTACCGAATCTACAATCAAAAATACCGCCGTCTCTAGGACTGTAGCGAGACTACCGACTACCCCCTATCAAATGAAATGGAGAAATTGTGATAAGAGTCAGAAGCAGAGATGTTTACTCAAGCATCCTTTGATTGTTCCAATCTAGTTCGTATGGTAGGTATGAGGTAAGAGGGAATCGCCATCATAAATCTTCCATAGACCTAAAACGGTTAGCGCAGAACATGACATATAGATATGGGATTTCCAACCTGCATTTGACATCCCTCTCATTCACTCTAACCACCCCCTCCAATCTCTGTCATATTTTTCCTGTTGCCAAAATGCCCACCATCCGGTTTCTCAGCGACTATCACTTCAACAAAGAAACGCAGGTCGACTTCAAACAGCCCGAGCACTACACCTGGCGCATCGCCGAGAGGCTCGGCGAAGATTGCACTCAAGCCGACAAGACGGAGACTGACGGTGGAGCCAAGTCTGGTGCTACAGGCTTGTTCCTATGCGAGAACATCCTCGACACTTTTCAGCGTGTCCATATGAGGATTTACATGCAGGTCCCTCTCATCGGTACCGAATTTGATCCGCCGTTCAAGAGAGCTGAGCAAGCCATACATGGAACTCCCCAGGAGGCAGCTGCATTCCTGAAGTTCTACGACGAAGGCTCGACCATCACTCTCGCTTTGCTTAGATACAAGAATACGACCCAAGACGATAACATGTCCGTGCCGGGAGGGTTCTTGATTTTCCTGGTTTGGGAGATCGTTCCTGGGCTGCGTCTGGGGAACCGTGTTTCCCGCAAACAATTCTTCAACCTCGATCAGGCGGAGCGAAATCTGATTCGGGAAACATTCTTGCGGAATCGCAAGTAGGTACAGCTCCTTGAGTTGGCAGGATAGACTATTTAACAGAATACTTCCAGACGCCTCGTTGAATTCGGCTTCTATCCTGTATTTGCCACGGCACGGAACTTGGTCTGGGATCGCGACAACACGAAATTGTATTTCGTTGATTTCTACCGCTGCATGAAGATCCTTCCGGAAACCGTTCCGGAAACTACAGATGACAAGATTCTCGCTGCATGGCATTTGAAGGAATACACTAGTATGTTATTGTGACCCCGAAAAATTATCCAATCTAGGCACACTACCATCACTATCCCCACCTCGTTCCGTACCCCACACCGGCTCGCCATCATCATCAAACACAGCCCACTGGAAAAATGAGCACCCTTGCTTCCCAGGCGTAAACGAAGCATAGCACATCCACATATACTGGCCCCTCGTTTCCTTCTTTCGCTGCGAACACCGCAAGATGGTATGCACTCCACAACGACATCGCGGCGTGTATCGAGGGTGGAAAGTATCACGGTACCATCGATAGGTGACGTTGATACGCCGGTTGCCTGAAACAGGATGCGGAGATATAGTCTGTGCTGGTGTGATGGCATGTTTCCATTCTTCTTGCATCTCGGCGTGCATGACTAGGAGAGAGTTGTGGGGTAGGTGGATTGATATTTGGCCTTGAGCGTCTGCGCGGGTAGAAGATGATGATGCCTTTCTATCCTTTGAAGGGGACTTGGGATTTCCTTCATCTTCTGTGTTCTCCTCTTCCGGGGGAATAATTCGACGGACTCGAAACTCTCGCTCAACTCCCAAGCTCAGACTCCCTATTACCGGGTGTGGACCGAGATAGGTCAGTTCGTCGGAATGATACCCCACACTCTCTTGCGGACCATCGTAGCAATTGACAAATGCCGCGTTGGGTCTCCATTGCTTCGGAGACTGATGTTTGAGCTTTTTTCCATGGGGATAGACATCCCGAATCCGTTTCTGGATCTCCTCATTGACAGTCCGCTGCACTGTGCGCGAGATAAGACGTAGTTGCGGGGTCGCCTGCCGCACATTTGCCCGGTAAGTTCCGCCGTAGGTATATTCCGATGTCTGCTGTCGAAGTTCTTCAGGCGTGGATACATACACACTGGCAGTGTGTGGGCTTTGTACTGTGCGGTTGAAAACCTGAAACTCGTATCGTGAGAAATGTTCGGACTCGTCGAGTAGCTCGAGGAGGAGAGCGGTTGCTTCCTCGGCCGGGAGGAAGTTGTGGACGATTGTGCAGGGCGTATAGGCTGCGATGTCCTCCGGGCTGTAGAGGTGTAGTGTCTTTCCTTTTGTGGTGGGTGGTGTTCTTTGCTTGTTTGCGGTTAGGGGGACGAGGGATCCATCTCTGCTGGTTGTGAGGATGTGCGAAGATAGTGACGTCTGCACGCCGAGTGATGATGACCCGGAAACAGCCCGCTTCTTGGATGCCGGTGGTGATATCGACGTTTTTGCGGGATTTTGTGAGGATAGCAGTGATGATGCATCCTCTACGGACCCGTTGCAAGACACGAGGATATCCAACAAGTCATCTTGCTTGACTGCGGAAAAAAGCGATGCCAAGATGGCCAGTTTGACATCCGTCGAATCTTCTGGTTCATCTGCTGGATGGGAGAGTCGGGGCTTCTTCCTAACAAATGCATCCATCACTTACTACCTCTTTACCAGGAGGTGATATGTTCTGGGATAAAAGCCGGGGCGAACATGAGTAGACCGTCTATCTTATCGGCACATGATGTGATGCCTGTCAAAGTGGCCAATCACAAGGCCTGTTCATACATCGCTCTATTCTCTCCGTCTACAATACAAAGAAGTATCCAAGTATATTCATATGACTATAGAGTCCATTTACCCTGTCCCAAATATATCCGTCCCTCGCGGTGATACTCCTGCAGATGCCGCATTTGTCCCAGGCTCTTAAACACCTCAATCAACGCCGACAGGGCCACCATCGTCCACCCCCGATATACGCCCCGATAGTCACCCACCCCATTCGTCTCGCCATCCACATCGACCTCGCAAACATACGGCTGGTCACCAAGCCTCGAGTCCGGGAAATTCTCCTCGACCAATTTCACCCAACACCGATCTACATCAACATCCCTTGCCGCCCTAGACGACCGATCCAGCTCGCCCTTGAGATGCGAAAGCACCTTATCATCCACCATCAGACACACGCGCAGTCTACTCGGCAGCTCGATCGCAGGTATGGCCAGCGACACCTTGAAGTCATGGAATGAGTTGCGCACGCCGTCCTCGTCTAACCCGTCGTACATGTCCTGCACGCTGAAGACCTTGGAGGAGTATGTGTTCTTTAGCACCTGCAGCTGCTTGTCTGAGCCAGGTAGTTCGCGGGCTATGGAGTGGCTGACGGCGTCGTTGAGACAGCGCAGGAAGATGCGGAGGAGGCGTTTGCATTCGGGGGCGTAGGTGGTGCGGTAGACGACTGGCCCCCAGGTTAGAGTGAGGAAGTCGCGCTCAGGGCCTGGGGGAGAGAGCGCAGTCCTGGGGATGCGCCTAGTCGGTAGACTTCTTGTTGGAGAAATAGGTTGGCTGCCGATTTAAAATCCTTGGGTTCTGCCATGGTGGGAATCACATTTGAGTGCGGGTTGAGCAGAAAGAGAGCTCGGGGCTTGTTTAATCTTTGTGACAGAATAGAGGAGTGTCGGGGCAT
Organism: Penicillium psychrofluorescens; assembly: GCF_964197705.1. Taxonomy (NCBI): domain Eukaryota; kingdom Fungi; phylum Ascomycota; class Eurotiomycetes; order Eurotiales; family Aspergillaceae; genus Penicillium; species Penicillium psychrofluorescens. Next base: position 3,047,769 of record NC_133439.1, on the reverse strand, counting down.
GCTGGCACTGAAGATGTGCTGTTGAGGCCATTCATGGCGTCATATCCACTCTCTGCGACTGAGAGGCAAGAGTGATTTTCTGGGTCTGACTAACCATTGTTTATTGCTGATATGGAGGCAATCGAAATAGATTAGATTTAGCTATTCGTCGAAGGTCAATTTGAATGTGGATCAAAATTAATGTTGACGTCAAGATATATACTTCCAGATGACCAGCCTTAACTCAACCAACACTTTTCGAACCACTCAATAATAGTATCTACAGCACCGTCCACGAACATAATAATACCCCTTTAACTTGACCTTCTTTATTTTTAAATGCTAGACTGCAAAAACAAAAACAAATCAACCAGTCAAATATGCAAAAAGAGAAATGACAAGAGTGGGATTCGAACCCACGCCCCTTTCGAGACACGGAGATTGATGATTACCAATCGGATTCGGGTGGACCTGAACCGTGCGCCATAGACCAACTCGGCCATCTTGCCAGACGATATCAGTTTCAGGACTGCTGTGCTCTATCATCCAGAACAAACCCTCAACCTCGGTATCCCTTCTGATCCTCCCCGCAATAATGCCGATGCCACTCCGACGACGCCGCCATGCTCCCTGACGTTTCCCTGCTTTGTTGATTGATACCCTTGATTACTGCTGAGCCGGTTCTCACTCTTTTCTCATCGTGTTTCTTTTCTTTGCTTTTCCCTTTGGAGCAGATCGGTCTCCCCGATCACCTCTCTCAGTATGCTCCACTTCCGCACACAGGGCTACAATGGCTGTGCGGTCAAGTACTCGCCCTTCTTCGACAATCGCCTGGCCGTAGCCAGCTCGGCGAACTTCGGTTTGGTCGGCAATGGACGACTATATATCCTCGAACTGACCCCGAATGGAATTGTGCCCGTCAAATGGTGAGTTCTCCGGCCTTCCCCGCGGCTTCAACTGACAACTGGTCCCCAGGTTCACAACGCAAGACTCCCTCTACGACCTCGCCTGGTCCGAAATCCACGAGAACCAAGTCCTTACCGCATCGGGTGACGGCAGCATCAAGCTCTTCGACTGCACAGCGAATGACTACCCCATCCAAAGCTGGAAAGAACATGCCCGCGAAGTATTCAGCGTTAACTGGAACCTCGTCGCCAAGGACCGCTTCTGCTCCAGCAGCTGGGACGGCACAGTGCGCGTGTGGTCGCCACATCGCGCGCAGTCCCTCCTCACGCTCCCCACGCACAGCTGCACCTACTCCGCCGCCTTCTGTCCACACAACCCGGACCTGATCTCCTGCGTCACCTCGGACTCGTACGTGCGCGTGTTCGACCTGCGCACGCCAGCCTCCGCTTCAAATCACCTCTCCCTCCAGATCCCCATCCACGCTGCGCCGGGGGCGTCCTCCAGGCCCGGCGGCCCGCCGGGCATCCCCCCCGCTTCAACACCGCCAGCCGAGGCTCTCACCCATGACTGGAACAAGTACAGGCCTACCGTCCTTGCAACGGCGGGCGTGGACCGCGCTATTCGCACATTCGACATTCGGGCCCCGCAGCAGGGCCCTATAGCTACCATGCTCGGCCATGAATACGCCGTCCGCAAGCTGACGTGGTCGCCTCATTTATCAAATGTTCTCCTCAGCGCGAGCTACGATATGACCTGCCGGGTATGGAGTGACCGGTCCGATGCGGCTTCTGTTGGAGATGTAGATCTCATGCGCGCTGGGCCCGCTGGGCCGGTCGTCGGTGCGGAGCTGGGGCGGATGGGCAGACACACCGAGTTCGTCACCGGGGTGGACTGGTGTTTGTTTGGGAGTGAGGGGTGGTGCGCCAGCGTGGGATGGGATGAGAGCCTCTATGTGTGGGATGTGCGAGGCGTTATGGCATGAATCGAACTGGTATCTGCTCTGGTTGGTTGGCTTGCCGTGCAAGCCACCCGAGGCAGATGTATAGACAGACCTCTTTGCTACGGATAAATCTTCTTGTATGATATCTGGCGTTGCATCTTCATATAAGTGCATTGCATGAACTTGATTTTCAAAATCTAAGCCTTTTTTCTTTATGTGGTTCAACTGTCTCCAAAGTTGAGTTGAGGGAATCCATCATCATAAACGTCGTACCTCTTATACATGACCTTTTTGTCTTTTTTCCCCAGTCTATTTCCCACCCAACCTCGACTCCACCTTCTCCCTCTCCTGCGCCTTTACCGCAGCAATTTCCTCCCTGGTAGCATTAGACCGTACATGCACCTGGTTAAACGGATTCTCCTCGCTCTTCTCAAACTCCTTTCTGCAAAGCTCGATGCGCTGCTGTCGCCGCAGGCCCGGATTCTCCTCCTCAATCTCAGGCAGTCGCCGCTCCTCAAACGCCGCATAGGCAGCCTTGAACCGTCGCTCCGGGTGCCGATCAATCTTGCCGCTGTCCTTCTCCGTCAAAGACAGCGCATCCAAGGCATTGTCGATACCCGTAGCGCTGAGCGAAGACCCCTTCTTGCCCGCAGGACTATCGTCCAGCTGCCCAAGATCCAATCCCCGTGTTTTCTTCTGTGCAGACTTGGCGCCGCCGCCTTTGGGTTTCGAGGGCTGCGATGCTTCTTCGGCGGCGAGTTGCGCGTCTCGCTCGGCCTTCTTGCGCGCTGCTTCGGCTTTCTTGGCTTCGGAGTCGTCTCTGTTATGGACAGATTAGTTTCAGCCGTTGACCATACATATATAGCTCAGCTCATGCTCGCTCACTTCTTGGCGTTGCTCTTCGATCCCTTCGCCCATTGCTTCTCCTCCTCTGCGCTGCGCTTGGAGTCCTCCGCAGCCTTTTTACCGGCAGCCGCTTCGGCTTTCTAGCGAATTGTTAGCATTCTTGTCATCTAGGGACCATGCCCAGTCGTCTCAAGGACTGGCAATCATGGCGGGGGCGGGGTTGCTAGCATACGCGAGCGTTGCCGGCGGCTTTCTTGGTGTTTTCACCGGCGGCTTTCTTGCCTCCCATTTTTTGGTGGTGTATGTGCTTGATAGGATGTGCTGTACAGGTACCGGAGAAAGCGGGAAGTGGGAAGAACAGGGAAAAAGTGAGTTGAGTGTTGATTTGATAGATCAGTCCATCCGTAAGGCGATTGTGCCGAATCCGAGGGAGGCGGTGGGAGAGGTGACTAAGCAGGTAAACTGTGAGACGAGTTCACTAGTCCTATTCCGTCTATTCCTCGATACCATGACATTTGGTGCCTTGGGTTCCTCAGGCCTTAATCCGGCTCCCTTACCATTTGTCATCCACCCCAGCTTCCCTCGATCATCCAGCTCAGTCCCTCCTTCTCTTTCTCCTGACCTCGACACGATCATTATGGCTTTGATATAGCTCACTGTCTGGATTTTCTTTTGGAGCGTCTTCCTTATCTGAGTTCTTTGTGCACATCCCAAAGATCCCGAGTTCATCTTGATATGAGCTGATCGCACCCTCGCTATGGCTCTACTCTTCCGCAGTCTGCAGACTCTGTGCTTCCTGCTCCTCATCAGTCTGGTCGCTGCCGAACACACTTCCAACTGGGCAGTGCTCGTTTCCACCTCGCGCTTCTGGTTCAACTACCGCCACCTCGCCAATGTCCTCTCCCTCTACCGAACCGTCAAGCGTCTCGGGATCCCCGACTCGCAAATCATTCTCATGCTCCCCGATGACATGGCCTGCAACCCTCGCAATGCCTTCCCCGGTACCGTCTACAGTAACGCGGACCGCGCAGTCGATCTTTACGGCGACAACATCGAGGTGGACTACAGGGGCTACGAGGTGACGGTGGAGAACTTCATCCGGCTGTTAACCGATCGCCTCGACGCGGATGTGCCGCGCAGCAAGCGGCTCGGATCGGATGCCGGCAGCAACGTTTTGGTGTACATGACCGGACATGGAGGAGACCAGTTCCTCAAGTTCCAGGACTCCGAGGAAATCGGGGCATGGGATCTGGCCGACGCGTTTGGTCAGATGTGGGAGAAGAAACGCTACCATGAACTGCTGTTTATGATCGATACTTGCCAGGCCAATACGATGTACACGCACTTCTACTCGCCGAACATCGTCGCCACCGGCTCCAGTGAGCTCGACCAGTCCTCCTACTCCCACCACGCGGACAACGACGTGGGCGTTGCCGTGATTGATCGCTGGACTTATTACGTGCTGGAATTCCTGGAGACACAGGTGACCAGCGCCAACTCGAAGCTGAACCTGGGAGATCTATTTGACTCGTACGATGAATCGAAGATCCATTCGCAGCCCGGTGTCCGGTGGGACTTGTTTCCAGGTGGCGAGCCAGAAGGCCGTCTGCGGACCGTGGTGGATTTCTTTGGAAATGTGCAAAACGTTGAGGTGGAGAATTCCAATTCGACCGAGCCCGGGTCTCTCAAGGAAGATCTTGCGGAGATTGCACGGCTCGTGGAGAAATGGCGCCAGCGCGATGAAGAATATTCGGCCATTCTCTCATCCCATAATAATACCGAGGCGTCCTCGCTGCATCTGACCGCGAAGAAGACGGTTGGGTCCACCAAGATGACCGATGACAACAGCTGGGGCAAACGGCTGGTCGGTCTTTCGGTGGTGGGGGCCTGCACCGCTGTCTGGGTGGCGGGATCCATCTTGGGACGCAAGGTCTAATCCTTGAGCGGGTCTTTCTGATATCTTTATTGTCATGTTTCTGGAGCTCAGTTTGGTTTACCCCAGTCTGGGAGTATATAGCATGCGAACATGGTGCCCGGCGTTAGTCTTGAATACCAGTTTTTTTTTCATACCATTCCATCGCACTTGCATATTGCATCTTGTCTGATACCCCGACATACAGCCTTATCATAAAGCTATATCGTGTTGCGGTTCAGATGGCTCATCTCCTGGCTGAACAATCAACGTCGTCAAACACTAGTAATACCAGCCAATGTAAAGTGGACTGTATCTGTAAACAACCAAAATAAGAATGAACATCCGATCAATAACAAGACGTCTCCCCCAAGCATTGCCGTAAGTGGTTGTGAGGAAGGTTGAGCTTTGGGAAGTCCCGTAGGGTGGAAGTATATATTCCGAGACGTCAGGTATCATGATCACACGAATCGACTCAACGAATGAGGAAAAAGCAAATACAAAAGTGCAAAATACAAAATACAAAATACAAAATACAGAATGCAAAATATTTACAGACAAATCATTATAACATCAAGCATGTCCTTGTTCGAGAATAACTAGTGTTTGTGTACCCCCGTCGTAACTATACCCGCAAGGAGAATAAGCAACGACATTCAACAAGGAGAATTTTTGAGCAATTGAGTTACGGGGAGGAAATTAAAGCCCGGCCCGCTGCATTCGAATCCGACGAATTGAAAGTGAGCCGAGCACACATTTCTCGATCTTGTCTTGGTGATGCAGAGAATGGAATGATGGTGATCGGATGTTGGCACGTGCCCCTACAGCCCCCGAGACGCGACGCGCTTCTCAGGAACCACCAACTAACTTCTGCACTCACTCACTTCCACCACCTCCAGCGTCACCTCCATGGTCGTGCTCGTTCAACGGCCATGTATCTCCCTCGGCAGCTGATCTCGCATCTCTACCTCCAGCTCCTCCGATCCCACCACCCGCTCTCCCCGCCGGTCCTAATTCTCGTGGCCCTCGAGCCGGACGCGCTATGCGCCTGCCGGATCCTCACCGCGCTCCTGAAACGCGACTATATTCCGCACAAGATCCAGCCAGTGGCGGGATATGGTGACCTAGCGCGCGCGGGCGAGGACCTGGTCCAGCCCATGCAGACCACCAACGGCGGCAGCGGTGGAGTCGTGGTTTGTCTGGGAGTAGGCGGGCTGGTTGATCTGGGAGAGAGCTTGGGCCTGCTGAGCTCGGAGGATGAGTCGGAGGATATGGGCGGCGTGGAAATCTGGGTGTTTGACGCGCGAAGGCCGTGGAACCTGGGGAATGTGTTTGGGGGTCAGTCTGTTGCGGGTCAGCCCATGGCGGATATTGATGCCAATGCGCGTCGGAGAGGGCGCGGGGTTGATAATGGGCGGATTACTGCCGCGTACTCGTCCAGGAAGGGGGGTATTGTTGTTTATGATGATGGTGACATTGAGGAGATGAGTCGTGAACGAGAGGCATACCACGCGTTATTGGAGATGCCCGAGGTGGATGAGGACGATGACGACGCGAGCGGCGGGGATACGGACGACGAAGACACGGAGCCTGGGTCTAAGAAACGCAAGTCTTGGTCTGGGCGTGAGGATGAGGACGAGTCAGAGGAGGACGATGATGGGCCTCCTCGGCAGCGGAGACGCAGCAATTCGGTATGGATACTACTTGCAATGGGACTGGAGCCGGACTAACATGCACCAAAAGGATGACTCGATTATCGACTCATCTCCCAGTCGTCGCAGGAGACATGGTCACAATTCCTCAAATTCATCCCGCTCGGTGACGCCTACAACAGATTCCCCGTCGCCAGCAGAACCAAAGCAGCCTTCCGCGCGAACATTGAAGCGGCGGCTGATTCATCTTAAACGCAAGCATGACACCGTTTTGCAAAGCTACTACGCGTCCGGCACCTCATATTCGGAACCAATTTCCTCACTAGTCTACTCTCTGGCGTCAGAACTCGGCCGTGAGGACAATGACCTACTCTGGCTCGCCATTGTCGGCGTGTCCAGTTTGGAGCTGAGTGGCCGTACTATGACCGGCGTGGGCATCTCGAACAGTTCAGAATCAGGAGGGTCGGCAGGCTGGGGTGGGCAACGGGGTGAACACATCCGTCAGATCTTTCGAGATGAAGTCCATCGGCTCAACCCGCCTGATCCCTTTGAACGAGATCGAGATATCAGAGGAGAAATCAACGGTGTGATCCCGACTACGGCTCGATCTCCCACCGACACATCCATCCGCCTGTCGCCCGAACCACGCTTCCTGCTAGTCCGACACTGGTCACTTTATGAAAGCATGCTGCACAGTCCCTATCTCGCCCCCAGGCTGCATGTATGGACGGAAAATGGCCGCAAACGACTGCATAAGCTTTTGGCCAAAATGGGCATCAGTCTTACACAGTGCCACCAGTACTATACACACATGGACATGGAGTTGAAGCGCGCTTTGCGCGGCCGTCTCCTGAAGTATGCACCTATGTACGGCCTGGACGGTCTCGTGCCGTCAGAACCATCCGGATACGCCAGTTCTCGGGAAGGCTGGGGATTTGTGAGATGCTGGGGCTGGAAGGCATGTCTCTCTGCTACGGATGTGGGGGTCATCATCGGTGCAATGCTCGAAGTCGGACCGCAAGAAGCCTCCGCGGCGTGGGATGCCAAACGTCTACCGCGTGCACGGGGCACGGACGATGATATTGAGAATGGCGGTGGTTCCTCCGAATCGGACTTGGCCAGCCTTCTGCCCCGATTCTGGAGTGCCTATGATGCGCTCTCGCTCACATCGGAGTCGCCGACGCTTCTCTTGGAGTCCTTGCCTCTCGCTCAACACCTGCACCGTGCCATCCTCCGCACGGGCACTTCCTTGCTCTCCAAACATCAAATCCGGCACCTTCGCGCATTTCGCATTGCGGTCGTCAAAGATGGACCCGACGTCAAGCTTTTTACGAACCCCGGCGCCCTTACGAAACTGGCGCTATGGGTTGCAGAAGCCATCCGAGTCCAAGAGCGCGAACGAGGCGACACTGTGAAGATTGGCCGGAAAAAGGCTGCAGGGACTCCTCTTGTTCTTGCTGGCCTTGACGAAGACCGAGATCTGTACGTGGTTGTGGGAACCGGTGGTGGCGGCGGAGTGGTCGACTTTGCAGCGTTGTCCAAACGACAGGAAGAACGTCGCAAGAAGAAGGAAGCAAGGGAGAAGAAGCAGAAGGAGCGCGCAGAGCGACGAGCCCAACGGGCTGCTGAACGCGAGAACGAAGATGGTGAAGATGACGAAGAAGAATCGGACGAATCAGAGTCATCCTCAGGATCGGAGTCTGATGAGGAGGGGGACACGAAGGACAGCAAGCGGTTGCTCCGCAATCGATTCGGCATTGCCTTCCAAGAGGTGGTCCAAGAAACGAATGCGCGGGTGCGCATCGACAGCTTCGAGCACTGCGTCGTCGAGGTGCAAAAGGACGATCTCGGCGGGTTCCTTGAAGCATTGAGTTTCCGCAGCGTGGTGGGCTGATGATTGCTTCCGGCATACTATTCACGCAGTCTACGACCGCCAACTTGCACGCACTGTTTACACGCCTCGGACGAGAAAGGATATGATATTTGCGAAGGGAGGGAAACTGGGCGCAGGTGGGAACGAATGAATGGGGGAGTATATCCATGGATGTATAATGACCTTTTATGGGCATTTTCACAGCAGTCTGTTCGGCTGCTCCGGCGTTGGGTGTTTGCTTCTGTCTGTCATGTAGGGCAATCCATACCTGAATCTATATTTTCACCTACTATGTACTATGTACTGTGTAACCACCGGTGGGGGGTTCCGACGTGGGGTGAGTATACTTCGGCATCTCTCCGCATGCTCCCCGCACTATTTATTATCCCCCACATCTTTTATAAACCAAACTTCTCTTCATCTTCACCAACAACATCCCAACCCCCCCTGTTTGACAGACAAAATAATGGCCCAGCCAACCGACTACCCCGTCATCCCCCGGGAAGCCACTCTCGCCCAACTCCCATTGGAGTATGCCTCCGACGCGCAAGACCAAATCGCCCAAATTCTCGCAACGACGCCCATCAACCGCCTCGTCGTCCTAGACGACGACCCAACCGGCACACAAACCTGCCACGACATCAACGTTTTAACAGTATGGGATACCGCAACCCTCGAAGCAGAGTTCAACCGCACCTCCTCCCGCGGCTTCTTCATCCTCACCAACTCGCGCGCCCTCCCACCCTCCCACGCCGAGGAGCTGCTCCGCACAATCTGCGCAAACGTATTGGCCGCCGCGGAGAAAACCAACACCAAAGTTGACATCGTCCTCCGTGGCGATAGCACTCTGCGCGGACATTTCCCGCTCGAACCGGATGTCGCGCAGTCCGTCTTCGGGCCTGCGGATGCGCTTGTTCTAGCGCCGTTCTTCTTCCAGGGTGGAAGGTTTACCATCAATGATGTGCACTATGTTGCGGAGGGGGCGGATCTCGTTCCGGCGGGGAAGACGCAGTTCGCGCGTGATGCTTCCTTCGGATATAGAAGTTCTAGTCTGAGGGACTACGTCCTTGAAAAAGCGCCGGGACGGTTCGTGCCCGAGCAGCTGCTCTCGGTAACGATTGATGATATTCGAACTGGTGGGCCCGACGCTGTCTGTGAGAAGCTTCTTAATGCCCCAGCTGGGGGCGTGGTTATTGTTAATGCGGCGGCGGAGAGTGATATGCATGTTTTTGTTGCGGGATTGTTACTGGGTAAGCACCAAGTACCTTCTTCATCTTCATCTGCTGCTGCAATATACCCTTATGACACATACTAATGAACACCATACCGTCCAGCCGAAGCGAAAGGAAAGCATTTCCTCTACCGCACAGGCGCAGCCTTCGTCTCAACGTGCCTGGGGATACGCTCCAAAGCACCCATCTCCGCCGCCGAGCTGCACCTCCCCTCCCCGCGCCAAACAGGCGGACTCATCGTCGCAGGCTCCTACGTGCCCAAGACAACCGCACAACTCAAAGTCCTGACAGAGCGGCGCGGCCCAGACGGTACTGATGAGCTGGCTATCATCGAGATGAAGGTGACCGAGCTGATTGCGGGACCGGAGAGCGCCGCAAAGGTTGTTGAGCAGGTTGTGCGGGAGACAGAGTCTTATTTGGTCAAGGGGAGGGATACACTCGTCATGACGAGTCGGGACCTTGTTACCGGTGGTGACGAGGTTGAGTCGTTGAGGATTGGAGCCGTTGTTGCGGAGGCGTTGGTGAGCATTTTGCAGCGGGTTGAGGTAAGGCCGAGGTATATTATTGCTAAGGTATGTGTTGATGTTTTTTTTTTTCTGCATCTGTTTTCTTTTTCCGTTTGTTTCAGCGGGACATGATGGCTGATATCACGTAAAAGGGTGGCATCACCTCCTCCGACGCAGCAACCAAGGGACTGAATGTCAAGCGCGCTTCGGTCGTCGGCCAGGCGGCGCCGGGGGTGCCGCTTTGGCGATGTGATGAGCCTAGCTCGAGACATCGTGGTGTGCCTTTTGTTGTATTTCCAGGGAATGTGGGTGGGGAGGAGACGCTGTGTGAGCTGGTGGAGGCGTGGAGTTAGACGGTGTTTACTGGTATGGATGTATAGAACAGTTGAAGAAGAGAGCAATAGAGCTGATATTTAGAGCTAAAAGGGTGGTTGTCTATTAGAGGTATCATGCCATTCATGTCTTGAGGTATGCCGATGTGTACATAAACATTTGGCCGTATCAATTGGATTGTTTTTGTCATCGGCTGTCAAGAAATGCAGAGCATGAAAAGAACCAGCGCATCTTCATCATCTTCATCCCCACCAGAAACTCACACTAACCCCGGCCCTCAACCCGCGCACATAGTGCCACCATCCCACGGGGATATACAAGCACTCACCCTCATGGAGGACCGTCTCGACATACTCCGCCTCCATGAATCCGGGCCACATGTCATCCCATTGCTCGTACTCGGCCGGTGACAGTTCAATGGCAGCGAGGTCCACCTTGGAGGTATTGGACATGTCGATGAGTTTATGGGTGACCTCCGCCTCCTCCTGCTCGTCGTCTGCCCTTTTGTCTTTCGTTTTCGCGGATACATCGGACGATGCAACCAATTCCTGGCCGCGGGGATGGATCTGGTGCGCTGGTGTGTGTGGTGAATAGAGACGGATGTACTTGCTCCCTACCACCTGGACGAGAATGTTGTGGTATGGGTCGTGGTGCAGTGGGGAGATAGTCCATGACGGACCGATCCAGGTGTTGATTATAGGATCACTGGGGAGAGCCATCATCTCGTGCGAGGTTGCTTCGTCTGAGACGTTGTCTGTCTCTCCCTTGACACTAGATGACGACTCGTCCTGAGAAGATTTTGACTTGGAAGTCTTGGACGTTGCCTCTTTGCGCTCCTTGAGCTTGCTCAGGTAAACCGGGGTTCCCGGTTCCGCGGCGGGAGGATCAATGTAACAGTAGTCCGGGATACTGAGATCCTTTCGCAGGGCCGGGATCTGAGCAAGAAGATCATGCTGAGCCATGTACCCAGTCTGGACCTCATCCTCTTCAGCACCAGTGGTCTTTTGGTTCGCATGGCCGAGATCTAGCCCGCCCTGCCAGATATATGTATCTGCAAACTCCTTGAACGGCATGATCTTCTGCCCCCATTCCTCATCGGTATACGACCGTCCCACTTCAACGGGAACGAGTCTGCGGCCTCCGAACGTGCGGTCCCACCAGTAGTCGCGCGAGGCCCACGGCCGGGTCGACAGGGCGGGCCAGTGGTCCACTGCGCCCGTAATGACCAGCGGGGTGCGAGTATCGTGGATATGGTGCTCAATGGAGTCGAAGGATGGTGCCGAGACGCGCGCGATGGGATGTTCCAGACGAGGCTCGGGGACGGCAGTGGGCGGGAAGAGGGGGAGGCGAGTATTTCCTGCGCTTGGATAGGGGTTGCTGCACGTCGTCGTTGTCCGTGTCGTGGTATTCATGATCTTCGTCTGTTGCCGCCTGCAGCGCGGAGAGCAGGGACTCGATGAGCTTCTCGCGACGCGGGGCGCCGGTCATGATGAGGGCCCTGTCGAGGGCGTGGATGGCCTCGGTGAGCCAGCCCGCGTGCGGACTGATCTTGGTCTTTGGGTCTGCATTATTGTTGAGCTGCTTGAGGAGGTCGTGGGGGTCGGGTTGTGGGCTGTGGTCGAGTCGCGCGAGGTTGCAGTGGCGGATGATCGCGAAGCAGACTTTCACGATGGACGCGTCTGTGTACAGCCTGCGCCAGCGGAGGTGCACATCTTTGAAGGGGAAGACGTGTAGTTTGGTGTTGGCGAGCTCAAGAGCTTTTTCGGGGTCGGAGAAGAGAAGGTGGGGGGAGTCGGGGAGACATTGCCGGATCAGGTCATCGGAGGATGAGGTGATGGCGGAGAATGCGTGGCGGATGGCGGCGTTGAGGCTCATCATAATAACAGGAAAGGTGAAGAAGCGACGGAGGGCATGAGGATTGGGTTTAGGAAGAAGAAGTGAAATGACGGAGGATGTGTGTGCTTCATAGTCGATATCCAAGGAAGGCACTCAGGCCAAACACAGCGAGACAGGCGACTAGGCCAATTCCTCATGGGGTATTATTATTGTAAATACTATACAAGAGCTAATATACAAACTTATCTCATACATCCATTTACGCTAGAAACTCCATCACTAGCTTCGGGATGCGACTAACGCCCTCGCCTCTCATGGCGCTGACCGGCACCGCATGAAGTGATTCCTTCCACCCATCGGCATGTCCTGACGGATGTTCTGCCAGTCCCTTCTCAACCGCGGTGAGGTACTCCTGGAGGTCCTTGTACCGGTCTTGCGTGTTCTCTAAGTCGGCTTTGGTGGCCACCACGAACCAGGGTTTTTTGTGGATGGGCGGTAATGTGAGACGAGGCAAAGAGCCATCCTTCCGGACGGTGGTAGGTGTTTCGGCTGGCAGTTCACTTCGACGACGACCTCGTGAGGGATCAAGCTCCGGAAGACCAGAACCAGAGGTATCCCACTCAATCACGCCTCCGTCTTCACTTTCATCGACCGGCTCGGCCTCATCCAAGCGTCCATACTCGCCGAGTTCACGCCATAGCTTCTGCAGACCTTGTATAGGGTCCCCAGCGCTCAGATCAACCACGAAAGCTAAGATTCCAGCCCGTTCGATGTGTCGGAGGAACCCTAGACCCAGCCCGCGGTCGAGATGAGCGTCTTCCACCAAGCCCGGAATGTCTGCGATAGTGAAGTGCGTGCGCGGGATCTTCCCCTTCGACTCAACCAGTGGCCGACCTTTGTAGTCATCAACAATCACCGTCCCGATTTGGGGGGAGAGGGTAGTGAACTCCCAGTTCCCGATACGCGTTCGACTGTTGGTCAACGAGCGGAGGAGCGTGCTCTTGCCCGCATTGGGTTTCCCGACCAACCCAATATCCGCCAAGATCTTGAGCTCAAAGTCCAGCTCTAACCGCATGCCGCCTTCACCACGGGCTGCAAATTCCGGGCGACCCATGTTCCTAGTGACGAAGTGTGGGTTGCCCATTCCGCCCGCGCCACCTGCTGCTAGCAGCAATGGCTTGTCCATTGGTTGTGATAGGTCCAGGAAGATGGGCGCTTGCGGCTCCATCGCCGCGATATGCTGCCTCCGCGGCCTTGATCGAGGGAATTTCACCGTCAAGAAATTCGACGGGTTGGCCCCGGGATACAACACCCAGCGGTCGTGGCGAACAGGAGTGAACATCTCCGTCGTCTCTTCTTCATTTTCAGCCTCTTGCTGACGCAGAAGTCTCTCGCTCTTCAAACGAGCTAGTTCATTTGCGACAGGATCGTCGCGGTCGACTTCGCGCACGACGGTACCGACCGGAACCTGGATCAACACATCGTTGCCACGTTTGCCGCCTTTGCTTTTCCCCTGTCCGTTTCTGCCGCGGCTGGCTCTGATCACGCCTCTGCGTGCCAGCTTGTGTAGACTGGTCAATCCCTCTACCGTTTGGATGTAAATGCTTCCTCCGCTGCCGCCATCGCCACCGTTCGGAGGTCCCTCTTCGATGAACTTTTCTCGCAGAAATGAGACACATCCATGACCGCCGGACCCGGCGTGGACAGTCACACGGCACTTGTCTTGAAAGATAAAGCGCGAATAGTCGTCGGGGGGTGGGTTCAAATGCGGTAAGTCAGCGGCATTGGTGCTCTGCCATCGTCCGCGTGCGATGAAGGGGATGGAGGCGGTGGGAACTCTGCATCTGCATTTGGGCAGAGTGAGAAGTAACCGTGAATGGGCCATGCTCAGCAGGTCGAAGTGCTGGGTGAGTTTGCGTCGCCAAGGGATATCTGAGGGTCACGTGGCGATAAGTCTGATCCTCAAGTGGTAAAGATAAGGCTTTATCTCATTGTGTCCGGAAGTATACAAAGTGTGTGATCGAGAAAAGGAGGGGGACCATCTTAGTCTCGATGCAGATGTTAAAGTTTGCTGGACGGTAAGCTGCAAGTGGTTGCGAGTGTTGGAAACTAGGATCGAAGGAGTACTTTTGATCTATAAGAAATCACATCCTGGGTCCCTGCATTGTAAGTGTCTCGGCGTGCATTCAATTGCCGACTACAGATCGACTATTTTCAAGCTGGTAAATCCTTGTTCGGATGCCCCGAGGCACACTTCACAGTGATAGGGGTCATAGGGGCTCGGGGCTCCCGTCGAAAGCCCACAATAGGGTTTCAGCACCCCAGACAGATGTGCCTGCAGGACGATCAATGGTTGCAGATGACGGGCAGACACATGATGGACATGCATGCAATGCCGTCAGCCGAATCTATGTAAATGGTACTTTCCCCCGAGTGTTTGGTCTTGCGTATTTGGAATCATGCTGGGATAGGCTATAGTCAGAGGTCTCCGGGATTGAGAGATCATTGACGTGCAAGTGAGCGCGGCTACAGTAAATGATCAGTGCATCATTCTGCTTGGAAGAAAGACACCCACAATAACAATGAGTGTTATCAAATGTATTCGTTACTTTTTTTGAAGATTTGAAGCACCATTTCATGAGAATAAAGTGTGCCCGATTTATTGGATGGTCCTTCTAGAATCGTGGTTATGTTTATTGTAGACCTCTACCTCAGTATCTTTTATCTAGCGCAAAACTATCGATGCCATTGTATAGAATGCCATCATATGTGACGGACGATGGCTGCAGGAGAGAGGTGCTGCGGAATAGTGTATCTATCACTCACTTGGTGCTTCATCCCCAGTCACGCCAGTCCCCGCGTATGTTACAAAGTACTAGGTACGGTACCTTTTTACATGTTCTAAATCCTGTCGTACAATAGTACCACATGCTGTCCACAGGAGTACCGTGCATGGAATCCTTCATCTGAACCGAACCAATCCCATGGGATACGTAGCGCGACACTAATATGAGTGGTGGGGTACAATTCCAGCAATGGCGCTCGAGGCACAAGGGATGCGATCGGTCAGACAAAGAACCAGAACCAGATCGTCCTTCGCTGGCGTAGGAGGCGCCAGGCGAGAAGCGGGCCCAATTCCATGTGGAACAAAAGAAGCCGACAAAAAGGAAAAGGAAAAGAATCAGGGGAAGAAATTCACATGACCGACATCCGATTCAATAGCGCGAAAATCGGTACAGGGATTCAAAATTGTGACAGGGACTTTTGCCTGCCATTCCCCGTCGCGGCGCCGGACACAGCGTCCCGGTGCTCTGTGTGATGGTAACTAGCGCCACCTAAGTGGAACCGCGATTCCGGTTAGATGAACAAGAAAGTGGAAAAGGAAGGCAGTCAGTCCAAGTGGATCCGTGGAAGGAAAACTAAGTACCGACAGTACCATGGGCGTACTTGTGCTTCCGTCTTCCCCGGAAACTGGCTGGTTAGGGCTCTGATTGGAGCGCGGATGTTCAGTCTAGCGGCCGCCACCGTCAACCAGGGCAGGGCCACTTTTTCATCCTTCGCTTCGCTGAGTGGCCAGTGAGCTTCACAGCTTTCGGTTGACTTGAGGCGATCGGCAAGAATTGTACTGCCATGAACTACTTTGTCCTGCGTACTTTGTATGCATCAAGTACGTTTGCTCAAGAAAAGTACGTGTACGTTCTTCTGGTCCGACCCCACATGCATGTTGGTCCAGCGGCGCAGAACTACTGTAGGTGTCAGAAATCTTCCACGAAGCCTAGATCGCAGGCCTAGATCGGGAATATCTGGTGGGGTGGGGGAAGAGTAGCGCGACGACCTGTCAATTCCCAAACAAGACTGACAGATTGGTTTGCCCGGGGGCCAGTGTGAATGATGCCGGATGCCGAGCAAGGTGATACAGCTCACTATCACAGTGGCACAATGCCTATACGGGACTGCGCTCAAACCTTCACGCAAAATGTCTTGCTCCGGGCGGCCCACAGGCATACATACCCGACGATTAACTTCGACGGCTAATCCGACCCGGGCGCGGGAAGTTACGCACTGGAAGAAGGCCCGAGTACCTGCGTCGACGACTCTGCCAGATCGAGAATCCGATCGTGATGGAAGGGCCAGAGAGGATCTGCATTTTGTAGACGACTCGCTCGGACCCAAGAGTAAGGATTAAACCCTTGTTTTTCTCCACTTTTCCGCCATCTTATCACCACTGCGGGAATGTGGGAGCGCAAAAGTGACTGATCACAACGGACGGCGCATTCCTATGTGACGGGAGATGGTTTCCGCGCTGTCTCCTAGACTTGCCCTCTTTGCGCGATTCTAGACGTCACGAAAAGCACCCCAGGCTGTATGTAGGTACAATGCGAGTGTCAGAACCCGGCAATACGGGACGACAGGCGTGGTGTCGATCAGGCTTGAGTTTGTCTTGTCTGTATGGAGCGTCTTGCCGATCGAGGGATCTAGCCAAGATGCATATTCTCGGCTCTGTCCGATCGAGTTCGTCCACTGTGGCGGCATTTTCCAGGAATGGTGGGATAGCTCTTTAGGCATTGAGTTCACGGATCTAAGCGAAAGGTAAACTGCTTAGCCGAGTAGACATACCAGGTGCTCGGGAAGGGGAGCGAGTTCACATCCTGCGAACAGATCCCATCGCGGAATGAAAGGGGTGTTCAAGAATGCCCGGCAACGGTGCAACTTGATGCTGCAGTTTTGAGTTTAGGCGAATACCCCGATCAGGCGAACGGTCCATCGGGGAAGGCCGAGGAGCGAAGCTTTCGAGATCTGCGATGTCGAGGTGAGGGGTATTTACGAGACTTTGAATCCTTGAAACTTGAGTTGTTCACCGTCTTTTGTTGCCCGATGACGGGAGGACAGTAGTTGTCGACTGGGACTACATACGCAGGCCTAGGTGCACGCACAATGACTGGCCGTCGCTACCGGCGGTGCAGATGGAAATTCCGAATCCACGGGGAAGTGCAGATGGTCCAATGATCCTTCGAGGTTATAGTTGTAGTCGAGCATCGCCTGCAGCCAAGTAATTCACCGCTCAGTGGCAGCAATTTGCCGGTTTGTCTTCTCCACTCGAACTGCAACGAGAGGACATCCCACTGGTCGTATGTTGCTGGCAGTCAGGAAGCGACCAGAGCCAGCATGGGGTCATTTGACTGTCTGCAGGCTGAATATCAAGCTCACGCAGATGATCGACGATACTGATGTGTCCGTATCCGCTCACTGGCGCCGTCGGGCGCATATACACATCTCTTTCCGCGCAGTCCGAATGGCTATCTCGTCAGACACGAAGGTTGATAGGCACTACTGTACAGGACGGCGCCACCCGAGTCGCCCGCGTGACAAGATTTTGAAGAGCGGGAATGGAAGAACGGCTCGCATCACCGCCAGTCATTGTTTCTGTTCGGTGTTGGGCTGCTTATGGTTGTTGTCCTCGAGCCCTTTCCCCCCAATTATGTAGTTCAGTCCGGTGCATGGCGTTTGTTTTCTATGCACGCAATGCATGGAAGGATTTGTCAACCATGTTTCCGGAATGTTTGCGACTGTGTGGATTCATGACGTCGACCTATGAGGGTAATTAGGGTCTCACCGGCTTTTCGAAACTCCCTAGGAAGCAAACTCCGGGCCCCTTTACATTGAAATTGTATTGGTATACTTAGTACTGTACAAGGCTATGATACAATAATGACCCACTTGCCAAAGTTTCTCCCTCCCAATTTCCTGGGTCTCTGCCGCGTTTGGTCCTTTGCGCTGGGTCGGCACTAGGGTTACCGACATTTCGGTGAATTCTATGGCAGTTCTGTCGGGGGATAGCCATTCATGTTGCAAGCCCGCGCCACATTCAGGATCATCAACTGCAAATTTGATTGTCGCCTCTGAAAAGGGGTTAATGAAGAGGGGGTTTGGGCGATCATCGTAGGCCGTTGGTGACTGGACAAGGCTCGGAGTGTCGGTGAATTTGCTGTCTCTCATCCTTGCGCTACATTTCTGTAGACAACCGCCAGTTCCGACCTTGACAGGACGATCATCGCTATCTGCTTCCTCCCTGGTAGCCCACCCTTTCGCGTACGTATTACAGAAAAGCGCAGCGCAGCCATTAAGCGCACACGCGAGGTACTGTATAGAGCCAGCCACTGGCCATCGGGTGGAAGTAGTAGGCTCCATATCCGACCCACTTCTTTGGAACACGATGATCACGCTGACAGAAAGTTGAGAGTATTTAGTCGCGTTGCATTGACCGTTTTTGGATCCCTGTTGTAATGTTGGCCACCCCGATTCACCGCATCTTGGACATCGCCAATGCGAAACAAGTGCCATTGTTTCCGGTTGATTATTGCCTTGGTGCCGACAATCCCGCCCGTGATTTGTTAACCAATCATGAGCTTACCGGCAGCCAGCCTTTTGACTCCCTCTCCCGTCTTCCGCGGGTGGCTCCCAACCATCGCGCGGGACAGAACCCGGCGGATTTTCCAGAATTCCCTAGTTAGTGGCGGGGCAGATCATGGATCGGGGGCTGCGGTAGTCTGATGACGATGAAAGAAGGCTCTTAATTTTTTTTTTTTTTTCTCCGGGGGGTTTAAATTAAGGAGAAGCCATGCGAGATCTATCATCCTACTGAATCACACTAGAACCAGACCACTGGAAAGAAAAGGACCAGCGCCGATCATCTTAAACTAAGACGGATGATTTAGCGCGCTGGGAAACCGCCTCCTGCTGTTCCCCGAGGGCCCGGTGCTAAGGATCCATCACTTGTCCACTAGACAAAATAGGGCAGGTATCGACCCCTTCCTTTCTGACCGGATCTGTGGGGCCGGTTGAATACCAAAGTATCTGACGGTTTGACTATGATGTATGTATTCGCCTTCAGCAACAATATTATAATATGCGGCCAGGTCGTGAACGCGGTCAGCAGCTGGGCAGCGATTCCACAGCCGCCGACTGGCTGGAAGACCGCCGTGGGATTCCCCGTGTGAACAGATGACGGAGATCAACTTCGATTTCTCGTTTTCCATTGGTCCCACTGGTCCTTGCCTCCAGGGTGTTTCTTCCGCCCCCTTTGGGCTTTGGGCGGTGTTTGAATTGGATAGCCCCGATCTGTGCTTTGCCTGGAATTATGATTACCGTACGAAAAGTAAATTCAATCAAAAAAATAATAAATCAATTATTTTTCCTCAGAGGTGGGTCTGGCTATTATTCTATTATCCCAATCCAACAATTTTGCTCTGCATCCTGCGGCGCCTGTACAGCTGTGACCAAAATATTCATGGGGGTTTGACGTTTGGGCTCTGTGGCGCGATCTCATCGAGCTTGACTTTATAGATGGAACCTATCCACCGTAGAACACCCGGCTGGGATTTTCATATAATAACCTTCCCTTCCCCCCCGGACCGGTTGGAATGAACTCCCTTTCTTCTTTGTGATCTGCTCATCGCAATTTATTATTAATCTGTGTCCTGCTTTGAACCTCCCACGCTCTTCCCCAAGATTCTTCATAGATCCCTTCTCCATTCTTCCCTCGCCCTTCCTTCAAACTTCCGAGGGGCCCGTCTCCTTGATTTGCCTCTAGAAACTTCCGAGGTCATTATTGTGTCAAGGTCCTCCCTTGCTGGTGTCTCATTTATCGCCCCGATAGGGTTCAACCGCAGGGGGAGCAATGCTGAAGCCCTAAACGCCAACAAAGAGGCTCCTTGCTCCGATATACCGCCAGCCTCCACACCAATTGCATTCTCTCCCTTCCAAGCCCTGTCCCATTAACCTGGGGAAACTGTCAGAAAACAAAAGCACGGCCTTTCGTACTTTTTTTTCTTCTTGTCACACCTACCTGGAGACGCGGGGCCTGCGATTTTTTTTTTGGGTTTCTCCCTCTTTGCTTGTTTTTGCACACAAAATGTTCCAACGGCCGTCCTGTTTACAGGGACGGAGGCAGCGCAATGGCGCTGGCGAGGACTGGTCTGCATTTCCTGTCCGGCAATTGTTCGTTTTAGGTAAGTCCAGTACTTTTGCAACGCGATCCAAATATGCGAACAATAACCCCGGATTTTGGGGACTTTGCAACAGCAACTATGACGATGGATACTAACTATGCTTTCCAGCGCTCTGCCGCATTTGCGAGCCCATCGCATTCATGTCGATTTTCCCCTACGTCTATCGCATGGTCGAGTCATTCCATGTTACGGATAACGACGGCAAGATTGCTCTGTATGCCGGCATGATCACCTCGTCCTTCACCTTTGCCGAGTTCTCGGCTGGCATGTTCTGGGGTCGTATGAGCGATCGCATCGGCCGCAAGCCCGTTCTGATTATGGGCTTGGTGGGCACGGCCATCAGCATGGTGGTGTTCGGATTCGCGCCAAACCTGGCAACAGCCATGATTGCGCGCGCTCTGGGTGGCCTGTTGAACGGGAACATCGGCGTGCTGCAGACGACCGTAGCAGAGATCGTGACCGTCAAGGAGCACCAGCCGCGAGCTTACTCGATCATGCCCTTTGTGTGGTGCTTGGGCTCCATCATTGGGCCGGCTCTGGGCGGTGTTTTGGCGCAACCGTGCGAGAACTACCCGTCGTTCTTTGCGCGCAACACGCTGTTCGACCGGTTCCCCTTCCTGCTGCCCAATCTGGTGTGCATCACTGTGTTGGTGTGTGGCGTCGTGGTCGGCTTCCTGTTTCTGGAAGAGACGCACCCGGAGAAAAAGCACCGTCGTGACCCCGGTCTTGAGCTCGGGCACTGGCTTGTCAGCCAATGCTGTGGCTCGCGGGTGCAACTTCCCGACGATTCCGACGTGAGCGCGGAGGAAGCTAAATATTTCGTGTATGGTGACGTGCCACCAGACTATGAATGCGCCGAATCAACGCCACGCATGAGCTCCGTGGCGGACCGCCCTGCAGATGCCGATCTGGAAGGGCAGAAGCGTCCTGCACCTAAGGCATTTACCCGACAAGTTATCTTGACCATTGTGGCTTACGGGATTCTTGCATAGTTAGTTAGCCCTAACGCCGCCTCAAGAGAGAGTAATGCTGACAAGAAACCCTGCCTGCAGCCATAGCGTGTCATTTGACCAGCTAATGCCGGTCTTCCTGAGCACTCCCAAATCAGAGGCCACGGTGGTCCTGCCTCTCAAGTTCACTGGTGGCCTTGGCCTAATGACCAAGACCATTGGGCTTATGCTTGCCGTCCAGGGTGTGTACTCGATGATTGCCCAGCTCTGGCTGTTCCCATTCGTGGTCAAACACTTTGGCACCCTTCGGACCTTCCGCTTCGTGCTGATGATCTGGCCGCCACTTTACATGGCCGTGCCGTACCTCATCCTGCTACCAACCAAGCTGCAAATGCCCGCGGCGTACGTGGCATTGATCAGCAAGATCACCTTCCATGTCATCGCCTTCCCCGCAACCGCCATTATGCTGGCCAACTCTGCTCCGACTTCGAAAGTGCTGGGCTCCATCAACGGTGCCGCGGCCTCCGTCGCTAGCCTCGCCCGGGCCTTTGGTCCCACGATCACCGGCCTTTTGCACTCCAAGGGTCTCGATAGCGGATACTCCGTGCTCGCCTGGTGGGCATGCGGCCTCGTCTGCTTGATCGGCGCCATTGAGAGCTTCTGGATGGAGGAGCCACCGATGCCGGATCGGTTCAAGCAGTCCGAAGTCAACGAATCTGAGATGAAGCAAGACGCTCTTTCCGATTTCACCCCCCGAAACTCCACTACCTTGCCGGAGGAGGAGCACCGGCTCCTCTCTCTGCGCTCCAGCATTGACCACGACTTTGACGCCTCGTCTCTGGACTTGACCGCCGTTGAGAAATTCACTCGGTCCGAAACCGATCCCTCAGCGACTCGTGTCTAGATCCATATCTTTCTCTTTTTTTCCGGAGTCCTTCCGCGCAGGACATATTCATTTCTGGCGCTGTTGCGTACCATCATCTTAACATGGGAATGATTTGCTTTTCACATTCTCACTGACATACCAAAATCTGTTTTTTCTTTCCCTTTCTTCTTGATGAATGATTTCTTTTCTTCTCGAGACCGGGCTACGGCGCAACTGATATAGATGGATGCATCTGCAAAAGGCATGACATTCGGGTCTCTCTTTTCTTTTTTTCTCTCTTTTTTTTTCCGGAGCATGGACTGGTTATACACCCTTGACGATACTTATGTGCATCTGGGAGGCTTTTTGTGATTTTCCGCGTTGTTGTTATACAATCAAGCATTTGCTACATGTCTCCGACATTTAGGCACCTCATTTCTGGCTATTTATATTCCGTCTGACACTGTACCTGCACTTAGGGCTCCACCGGTGCGCAGCCACGATGTAGCCCCATATGTAGTATCTATTTAAGCCGCTCCCCAGACTCTGGTCAACTGTGAACCCCAGACTTGGTTGCTTCTCCACCAATGGCTAGCCAAGAATCCCGGCCGGGTCCACCCAGCCTGCGATGCCATTCCCGAGGACAAGTGCCACCCTCCCAAAGACATGGCCAATTGCCGGACAAGGGTCATTGATTACTCGAACGGCCCTGCATGATCGCGGTGACCTTCCCGTTGCACAACTGCCGCGATTGTGGGGAAACCGAATGAACCCGAGTCGTGTGGTGTCCATCCAGGGTTCCCGAGGGCAACTGACTACTTACCACATCTGGTTTGCTGACTAGCCACCTACTCCACCAGAGCCCTAGGTCGTCACGACGGTCACCTGGCAACCTTCCGAGGTAGACTGCTCTCCGACGTCCCTCCTCTATTCGGACGACTTTTACTTGGTCAAACCTATCAACTTCCTCTCGTTGGCAGAAATACCGTGGCAGATCGCATCCACGCTCATCTCCCGGCTCGGCTCATCTCGGAGGATAATCAGCCTCCGCGCGGCACTTGCGCCGCGGAGAGCAGCACAGCGACACGGTTGGGACCCGCCACGTTACAGTAGCCATTGCGGGCCGTCTCCTTTCTTGTCTGTGGGATCGCGAATACCGACCGTCTGCGTTGCGCTGACCTTCACCAGCATACCTATCTATCATGCCCGCTGATCGGCCCAGCTGTTCCCGACCGCCGTCTCCGCAATAGCGACTCCACCACGCAAGAAGAGATGATCGCAAGTCTGCGACACTCAACACTCGTTCGTCACCATGCCGAATCCCCCTTCCCCGCCATCTTCGGGGAAGAAGAGACCGCATCCCTCCAGCGAAACCTCTCCAACCCAGTCCGACCCGACCGCCAATAACCCCTCCACCGCAACCAATCTCCCCTCCTCCTCGCCCTCCGTGTCCACCGCGACCTCGGCCTCTACGTCCTCCTCATTCCGCAATGTCTCGGCCTGCAATCGCTGCCGTCTGCGCAAGAACCGCTGCGACCAGCGTTTACCGCGGTGCCAGTCCTGCGAGAAGGCAGGGGTGCGCTGTGTCGGCTACGACCCCATTACCAAGCGAGAGATCCCGCGCAGTTATGTCTATTTCCTGGAGACCCGGGTGGCCTATCTCGAGAAGCAGCTGGCTGAGCATAACATCGAATTCAAGAAAGCGATGGCCTTCGACGAAGAGGAAGCGGTCAAAATCGAGACCGAGGGCGATTCCCACCACGGTGATGGCACAGCCGGCGAGGCCTCGGCTGCTGATAAGGCACAAGGAAGGAACTCAAGGATTAAAGAAGAGTCCGCCGACCAGAAATTCGACGGTGATGCGGCCCGCGATGGAGATGGAGACGAGGAGAACTGGCGACTGCACAATCTAGTATCGAATATTGGCATGGTCTCGGTGCAAGGAACTTCTGATCCTCGATATCTGGGCTCTACATCCGGAATTTCCTTCGCGCGAGTTGTGTTTGCTGCCGTACGGAGCTCTCTCCCGGGCAATATGCCGGAACGCAGCGCGGTCCGGACGAGTGAACGTCTGCCTCAGGGCGCTGCCGCCGGCGTTGGCGGGGGCTCGATGCGGGATTCGTTTTTCGGACTGCAAACAAGACCGATGATGAAACGCGCTGCCTTCCCAGATCGAGAACTCGCCGAGAGGCTAGTTGATCTGTATTTCGAACACGCGAATCCTCAGATGCCTATTCTCCATCGAGGCGACTTCATGGAGCTCTTGGACCGCACATATCAGTTAGAGGAGAAGAACCGATCTCCCCGGGCCCTCTACACACTCAATATCGTGTTTGCCATCGGTGCGGGCGTCATTTACGACGATAAGTCCCAAGGCTCAGATGACGAAAATCGCTCTAGCCGTGACCGGTCATCATCTACATCGAAAAGACCGAGACTTTCAAGCCATCAGTATCAACCAGAGGAGTACCACGCATCTGCGATCATTCACCTGGAGTCATTCCTTGGTTCCTCGTCCAGCGAAGGTTTCGGCGGGCTAGAGGAGCTTCAAGCTGTGCTTCTCTTAGCCAGCTTTGCCTTGCTGCGGCCGGTTGCCCCCGGTCTCTGGTACATCGTCGGAGTTGCTACGCGCTTGGCTGTGGACCTCGGACTTCATTACGAGGATGGAGTAGGCATCGACTCGGGTGCGAAAGATGGCAGCCAAACCCAATCGCGCATCGACGCCCGCGAACGAGGCCGGCGCGAATGGGTGCGGGACCTCCGCCGTCGTCTGTGGTGGTGCGTCTACAGTTTCGACCGTCTTGTTGCAACCTGCGTCGGACGGCCGTTCGGCATCAGTGATCAAGCGATTAGCACCGAGTTCCCATCCATGATGGACGATAAGTTCATCACCAAGGCTGGCCTCCTAACACCCCCCGATGGCACCCCGACATATAAGCACGTCGCATTCCATTACTTCAAGCTTCGTCTCCTCCAATCCGAAATACACGATGTCCTCCAGTTCCAGCAGGCGCGCGCCGTACGAAGAAGAGCTTCGAGCAGCACCGTTATTCTCCCTCATGCCGAACTTACCTCTCCTTTCCTTCAGGGCTTTGACTCCTTCCGCTCCTGGCGCCACGATGTACATCGTCGTCTGGTGGAGTGGCTTGAGGCCGCCCCGACACGCCCGGACACTGGTGTGCGATTCTCTATCGAACTGCTTGAGCTGAATTATTGGCAAGCTATTATTCTGCTGTATCAACAGAGTTTGACTGTTCCCGCTGAGCTGGCGAGCGAGTTGACTCCGGACGACGTTTCTAGTCCGTCTTTCTCAAATGTGGATGAAGGCGACGAGGAGGACCACGTTTACCTCAACGTGGCTGAGGCTGGTCAGAAGGTGATTCGTATTTATCGTCAACTTCACCGGGTGCGCTTGGTCAACTACACTTATCTAGCCACCCACCATATTTTTATGGCTGGTATGAACGATACACCTCCCTCTCTTCGTTGTCATGTCACTAATACTGTTCCCCTAGGAATTTCCTTTTTGTATGCGATCTGGCATTCGCCCCTGGTGCGAAGCCGTTTGGTACGTATTTCGAGCATCCTTTCGCTCTTCACGTTGTGCTCATGATCTGTTCTTCAGACACTCGACGAAGTTGATTTCACCGTCCTTGCCGCGACCTCAGTTCTTGGAGACTTGTTCCATAAGTGTCCTCCCGCAGAAGCTTGCCGAGATGCCTTTGAGCGCATGAGCAAGGCCACTGTGCAGATGTGCCTGTCCACCACCGGCTTCGGGTCGCAGGTCGACATGAGCCGCATCCAGGCCACAACGCGTTCAGGCGGCTCTTTCCAGTCTGGGCGACCACGGCAACAGTCGATGGAACAGCGGCCACACCCTGGCCAAGGCCAGGCTCGGCGAAATACGCAGACCCGTGTCACTCGCCCGCCTCCTAAATTCGACATGAACCTGGCGGACTTGTTCAACGACAATACTCCGCTTGCCGACCGGTCTCGATCTGGAGGCCCATCTTTCCCTGTGCGCTCCGAGTTCACGGATTCGTCGGCTGCCGGCTTCGCCGCTGACCGCTCTTCTCGGCAATTCAGTCAGCGCACACCGTCTATGGAGTACTATCTCAAATACGAGAACCCAGGGTCCCCACAGCCCCCTCCGCAGTTCTTCTATGGAGGTTCGCCTGGTTCGCCTGGTAGTGTCGCCGCCAACCCGGGCAATGGCCCCCACGCCGTCCCACCTACCGACCCCGATGCGCAGCAAGCAGGCATGAGCCTCGATTTCTTAGACTTTGGGTCTGGGGATGCAGAGAGCGCGCCCGGCATGGACGCCGATGTCAATGCGGATTACAGTTTGGCGAACATCCCGTCTCTCGGCCATAACTTGGGCCAAAACGTGGGGATTGATCTGGGTTTTGGTATGGCAGTCGACTTCCAGCATGATTGGAGTGAGAATCCCAACTATGATCTCTTGGAGGGCTATTTCTTTGGCGGTTCGGGAGCAGGCGCTTCTGGTGGTGATGCTTAGATGAATTTTCTTTTCCTTTGGGCTGTTTATTTTTCCATTTATCATCTTTTGATCGTCTTTGGATTTGTGTTTTATTCATTACTGTCCTTCCTTTCTTGTTCTGCGTTTATCGGGCATAGCTCAAGAGGCTCGCAGGTGAAAAAGGACTGTTCTGGGTTCGGGGGCAAGGGTCTGTTTCTGATCTGGCTTGGTTTTGAGTGCATGTCTGCGTTTGGATACCATATACAAAGATATAAATACAATAATCTGTTTTATTAAGAGACCTTGCGGTGATTGTGGTTGTCTGCTATAGATACGCCGGTGTATACTCCTCCCTATTGATGCCTAAGGCGGCAACCGACTCTTTCCCCAAACAAACAACTGATCAGTTTTTCCCGCTCGTTCTCACACTCTTCCCACAGGACCAACGCACAAACCTTCTTACCTCTTGTGCATGCCTTTCTCCATTCAGTGACGGAGGGATCTGCCGCCTCTTGTTGGTCGCTTTGCCCCTACGCTTGGGCCATTCTGCCTGCCTGACCGTAACGCCATCAGCTGCTGCCCGCTCGATCGGCGATCGTCGCGCGCAGCTGTGCTGTTGTCACTCTTTTGCTAGACTAACAGAACGTGTCACTCTCTGGTTAGGAAGAGTACGCCCCCATTTCCTGCCATCTCACTGGGCCGTCACCGTACCGATTTACCCTTGTCCTTGCTGACTCGGCGCCTGACCAAAGCATTCACCGCTAGCCGCCTGCGCCCTCACGATATTCTCAGAACGAGGCTCTTCCTTGCTTCGAGACGCTTTCTCTCTACGAGACTTTCTGCGAGGCGCCCGCTGCCGGCCTTCGACTGTCTGTCGCCTTCGCGTCTGTCGCGTCAGTACCGCAGGTACCCTCTCGAGTTGGGCCTGGATGCGAAAGTGAGGTGCCGGAGGACATATTGCTGAGCCAATTTTCTATGACTTGTCATGCGCGACACAGTTGATCACCCACTTGACCACCTATTATGCACTTTGAGAACCAAAGAACTCCATAGAATCACCGTCGGCACGGTATCAACATGGTGAAAGCCGATGTGCGAAGGGATTACTACGCGGACCTAGGTCTCGCGCCTAGCGCGGAAGCTGAGGACATAAAGAAGCAGTTCAGGAAACTAGGTAAGTGTGACCGAGACGGTACTTAGAAGTGACCACTAACTTTTTGGGGGTCTGTAGCATTGAAGTATCACCCCGACCGAAACCCGGGCAAAGAGATCGAGTTCAACGCCAAGTTCCAGGCCATCCAAGCAGCCAACGAAATCCTTGGTGACCCTCAACTACGATTGAAATATGACACGGACCGGCTGCGCGCTGGATATGGGAAGTTTTACGGACCGCCCAAGGCAAATACGCCGCGGAAAGCTCAGCCGAGTAATCGTGCGCCTACGTCTGCTTCGAAATCGCAGAACCAGAGGCCCCCTTTCTCTCGCCAACCACAACCCCCGCCAAATGAGCCACCGCCAAATGGACCGTCATTTGGAGCCCAACGATACGCGTCGCATGCTCGAGCGGGACCCCAACAGTGGCATAAAGCACAGGATGAGGCACAGACAAGGGCGGATGCTTTCCGGGGATTCAAAGGCATGAGAGGGAGCAACAATACGCAAGGCTGGCAGCAGTTTGATCCTCGAACGGGACGCGCAGCTCCCTCATCTGGCGCTGCGCCGAGACAGAATGCACCTTTCGGACAGCAGGATCCACGCCCTAAATCTGCGTATGAATACTTCAAAGCTCCGCCACCGACAGCGTCAAATCCAACATCACCCAAGAAGAAGCAGGGATTTGCACCGGGAACTGCAGGAGGGGACGAGCCTATGGCCCGCGGTACCTCTGCCTACACTACCAATCATCGGACGGATCGGCCCTTCAGCTATGTTGACCCTGAGCCATCTCCCATGGGGGGTTATAGTAGCCGCTACGCCGCGACCGGAGGCGAAAAGACCTTCTTTGCAAGCCCTAAACTCGGCCGTTCCGCAACCATGCGCACTCCTTCAGGTTCATACCGACCCAGTTCGCGCACAGATCATCCCAGCTCTTCATCCGGCCAACCGGGACGCCATCGCAGTGCCAGCCCCAAGGACCGATCCACGCGATCTCGAAATATCTCCATATCATCGAGCTCCAGTGATCTGGATGACGACTCCGACTCCGACTCCGACGAGTTGAACGTTGGCCGCACCGGTGCATTCAAACCAAAGGCCGTGCCCAAGAGCCGCCTTCGCGCACACCAGAAATTTGCCGACTTCCATCGTGAGGATGATTCCAGCCCCGGTGAGGACCCCTTCCCCCAATGGACCCCTTCTGGCTTTAAGCACTCGTACTCCCCGCCTCCGCCGCCGGATTTCTCCCAAACCTGGAGACCACGGAATCCCCCTCGCTCCTGGATGTATGATGCACATGCTGACAGTGACGACGCAAAAGGACATAATTCGGACAGCGCCGCATTCCCCAAAGGATCATATCGACCGGATCAGAATCCCAGGTTTCAGGGTTCTAGCACTAGGTATGATGTTCGACATTTCCCGTTGTTTAGACCATACTAACGTGATCTGGGAAGGACCGATGCGTCTTCCAATACGACAAACCCTTATTTCGGACAAATTGGACGTAATAGCCCCAGCAATTTACATAAGAAGTTCTCCGCCGAGGACTGGAGAGAGCACCTGACCCAATTTACCTTCATGGGCCAGCAACCTCCGGACAAGGAGGCGTTCCACCGGCCGACGAGCTCCCAGAACCGAGGCCGGGCGTCCACTGAAAATGGATCTACGCAGCCAGCGCAGTGGGCTGCATCAGCTAATGCGAATCCATTTGTTGATACCTCTCAGTACCCAAAAGCCCAGCCAGTGGAGCAGCCACCAACTTCGTTCGCGAAAGCAACCTTCTCTGTAGACCAATGGGCCGAGCAGTTACAGAACCTTTCGTGGAATATGCCCGAGGCAGACAAGTCCCGGCCATCGACAAATATCCCGCATTCTCGAAGTCCCAAGAGACCCTCACGACCCGGCGTCAAAGTTCGAAGCACGCCACAACCAGCGAGTGTGGCAACCGAGGCCGGGGAAGTACAAGAGACGGCCAATGGCTACACTCCTCCCGATTCAGCTCGCGCCGCGCCCGCGGACGCTGAGGCGATGGATTTAGATGACGATCTTCCTCCTCCTCCGCCGCCTCTGTCGTCCCTGCCCGAGACAGGGCCCGCAGGAGAACCCCGAACGGCAAGCTATCCCGACTTGACATCGCATGCTCCTAAGGATGCATCCACACCGATCAAAAAGCCTCGATCACAGTCTCGAACAGACGGCAATACCTCAAGCGCAGAAAGTCGCGCGCCGCTCTTCGATCTCGATAATCTGCGGAACACAGTCCCGTTCAGCAGTGTAAACAGCGGCATTGAGAATCTACAAGAGATGGGCGACACGCTTCCCTTCCAATCTCAAGCGAAGCAGCCGACCACGACGAAACGTGACATCCGGCCCCGAGAGTTGCACTGCCCGAACCCACCCAAACGGCCGCGCGCACCGGAGCCGGCCCCTACTCGCGCCGGATCACAGCAACTCGCTCTTCCCCGCGAGCAGTGGTCCCGCTACGTGTCCGAGATGACGACGTATATGCGCGAGTGGAACCAATTCAATCGCCGCATGCTCCTCCATTTCAATGTCCGCCAGGAGGCCGTTGAAACCGGGCTCGCGCCGCGCTGGATCAGCGCCGTTGGCGACAGTACACGATTGAATCTGAACGGCGGCGATGGCGACGACAACCAGAGCGGAATCAGCGAAGATATCGACAGAAACGAGAGCGAAGAGACGCTCGTCCCCGGTAGCGGCAAGGGTGGATTCAGCGCGTATCTGCGCGGAATCGAGGAGGATATCCAGGTGCGCAAGCACTGGGAGGTGGCGTGTGAGATGCACCGCGAGTGTATTCTGGACCTGGGCCGTCTGCGGGAATGGATCCGCAATGGGGGGAAGGTGATGTGAGGATCGGGACGGACATTGGCGTTTGCTGCATCTTGCCTCGCATTTCTATTTTTAGAGTGTTTTGGTTCTGGGGCGTTGGTGGGAGCCTCTCTCCACTTCCTTTGTGTTTTTGTGTTTGATGTTAGATGAAATACCCTGAATCTGAGCCATCTCTATTACTTCAAGTCTCTACTGTGCGCTAATTCTGTCGGCCTCAGGCACCAAGGCATCAAAACCCGCTGCCCCGCCAATACGCCAAATGAACCGAGTCAAATACATAAATTACCAACTGAATAGTATAGCGTGAGTCACGCCATCTATTTAATTGCAGGATCCATTGTCGCCCCTCCTTCTCTTCTTCTTCTGTTTTTCGTCTACTTGTATGTGAGATACTTCCCATTGCCCTATTGTGGTGCAATTGGCCCATGAAAGAAAACCCTGCCTGACTGACGCACGCATCCAGAGCCCCGCCGCCGGTCATCGGACTCGCCCTCTCTCTTCCGCAAACTTCGCCAACTCGCAACTCGCAACTCGCGCAAGCCAATTGATCGCAATACGACTCTCCATTTGGTCTTTGGAGTCTCGCGGTTTACTTTTCTGTCTGCGTCATCATGGTTACCATCGTGCTGGGCAGTCAATGGGGGGATGAAGGTGCGCAGACCAGTCTCCGGCGAACGCCGCCTCCGATGAGAAACTGGGACGGACGGGACTAACGTCGACAACTAGGCAAGGGGAAGATCACGGATATGCTGTCGCAGCAGGCGACGCTCTGCTGCCGCGCCGCAGGTGGTCACAGTACGTTTTTTTTTTCATTCTCTTTGCCTCTCATTTGAACCAGCCAGACCAGACACAGTCGACTAACCAGCGCTGCGAATTTTCGCTCTGCCACAATAGACGCCGGCCACACAATCGTTCACAAGTCCGTCACCTACGACTTCCACATCCTGCCCTCCGGCCTGGTCTCGCCCGCATGCGTGAACCTAATCGGTGCCGGCACGGTCTTCCACGTGCCCAGCTTCTTCAAGGAGCTGGCCTCCCTCGAGGAAAAGGGCCTGACCACTGCCGGCGAGCGCATCTTCGTTGCGGACCGCGCCCACGTCTGCTTCGACTTGCACTCCGTCGTCGATGGCCTGGAGGAGGCTGGTCTCGGCGGCCGCAAGGTCGGAACTACTGGGAAGGGTATTGGGCCCTGCTACAGCGATAAGGCGGCGCGGAGGGGTGTGCGCGTCGGCGAGATTCTGGACGAGGAGGTCTTTGAAAGGAAACTCCGTGCGCTGGAGAAGTCGTACCGCTTGCGATTCGGCGATTTGGCGTATGATGTTGAGGAGGAGATTGCGCGGTTTAAGGTATTTTACCTCTCCTCCTTTTTTTTCTTTTGCTTTTGCGATTGCAA
Organism: Penicillium psychrofluorescens; assembly: GCF_964197705.1. Classification (NCBI taxonomy): domain Eukaryota; kingdom Fungi; phylum Ascomycota; class Eurotiomycetes; order Eurotiales; family Aspergillaceae; genus Penicillium; species Penicillium psychrofluorescens. The sequence continues at coordinate 3,016,049 of NC_133439.1, read as the reverse complement.
TTGCATGCACGGTGATTGACGGTGTTTTGACAACGACTTACAGGAATACCGCGCGCGCCTGAAACCCTACGTCGTCGACCAACTCGAGTTCCTCCAGAAGCACGAGTCCTCGCCCAACACCTTAGTGGAGGGTGCCAACGCACTCATGCTGGATCTAGACCACGGCACATACCCATTCGTGACGTCGTCATCAACAGGCTTAGGCGGCGCCGTGCAAGCACTAGCCCTGAACCCAATGAGCATCAAGTCCGTGATCGGCGTGGTGAAGGCGTACACGACGCGCGTGGGATCGGGCCCGTTCCCGAGCGAGCAGCTCAACGCAGACGGCGACAAGCTGCAGAGTGTGGGGCGGGAGTTTGGCGTGACGACCGGCCGTCGTCGGCGCTGTGGATGGCTCGATCTCGTGCTGTGTCGCTACTCGCATGCTATCAACCACTACACTGCGCTGAACCTGACCAAGCTGGATGTGCTGGATGACTTTGAGGAGATCAAGGTCGGTGTTGCGTATATTCTTCCCGATGGGAAGAGGACGACTGGGACTTTCCCGGCCGATGCGTCGGTTGTTGAGAAGATCCAGGTCGAGTATGTGACTCTCCCCGGCTGGAAGTGCAGTACTATGGGTGTCACCCGCTATGAGGACCTTCCTCCCAATGCCCGTGCCTACATTGAGTTCATTGAGCGTGAGCTCGGCGGCGTCCCTGTCAAGTGGATTGGCACTGGTCCTGCGAGAGAACACATGATTGCCCGTGATTAGTTAGAAGGGGCTGTGGTTCGGAGGGATTGATCATGTCTTTTTCTTTTTTCTTATGAGTTGAGTTGAGTTGAGAGTTCTGGTCTTTCTAATCTGCAGTATATTTGGGACATGTGTTCTTTCCTTCTTGTTTTCTGCTACTAAAGGTATATATCCCATCACAAAATGAATACGCTAGAGTTTAGATGGAAAAAGGAGCAGCAAGTACGTAGACAGATTGGAAAGTGTAGAAATGTAGAGATTGGTCAGACAAATTTTATATACCGTACATGAATAGAAGCATATGGCCTGTTCTTGTTTATCCGCGCCCAAAGATCAAGCAATGCAAACCAGTAAACAGAAATAGTGGTGGTACAACGATCGAAACGATCAAGAAAAGAGACTAACGCCACCCAATGCAAGCAAGGATGGCCGATTCGCAATCTTCCTCATATCCTCTTCTTTTAAGGGAGGGGGAAACTATTAGTACCGGCGGCCGTAGGAAGGAGATTTCCGGGAATCCCTGCGCCTATCGCCAGAATCCCCAAAGTTGGATCGAGACGATGGTCGTCCAAAATCGGATGATCGCCCAAAGTTGGATGGTCGCCCAAAGCCACCAGATCTGCGGTCCATGGCGCCGAACGGATCATCATCAGAGTCGCGGTCGCGTCCGCGACGAGACTCATTGACCTTGAGGAGATCGGGCATACGCTTGAAGCCTAGCTGCTGGACAAATTTAGGGGACACGCCCGGCGCTTCAGGCAGACTCCAGCCGATGGTGGCGGTGTCATTCACGATCTGCACCAGTCTGCGCTTGTTGTGGATAGAGCTCTTCAGGTTACTCATCAGAGGCTGGAATGCATCTTCTCGCTGTCTGGGGGGAATATTTGCCATGGCTTGCTGGATCTGGTTGAATGTCTCGATTGTCTCCTCAGGAGTGGTCTCGTCGGGTCTCGCGGCGAGATCTTCTCCGGCTTCTTCGGACGCCATCTTCACGAATGGGGTCATGCGCGCAGATGCGGCTGGGAGAGAGGTCGAGTCGTTGGTGAGGGGGAGGTCGCCCAGGATGTCCTGGAAGTAGCCGTGCTGGGCGTCGTGGAGGAAAAGCCAGCCTTCTCCGGTCTTGCCGGCACGCGCCGTGCGGCCGAGTCGGTGAACATATGTCTCCCGGGTTTGGGGGATGCCGATCTGGATGACGTGGGTGACGTCCGGGAAGTCCATGCCACGGGCTGACACGTCGGACGAAAAAAGGATAGCCTCCGGCGAACGACGGAAGTCTTCGGCATTCCTGGTCCGTTCTCTCTGGCTGAGGCGCGAGTGCAGTTCAAGAAGATTCATGCGGCCAAGAGGAGAATGGGAGCGTCTGCGAGGGTCGGAGAGATTATTGAAGGCCTCGGCTGCGATGCGGACCTCGGCGGTGGAGTTGAAGTAAACAATAGTCTTGAAGGGCCGCAGGGAAGAGTCCTCTCGTTGCTTGGCCTTGTAGTTCTTGGCCATTTCGAGAATGGCGGGTAAAGCATTCTCATATCCTCTCAAAACCACGCTCTTCTGTGGGACAGTCAGGTGCGTTGGCACCTCGTCCTCACGGATGGTCTTGACAAAGTTGAAGCCCGGCTTCAACGTGCGCCGCACCATAGTCATCACTTCCCGGGGAACAGTAGCCGAGAACATGAGCGTTTGGCGGTTCACCTCCTGCGCGGACGGCAGCATGCGCTGGATTTCCATGACATCGGGCGCAAACCCGTCGTCCAGAAGTCGATCGGCCTCATCCAGAATCAAAGTGTTCAACTTGGGAACTTCGACTCCATTCCTTGGATCCGAAAGGATATCCTTGAGACGGCCCGGGGTGCCAATAAGCAGGTGGCAACCTTCCTCTTGGATTCTTCGCAGGCCAGAGGCTTTGTGACTGCCACCCACCGCCGTCCGCACCTGCAGACGAGTGCCCGCGGCAAGCTTCTTCGCCTCGACCGCAATCTGTTCCGCGAGTTCTCGGGTAGGAGAGATGATCAGCGCACGGGTGTCCTTGGGGTCGCAGTATCGCCCGCGCTGGTCCTGGCGGAGGGTGGGATCGTTCAGGATGTTCTGCATGGCAGGAACGAGGAAAGCGAGTGTTTTTCCGGTTCCCGTCTTGGCTTGAGCCAGGCTGGAGAAATCCCGAGAAAGGTCAGCAATTGTCTCTTACAATCGAGTCAATGAACTTACACATCGCCGCCTCCCAAAACCTCATGTAAAGTCTGGCTCTGCACAGGGGTCATAGTCGTCAATCCCATCCGTCTACTGTCCGTGATGTTCCGAATAATGCTCGGGTCAACGAGCCCTTGTCTCTCCAGGTCGCGGAACTCGGTGATAATCTCTGTTTGCGCGGAGTCATCCTCAATCTCATGCGCCTCTGCAGCCGCAGCCTTCAAAGCGGGATATGAAGCATGAAACGAGCGCGCAGCGGCCGGAAACGACGGCGCGGATAGAGGCTGCCATTTCAACAATTGCGAGCTCCAGCGCGTAGACGCGGATAGCGAGCGCGGCGCAGAGGCTCGCAGGACGTTGGAGACGCCGAATCGACGAACAGCACCCAGCATTCTCAAGATGCTAATTGGGTGTCGATAAAAAAAAGAAGAAGAAAAGGATGGGTGAAGGCGAATACCGACTGCAAAAGCCAGGGGAAAAATCGAAAAAAATAATAGGACCGATCACCTGACTGCTTATCTTATCAACGGGATTTAGTTATCTAAGCTACGCCAGTTCGCATCGGTCTCTCAATTCGGAGCCCTACTGACTCCAGCAGCGCATGCAATGCCATACACGCTCACGGCGCTCACTGTGCTTACAAGACCCCGCCATCACCATTATCCAGTTCAGGCTCGTCGCCTTCCAATACGGACCCGTGTCGGGAATGGCATTCTCGTTGATCAGCATTGTGCTGGATCCCTGGTTCCGACCAGGCTAATGTGAATTATCATGCCCTGTCCTGTCAGATCAGATCAGATCAGATCAGATCAACGAAGACTCTAGATACAAAACTCGGTCAATCCATGTATCTCAACAGCGAGGCCGAGACAGGATGAGTCATGTGAGGAATTTACTTAGTTAAACAGCTCCCGGGCCAATTTCTAATCAAGGGGCGCGGGTTGGTCATCGGATTTTGTGGCTTCAAAAGTATTGAAAAAACACCATATACTTAAAGGAGAAAAATGGCCAGATAAATGGGAAGTCCCAGACCTGCGCGTAAAATCCATCAGTTACACACTATCAGTTCCCTTTTGTATATACATTGTGTTTCGCAGTTCGCCAGCACATACACAACCAACCTGGAATAATATCCCCCATGGCTCCCGTCAACGTGGTTATCGTCGGAGGCTCATTCGCCGGCCTGAACACCGCCCATGCCTTGCTCAAGGATGTGCCCAATGTCAAGATCGTGCTGATCAATCCATCGCGGAGTTGGTACTTCACCATCGCCGCCCCAAGGATCTTCGCAAAGCCCACTGCCTTCCGCTCCGAGCAGTACCTGGTTCCAATCAGCGACCTTTTCGCCAAATACCCCTCCAACAAAGTGGAGTTTATTGCCGGGACGGCCACTGCCATTGACGCGACCGCCAAGACTGTCTCTGTGACCGAGACGGGCAGCAAGAACGCCAAGTCGCTGTCCTATGACTATCTCGTCATTGCGTCCGGCAGCACGACCGATGCCACTACGGGGAAGATCACCGGCACGCCCATGCCGTTCAAGCAGACCGGCCGCGAGGACATGAAGCAGATGATCGAGGCGTCGCAGCAGCTCGTTCAGAACGCAAAGGAGATCGTCATCGCGGGCGCGGGGCCCATTGGAGTCGAGTTAGCGGGTGAGCTCGCCGACGCGGCCGCGCAGACCGGCAAGGCCGGCCAGGTCTCCATCACCTTGGTCTCAGCGACGGACCGCGTGCTCTCATCGCTTAAGCCAGCCGGCAGCGCCGCTGCTAAGCAGTTGCTGGAGAAAAAGAAGATCAAACTGATCACCTCGCAGCGGGTTACTAGCGTGCAGGAAGTCACGCCTAGCGATGGCACCAAGAAAACGTGGACTGTCTCCCTGGATAACGGGGACAAGCTGTCCGCGGACCTGTACATCCCCACAACGGGCGTGCTTCCCAACAGCAGCTTCGTTCCGACGCAGTTCCTCGACAAGGACGGCTGGGTGAAGGTCGATAAGGAGCTGCGCGTGCAAGGGGACGACAGCAAGGCTTCTCTGCCGATCTATGCGGCCGGCGATATCACCAACAACTGGCAGCGGTTTTCTTTCAAGGCTGCGGAGCAGGCCGGTGTGGTGGCGGCTAACCTCAAGGCTGATATCCTGGGCAAGGGTAGCCGGAAGACCTACGACCAGGGCGAGGCGGTCATGATGGTGGTGCCTGTAGGCGAGGCTGGAGGTACCGGCCTGATGTTCGGCTTCACCCCGTGGAGCTTTTTGGTGCGGATGATCAAGGGCAAGGATTTCTTTGTGAGCAAGGCGGTGTCGTTAGTTGCGGGGAAGTAATGATCGAGTTTAGGGCATAGTGTCTAAGATGTCCAGTTACAATACCACCTAATTACTATTATTGATCAATGCCCGGAGTATACTAGGTAGATGGTATTTTTTCCCACATTATTCTTTAACTTACAATATCCCCACTTAGTAAGATACCTTGACTGCAGGTCAGATTTTTAATTCCTGGCTCCATCGTCAGTAGTTAAGCACTGCCGATCCGATCCAGAGCCGGCCCGTTGATTCGTTTTGACATGCGCAACCCCGCCAACTGCCCAGACGGGCATCCAACTCCGTGCTTAACAATCAATCTTGACAAGACGGATTTCCTGCCTAGAAGAGCGTTGCGCCGTCGGCGTGGTAAGATATCAATTCTTCCGAGTTTCCACCATGTCAAGATTGTGCGTTGCCACAGAGATGGCCCCGACCCATGGATCTGCCATCGTTGTGCAGAGCTATGGAGCCAGACAGAGCTTTGTGCCTCCGGGTGGTCCGACCTCTAGTCCCCCTCGAGAAGATTCTCCGGCCACCGACCCATAATATTTTTATTGCTTTATAATACAAACTGGTTTGGTTTCTTCATCCGAGGTTCTGCAATTGCCCCGCTTAGGAAATAATGTCGTACGACCCGTTTGATTATAAAAGGTGCCGTTGTCGTACGCACGCACTCCAGACAGACCCTTATTCAGTCACCTCTTTCCTCTCTTCTTGGACACATCACACCACCTTCCACCTCCGTCATGACTTCCAACAAAGCATTCATCTTCAATAAAATCCCCGAGGGCTACCCCGTCGCAGGGGAGCACCTCATCACCAAGCCGGCCGCCTATGACGCCACCGTCGCCGCGCCCGCCGACGGCGTCGTGCTGCAGTCGCTGTATACCAGTCTCGACCCCTACATGCGTGGCCGCATGCGCGCGCCCGAAGCCAAGTCCTACTCGCCGCCTTTCACTCTCAACGAGCCGTTGGGCAGCCGAAGCATCGCCAAGGTCGTGCGCTCCAACAATGCCAAGTTCCCCGAGGGCGAGGTCGTCATTGGGTCAATGCCCATCCAGGAGTATGTTGCGCTGGGCGGCGCGCAGCTTGACGCCATTCGCAAGCTGGAGAACCCGCTCGGCATTGAAGATATCCGTGTGTTCCTAGGTGCGCTCGGTATGCCCGGCCTGACGGCGTACTCGTCGCTGTACGAGATTGGCAAGCCGAAGAAGGGCGAGACGATCTTTGTGTCTGCCGCCAGTGGGGCTGTGGGCGCCCTGGTTGGCCAACTGGCCAAGCACGAGGGTCTGCGCGTGGTTGGATCCGTGGGGTCCGACGAGAAGCTCGACTTTATCACCAAGGAGCTGGGCTTCGATGGCGGATTCAACTACAAGAAGGAGAAGCCTGCCGATGCCCTAGCGCGCCTTGCTCCCCAGGGAATCGACATCTACTACGAGAACGTCGGCGGCGAGCACCTCGAGGCCGCGCTGAACGCTATCAACAACTTCGGCCGTGTGGTGGTGTGCGGTATGATCTCGCAGTACAATTCGGCCCCGTACCCGATCACGAATATCGCCAATGTTCTGACCAAGCGCCTGGTCATGCGCGGGTTTATTGTCGGCGACGAGAACATGGGTCCCCTGTATGCTAAGGAGCACCAGGAGAAGGTACAGAAGTGGATCAAGGATGGATCGTTCAAGGCTCTCACGTATGAGACCGTGGGCATTGATAACGCTAGCGAGGCCTTGATTGGACTCTTCTATGGCAAGAACTACGGCAAGGCCGTGCTGAAGTTTTAGTGATGAGAATATGATATCTACGAAGGATGAATCTAGGTAGAATAGAAAATGAAATCGGTTCAATTCTTCCGATAATGCCTGGAATAGTAATACGAGATGAAAAAATGAGGGAGACAAACCCGAAAGATCATCTCCAACACATCACAGTGTTCTCCCAAAGCCATTCAACTAGAACGAATCCGGCAAAGCAAGTACGGCGGGGCTCTTCTTTCCATCTTTGCCAACTGCCCTCAGCCCAAACACGGCGTTGTCCCTACTAATGTCAAGGGTAGCGGTGCTCACCGTTCCAACATCTAGCGTGTGCGTCCACTATTTCCGAAATCAGAATCTGCACAATCTCATTTTAATGCAAGACTCACCTGCTGGCTCGACATAGAGCGCCAGACGATCTCAAAGTGATCGAGCAGCGGGTCCTTCGGCTCAGTATTCCAGTTAAACATAACGACGTTATCAAGTGAAGCGACAGGCGCCTGCTCGTCCGATGCGAGGAACCCATACAATGGCACATAGGTGAAGTTCTTAGGGAGGTCCGGGGCATTGGCCATACTGAGCATGCCCAGCATGTTGACCTTCCCAACGCGCGCTGTGTAATCAAAGTCCACAAACTCGATGTTGTCTCCAAACACAACACCGTTCTCCTCCCGCGGGTCCTGGTGCTGGTGGAAGAAATTCTCGTTCGACTCCGTAAAGCGCACAGCTGGGAAGCCGACTTCCAGGAAGGGCTCGTGGTCGCCGCCTCGGTCGAAGCGGTCAGTCTTGTAGAGGATGGCCACTTCCATTTCGGTCGTATGGGCTGCACCGGCGTTGACTTCTTGAATGAAACGGGCCAGATTGCGCGACGGCGTGTCGTCTTGGTAACCGGTGGTGATGATCTCGTCGATGGTGGCTTCTGGAAGATCCAGGATATCAGTGCCGCCGGAAAAGATGCGGATCGTGTGCTGATTTAGCTTGTTAAATGGCGCATTGGAGCCAGTGCCGACAATATCGTTGTTGAAGTCGGCCTCAACGTTGACCGAAGCATTCTTCACTGCTCTGCGTTAGGTACCAGCCCACTTGGGGGACACACTACCCACATGTATTAGCAAGGAAGGTCGATCCGTACAGGCCCTGTTCTTCTCCAGCCACAGCCGAGATGATGATACTCGCGGCCGGTTGGTTCTTCGCCACCGACAGGCCAAGAATGCGCACCATCTCCAGAGCAATCGACACGGCGCTCGCATTGTCATCCGCTCCCGGAGCATCGTTCTCGTAGTCACTGCCGTTGATCCTCCTCGAGTCGTAATGACCCGTATAGACGATAGTGCGGTTGGGGTCGACGGTGCCTTTGATCTCAGCCTGGACGTTGCAAATGTCGACGCCAATGGGCAGTCCATTTTCCGGCTCAGCTGGCTGGAAGTAGCATGGCATTGAGACTTTGATCATGCCATTCGCGGGCTTAGCGTACTCCTGCATCTCCTTCAGCAGCCATTTGCGGGCTGCGCCGATGCCTCGCGTTAGACTTGTCGTCGTTGACGCGGTGTGCCGCGTGCCGAAGTTAACGAGCGTCCTGATCGTATGCTCCATGCGGGCAGGGTCGATCTGGGAGATCAGTGATAGGATCTCGGAGTCAGCTGTCTGCGGGACGAGCGGCACCCCAACACTGGCTGGCGGCCAAGTCCCAGCACCCCAGTTGGCATAGCCATTGCTGGCCAATGTGGTGGGTGGAGGGAAGGAAAGCTCGCTAGCGAGAGTTGTAGCTGTACCCAGTAGCAAGAGAAGCGCTTGCGATACCATGATTTTACAGAGGAAAGTGGTCAGGAGTATAGAAGGAGGTTTCAGCGCTCTAAAAGGAGGCGATCTATCATGCTTCAAAACGTCTGTAACCTGCAGACTTATACTCATGAAGCTCCGCTGCCTGTTTCTATGCAGCAACCCCATAGCAGCGCCTGGACGGCTCAAGCCGCCACTATCTGGGAGGGGAACAAGATTGCATCGGTTTGAGGATTATCGGGGTTCCGAAAAAGGAAGGTGCTTATAGCGACATGCCGCCGAACAGGGGCTGGATCCTAGCGCTGAGCCCTAGCTGGGTACACACCTATGAAGAACCGAGTAGATACCGTTCCTTTCCATTTCCCCTCATTCTCCTGCTTCCATAAAGATCTCATCTCGGTCATTTTATGTTTCAAGAACACTTTCCGTTCCTGGAAGGGCTGAGCTTGTTTTTGAGAGTTCGGCTGGCTGACAAAACGCTCAAGCCCCCATATATAGTGTGCTAGGATTAAGGAAAAGACGCTGCCGGGATTCCGGAAAGTTGAACCAGTTTTGAGGGGGCAGATGGCAAAGGAGGATCGCGTGCGGGGGCAGATAGACTAAATTCAAAACTATAACTTAATGTAGATAGGGTGGTCATGCTTGGAGATGTAACGCAGTGATGTAAATCATGTCCAATGGATACTGCTGTAACATACAGGAAATTGACCTGATTTTTCACAGACATGACTGTCACCCTTGCGCAAGCGACACAGTGAAGTGTTGCCCTTCCTTTGCCGGTAACAGCACAAATCCACCGGTCCCACGTTGTCCACCGTGATCTTCGTAATTTGTGTGGATGGAATTTCTGGGGTATGCGTTTAATAGTTTTGTTAAGAGAGAGGATTTGGGGCTAGCAGAGAACGATCGATTTTGAGAGAGAGAGATCTTAAAGGAGGAAGCTCATTATCACCAGCAGAAACAGGGAAATCGCAATGCCCATTCACTGAGCAACCACACCTTCAAAACATTCAATGTCTCTCAACATGGCCATGGAAGAAATCAACGTAATCAAACGCACTTCTCTTGTAAGTTCTTGCGAATGTGGTGTGGTTGACGGTCTGCAACCCATAGTGGCTGTCAAAGGTTCCGAACTCGTTGGTCTCGATGAAGCTCCATGCCAATGTCCCAATAATATTAACGCCATCCTCGTGAACTGCCCGTAGAACTTCGGTTAAAAACGCTTGATAATAGACACTTCGCTCCAGATCGTAACGCTGTGCATCCAATGCCCTCAAAGTATCACCAATGGCGGGGAATCCGTACTCAGCAATTAGAACACCAGCTGGCCGGAAAGTGTCCCAGACATAGTTCATTTGGGCCCGAACATGCTCCGGCGCGATGAAGCTGTACGTCACGGAACTGGCATCACCAATAAGCCAGCCGTTAGCGGCATCATTCGTGGTAACAACACAGGCTGGCCACAGAGGATCCGACTGATTACTTGCACAAGCCTCAATTCCGCCCGGGGGCGAAGTCACGTACTGTGCGCTGTACGGGTCAAAGCTGAAGAAGTCGATTTTTCCATGAATGAGCTTCAATTGAGTCTCTGTCAGCGGGCTGATCGGTATTCGGGTAGTTTTCAGCACGCTCGGGGGGATCTGTTTGCCGAGGAACATGGGGTTGCTCATAATTCCGAGGCTGAAGTCCTGGTATCGCTCGGCAGCGACAACATCGGCTGGATTATTGGTATTTAGGGGGATGGCCAAGTTGTTGGCAAATTTCATAGTGATCTGCCCCTTGCCGCCGAGTTCATGCTTGTACCAATCATAGAGGTTCGCGTGCGCCTCCATTATGTTCGTCAGAGCATTGTTGACGGGTTGGAGATTCGGCTCGTTCACAGAAACCCAATAAGGAACCCTGTCACCATACCGGGTCATCAACTGCTTGGCATAGTACAGGTAATGCTCGCTGAACCTTGGATCACTGTAAGAAACGGAGATTGGCAGGTCGTAATGGAGGATAGTGATAATAGGTGAGATCCCATTTGCAATCGCTTCGTCAATCAGATCCTCATAGTGGTCAAGGGCTTGTGTATTGATCGGAGATCCGGCGACACCAAAGGGAACCACGCGCGACCAGGGGATAGAGAAGCACAGATATGGAATGCCAAGGGCCGATAACCGTCTGATGTCTTGCTTATACAAGTAATAGAACATCGCATCGACGTTCGAGTCATTGGCAGATGACGGCAAAGCCCCAATGCTATCCATGACTGATGGGCCTCGGCCTTCCAACTTTAGACCTCCTTCGATTTGCCATGCACTACTCGCCACCCCCCAAACAAAGTCTGCTGGAAGCTTTACATTGGTCACCTTGTCTGCATCTATTGGCTTGACTGGCAACACTGGAGGAAAGACCAGTTCATCAGTTGATACTGGCGTGGGTGAGGCTGTTGTTGTAAAAGGCGGGTGGTCAGCATAGGTGAGGCTTGCACTTTCCCACATTGCCGCATAAGCACTTTGTCCATATTTTCCATCGTGTGTCTTGGTCGCCTTTGGATTCAAAGAGTAGGTGGTATACGTGATTAGAGGATCCAAAAGGTGAGACGCCCGGGTGAAGGGAGGGCCATAAGGTGTAGGAATTGACAGCGGTGAATTTAAGGGAGTTGCATATCGGTTGGGAGGCATTGACGTATACGTGAACGAGATCGTCGGCTCCTCTGGGCCAATTCGACCTTCAGCTGGAATTGCTACTGCTCCGTACTGAAGAACCGTCACCAATATAAAGAACGGAGATAGTAGAGACTGCATTTCCGAAAGATGTACAATTTTTCCGAAGCGCAAGCTTGAATACTAAGAAGATCTAACCGCACTGAATTCAGAAGTCCACAATCATTCGTAAAAACAGGAATATATAATAGATGTATTTAGGCAAAATGCCAGTCCGACATTGGCTGTCTCTTGCTTTTAACTTCCCCGCATTCGAACCAAGACTTTAGCTCGCACACGGGTCGTCGGAAAACAATTTAACGTGAGGGGTCACTATGGGTGTTTGCAGCTATTTAGGCTGATGATTTCTGGCATTAACGATCAAGACTGCAAGACTTCAGTGGCAGGCTACTTTTGCTCGGTACTTGAAATCAAGATTGGATGAGTATGTTGATAACCACTTTCAACTAGGACCTTAGGGTACTTGTGCACATTCTAAAACTCTGACCAACCATACTAAATGCCATCTCACACCTGCAGCTCGGTTATTCTTCTGGAAGCCAATGTAGCAGCCCAATCGAGCGAAGTTACATCGAGTACCTAAGCTGTTAGTATTATTTCCTCCTCTGTCTGGAAGGAAATGAAGTGGAAAAAGATCCAGACAGATGCTCTTTGGACAAGTGTAACAGGTAAGGCATTTTGACAAAATTTAAGGACGTTATATGATCATCGAGGAAGACGGCGCCCTTCTTAAGCAAGATAAATTAGCCGTCATTAGGCAAAATAGACAATTATACGTAGTACGGCTAGTTGACTATCAAGTTGGGCTTCAGTTGGCTCTGAATTTTCAATATACGTAGTGACCCCCTTGGCGGACCGCGGGCTGAGTCTAATTTAACAGCACGTGTAGCTTGCTCGATAGTGCATTGGAGCTTATTCAATGTTGGCCCCAATCGCAGTTGGGATCATCACGCACGCAGGATGAGACTGGGGCGCAAACTTGAGAAAGCGTGATCAGACTGACTATCACTAAAACCACCTCATTCGGTGATATTTTTCCAACGCCAATGGTTTTCTATCGCTAGACCCTGACGGCAAATATAATCTAGGTTTCTCACAACAAAATTCTCTTCTTGGTTGGAAAATGTGGGATATCTCGACTGATGGGTGATTGCTCTGTAGAATCCAGCTCTATTAATTGATGATAGCATGAAAATGCGCACAATTGGCCCGGTTGTCATCAAAGTACGCTCCCGATATCCTCAGGGGGTGCTGTATTCTCATTGTATGCCCTAGAAAAAAGTATTGATATACAAAGTGCCAGTCGGTGATCTGCGTCAAGTATAGCTCAAATCACATTTTTAGACCTATCTGGGGCTATAGGGCGCAGCTTGCCTTCCTGTTGCTGGGGTCATTGTGTCTGGTGGCTTTTCCAGTGTGCTGTGTCAGAGCCTGCACGTGGTTATATTTGGCCCGCAACGTCAACTACGTTAGTAAGTCTTGGGGACATTTTGTAAGCTATAGGCAGCTAGCGTAACTACAATTAGTTGGTTAAATATTGCTTTGTTGTGGCCCCTTTCTACTGCGCATCATCTATGCGTAGCCATCTTTCTTGGCTACACTAGTTGACGTGATTGAAAGAGACAATTCAAATCCCAAACACGCTGGATGTATATGAAACTCGTGCATGTAAGAGCTTGAGCATAGCATAACTACCTAGGGATGTAGTTGCAATTGTAACATGTGCGTGAATTATGAAGGACTAAACTATGTCGAATCAGAAAAACTCAAGACGATATTTTCCACTATGATTTAGAAATTCTACACTAAAAATCCTTCAAAGCGTATCAATCAGCTCTGTGGGTGGCCCCTCCTAGCTACGTCTTTCTGATCCTTTGAATATTTCTGTTTGACAAATGTAGCTAGTAATTTACTCGACTTAAAAAGCGAGCAGCTCCCTCGATGATGGTGTCATATTTTGATTTTCCAGATACTGTCAGCTCCTCCAGTTCCTGACAACCTTTTAGAGCCGTATTTAACACCAGCATTGTCAAGTATATGGCCCTCTATTAATCTATTACCTGTTCTAAAGCAATATAAGCTAACTAGTATACTTATTCTAGAATGATGTTTGTGAAAACAACCCTCGCTATGATGGGAGCATTCGCTCTTACGAACGGCGCAATTCTTGAGATGTTCAGTGATTTGGACTGCGTAACATCCGTCGGATCGCGTAACGTCTGGGATAGTAGCTGTGCTACTGGTGTGCCGGGATTCCAGTCTTATATGATCACTACAGCTGGCGGTGAGGTCCAACAGATTACCACTTACAGCCAAGACGCATGTGCAGGCGGTACGACATCATGTCAACCTGCAGTCAACACCAACATCTGCTATAACGCAGTGGATAGTGCCGGAGGGAGCAATGCTATCGGCTCAGCGGGCTTCTGTGGTGTGGTTTAAAGGATCCGTGTGACCGATACCTATGGGGGGATGTCCTCCTACAGGATAACCCATGTTAGTGTTTTGACAAAGTCGAATCAACGAAGCATAGCCGATATTTAATTTCTACTGTTCTACTGTTCACTCTACACAATTCTTCAACACAATGCGTAAATAATGCGTAATCCCTGTCCTATACACACAGCTCCATTTTCGGCCAAATTCGGCTGCGGCCATCCGCCCAGCCAATCACATGACGGGATATGTCATCCGCTATTCCGATGCCGATGCTCCATCCCGAGGTTCTCCCTCAACTTCACCTCTTCACTATCGCACAGCACCTCTTCGTCCCATCACCATGGCCTCGATTGTGCGCTCGTCTCCCCTGCTCCGGCAGTCCCTGGCGACCCCCCGGTCGTCGCTCCTGTCGAAGAATGTCGGCGTGTCGCAGCTCGTCGCTTTCCATGCGTCGGCCCGGAAGCAGATCCTGCCTCCGCAGCCTCGTAAGTGACACTCGTTCATTTCGATGGAGGATATTTGGAAGAGAGGGAGAATTGGAGGGTTCCATGGGATTTTTGATGTGCAGGCTAACAATCTTTCTCTCCGACCAGAAACCATCCAGGGAACCAGTACGTCTTCGCACCAACCCCCCGCCGCGCCGCGTTTACGCAGCCATTCGACACCCTCCTCATGCCCTATGGACTCCGATTCTTGAGAACCGCTGTTATTGTTCCTCCGATACAGCCGCGGACCTCCGGGGCTCTCCACCGGTCGCTATCGCGTTCGACGCTGACATACCTGCCCTCTAGTGAACGACCCTGCTCCCTTGCCCGAGACGCATCCCTCGGAGGGTAGCTACCACTGGTCTTTCGAGAGGTGTGTTGTTCCCCAAAAACCATAGCCATCAATTGGTGAAAAGACTAATCCAAGTCTAATCCCAGACTCGTCTGCCTCGGCCTCGTCCCCGTGACCATCGCCCCCTTCGCAGCCGGCTCGTTCAACCCCGTCATGGACGCGGTGCTGTGCTCGCTCATCGTCGCACACTCGCACGTCGGCTTCCAGGCCTCGATCATCGACTACTTCCCCGCTGCACGCGTGCCCAAGACCCGGACGTTCCTCAACTGGCTCCTGCGCGCCTTCACCCTCACCACCGCTGTCGGTCTGTACGAGTTTGAGACCAACGATGTCGGTCTTACGGAGGGCCTGCGGCGGCTGTGGACTGCATAGATCTGGGGTTGTGTGTGTCGTGTTGTTTTCTACTATCTCTTATGTCTTGGTCCCCGTTTCCAGGCGTTGCGCCTATGTATATGCCGTTGATTGATCTCTTTTGTCTGTGAGCATGACGAATGTCGGTGCTGAAGTCAGGGCTCGTGTTAAGCTGTAGAAAAGGAATTAACATTGTACGAGAGCTCTCCTTTTCTTTCTTTCTACAAGTAGGATTCCAATGAGAATAGGTACATATATCATTCGCATCAATACATAAAATGCATACTCATAGGCCTCTATATACGTGGTATCAACGCCCAATAATCACTCCTCCTCATCCTCACTATCCCCCATCAAAACCGGATCATCCGGCAAGCGCTCATCATCATCCGCCCTGGCCATGACGGTCTCAATCAGCTTCAGCGTCGCCTTGAGCGGCATCCCAATAACATTATCATAGCTTCCCTCCACCTTTTCAACGAGAATACTCCCCAGCCCTTGCAACCCATAACCACCGGCCTTATCCGCACCCTCTCGAGTACGCACATACGCCAGAATCAACTCATCTGTCACGTCGTCCCCAAAGCGCACAGCGGTCTCCTCAACAGTGCTCTCAATCACGTACCCAGGGTCTCTCGCGCTAGCCAGCGGGGACATAGCCACGAGCGCTGTGTAGACTTTATGAACCTTGACATCGCGCAGCGCCTTGAGCATGGCGACATGCTGAGCCTCGGAGCGCGGCTTTTCCAGGATGCGGCCCGAGGTGGGGTCAACGACGACCGTGTCCGCGGCGAGGATGAGCGCCGGCTCGCCCTTTTCCTCGTTATCCAGCTCCTGCGCGTACACGGCGCGCGCCTTTTTGGTCGCTGTACCGAGCACGTATTCGAATGGAGATAGCGATTTGGGCAGGTTCTCTTCTGCGTTTGAGGGGATGATTTCTAGGTTTGGGAGGCCTAAATAGCCCATTATTTGCCGCCGGCGGGGGGAGGAAGAGGCGAGGATCACGCGCTGAGTGCGCAGGGTATTGAGGATGGGAAGGAGGAGCGGCGGTGGGCGTGGGAGTGTTGGTTTGCCTGCTCCGGGCCCGGATGGGGTTGTTTTGACGGGTAAGGAATTATTGTAGGCGGGCGGAGGGGAGGGGGGTGTGTCGGAGTCGGACTCAATGTCTGAGAGCAGGGCTTGTTTGGAGTCTGTCATGGTGTGTGGTGGGCTATTTGCTTCTTTTTGATAGAGAGCTTGGTGGTTGGTGTCCTTTTGGTGCGGGGGAATTGACTTTTTTCTGGCTATCGCATCCCAAGAGTTTTATGCAGGCGTTGTTAGACTGAATGCAACGAGGGTGGAAGAATTGAACCAGCCAGTCAAGATCCAAGGCGAGAAGGAACAACGGTTGAACGACCACCGCCAAATGGTCTGACTCTTTAGGCAGAATGGGAGCGGTGAGTTCCCCTATCATGTGACGGGCTGGAAGTATGGTTCAGCTTCTCGTCTGCCATAGTTACTTCGCTTACCCCTGAATGAATGGAAGCAGAAGGACGAAGACGAAAAAATAGTCAATTCATGGAGCAGTTGGCCAGTACAAACGCCATGGCTGCTTCGCAGCAACAGCCCGTATCCACGTATATTCTGGCATGATAAGACGAGATCCAGCCCAGAAATAAATCAGAAATAAATAAAAATGTACA
This sequence comes from Penicillium psychrofluorescens, assembly GCF_964197705.1. NCBI lineage: Eukaryota > Fungi > Ascomycota > Eurotiomycetes > Eurotiales > Aspergillaceae > Penicillium > Penicillium psychrofluorescens. Next base: position 2,999,280 of record NC_133439.1, on the reverse strand, counting down.
GGGGAACAGAAAGACACAGAGATCAACAATGAAAAAAGACCAATTATCCAGTAATTGGATCGGGTGGTGGGGAGGAAGATGCGTAGAGACGAGCAGGATATCCACCAAGCGAGCGAGACGGGAAGAATAGGATCATTGGCAGTCCAATCCGAAATCGTCGGATAGATCAGGAGGCGAGATGCATCTCGAAAAGGCGTAGGTTCGTGTGGTTGGGATGTGGCGTCCGAACCTTGGCACCCGAGGGCACACCGCACCGCACCGCAATAGAGAGAGAGAGAGAGAGAGAGAGGAAGAAAATCGAAAAGACGCTCAAGATGATCAGATCAGAGAGTTAGGACGGGCGAAAAGAATCATCCACCAGCCCGCCTTTACTCTCAATCTCGGCAATGAGATCGCGCCGTTCCTGGAGCTTCAGATGCATGAAATCCACCGTCTTCTGCAGGACAATGCTCTCACTCCGACCTTGACCCTCGAGTCCGGGTACCAACTCCGTTAACCGATCAAAGCCTTCCCGAATGGCAGCGCGGCGCTTCTGCTCCGACGCGATGTGGTTACTCTTCTTCTCTTTATCTGTCAGACGCGGCTTCTCCTTGTCGGCCGCGGACCCCTGCTTCGATGTGCCGGTCGGGGTGGATGACGACCGGTCGTCGCGGTCGTTCATGCTTGCGTCCATGCTTGCGTCTGGGGTATGGGGTCTGGTCCGAGGTGCGCCTGGCTGGGGTGGGTGTGAGAGGGGGCAGCGAGGGTGGAGAGAGGGCGGTGGATGGGAGACTTCGTGGAGTGGACGTTGTTGCTCTTCTCTCACCGGTCCCTAATGATCGGACATGAGACGAGAGAAGAGAGAATGCGCAGAGGTTAACGAATGGCAGAGTTGTTGGGAAGGAAAAGCGATAGTGGAGACGGAGGCTTATCGGCTGTGCGGAGATGCGGCTGGGCTTGGCGGTGACCAACACTAGTTGACAACGGATGCCGGAATGGCTACTTTCTAGAGCTTCTGTGTTTTATAAATCAAGTAGCTTTTGAGTTAAGACCTGGCTGACGAACAACACCGATTGGAGGGTGTGAGATCGAAGGGCGATAGCGATGAGTGAAGATCCACAGCCGAGAATGGCAGCTGGTGAAGAGGCGATGTACAGTAGGAGCTGAGGTGTAAAGTATTTCCTAAGGAGCAGATGGAATTATGCACACCGCAACTCACGATATGAGTCATACCACCTTTCTAAATACCGGGGTCATCTTCATTCTCTCGAAACGCAGAATGGAAAGTTCACTCGATATGCTTTCTGAAGCCAGTCGGCTTCGTCAGGGCATTTCATGCTCACTCGCCCAAGTAGCTCCCCGTCATGGCTATTCGCACACGGTGTACAAAGTCATCTTTGAAGACTCAGTCGAATGGGCTGCTCGAGTTTGCCACGATTCCGATAATTGGCAATATGAAATACGTGCTTTGAAACATCTTCAATACATCAAGCAGCAACGCCCCGAACTCATGACTCCAAATATTTTCTTTCGAGAGGACCACCCTGTCCTATATTCCGAATGGGTCAGGGGTGAGCCGCTAGCAATTTGGAATCACGGAATTCCTGCCATCAAACGTGAAACTTTTCTTGATGACCTTGCAGGATTCTTATTGCAACTCTGGACCCTTCCGGCTCCTCCAGATCTTTCATTGGCACAAAACTCCTCATACTCAGTCTGGCTGACGCAGAGTCTCGACCGCGGCCTCCGCAGAACGCTCAATGGAACAGCCCGGTGGGGCGATCCTGTTGACTATCTGATTATACGGTCTATGATCCCGAAGTATACTGCTGGTCTTGATAAGTACACCGCGATTGGTTTCGCACATGGGGATCTAAATGCACTTAATGTCATGAGAGATGAAAACTTTCATTTAACAGGGTAAGACAATCTAAGAGTGCTCGGCGTGATATTTTCCTGACAGATGAATTCAACGATAGGGTGGTTGACTGGGACTGGATGTCTACGGCACCATTACCAGCCATTATACATCATCCATGGTTTATAGCCGATATTCCCGGATGGAACAATGATGGTGTGACAGAAGGGGAACGCTTCGCCGAGGACCGTTGTCTCCTTGAGACTGCGGTTAGGAACAAAGAGATTTCACAAAAACTGCCTCTTACGATCTCAACGTTGCTGCGAGACTCTGGAAAGAGATTCTTTTTCCAAGCAGCATTCCATGCAACAGGCATCCACCGCAAGTTTGTCGAGATGCATTGTGAGCGGACAGAGGAGAATATCGCGGCTGCGAAGACCCAACTCGATGTTGCGCTTCGTTTATATCCGGAGTTGCGAGGTGTGAAGGGGGTAGAGCAAGTGAAAGAGCGGCTCGGTATAATTAGTTAGAGGAGCCTGAACGATTGACTGGATCTGTCGTCCACCAGGATCAGTATGGATAAACATTCCCTGAGGGCTAAGCAGATAAGGCGGCGATAAGCCGATGCGGCAAACACAACGTCATCGAACGGATTCAGCATTGCTGCTTCTTCTACCTCCTCACCACCCTTCTCTCTCAATTCTCCAGCATTGCCTGATCTCGAGAACGGGGTTTCTTGTCTCAATTGACAGCCCTCGCGCTTGCTGACCCTCAAGAAATCTCATTTGATTAAAGCTTTCTCATTTGCGCGCCACAGGCTCTTTGCCACCGCCATGGCCACTCACGACCACTTGCGCGGAGCATGCTCATGCGGTCGCAACCAGTATCGCATCGAAATCCCCAATGATGAGGTTGAGCACGCGCAGGTCTATTTTGACAGTAGTCGCGCCAATCGTAAGTCCACCTGGAAAAGCGTGCAAATGTATCCGGCGTGCTAATCCATCTCAGGCCGATTCCACGGCACACCCTTGACTGCCTGGCTCCGCGTGCCTCTCGGCTGGTACCAGTCCTACACCAGATCTCTCTTCCCGGATGAGACACACGCCTCGATTCGGCGTACGTTCACACCGCGCGACGCGCCCCGGTCCCAGCGCATCTTCTGCGGATTCTGCGGCACGCCCTTGACACTCTGGACGGAGGAGCCAGCGGCGGAAGCCAATTTCATGTCTGTGACAGTTGGCAGTTTGTATGGCGAGGACCAGCACGTGCTCGAAGATCTTGATCTCTTGCCGGAGGACCTGGAGGAAGAGGAAGCTAATGCTGCCACGGGCTCTTCTACTGCTCTTGCACCGCCAGCTTCGCAAACTCCATCTTCTTCTGTGGTTGTGCCATCTTTTGGGCAAACATCGGGTCTTACACGGAGCTACAGACACGGTACGCTGGGTGGGATCCCTTGGTTTGAGGAGATGGTGGACGGAAGCCGGCTGGGTCGGCACATGCGCCAGCAGCGCGGGATGGGAGTTAGTGACGACCAGTCGACTTCAATAGAGTGGGAGATCAGCGAGTGGCATGATGATGGCACGGGTGGACTTGTCCAGGAGGATTCGAATGGACATGCCACAGGAAAGAGGAAAAGAGGAGGGCGTGCAGATACGAAAGGCGGTTCTTCCCAGAAGCGGACCGAATAATAAGGCTTGTGTTGTACAAAGCTTGGGTTTGTGGGGGGGGAAATTGTATCTTCAGTGGCATGTTTTTGCTTTCGGGGGTGAGTTCCAAGGTTGATATCGCCAACACTGAAGATGTGACAAAATAATATGAAATCTCTTCTGTCTAGATCTTATTATTCCAGGCTAAAAACTATCTCACAATACTTCTTTGGTTTGGAATTCGTTAGTATCAGCATTTGGTCCTGTATCACTTTTTTGGTTGCTATCAGCCCCAACTTCTGTAGGGATCCTGCAAAGAAAGGGATATCAATATCAAGTTTCTGGAGTGTATTCAGTTCATACTTCCGGATGTAGACTCTTACTGCCCACGGGGTAAACCGTGATAGAGCCAAGCATCTGCTCATGGTCAAGGAGACTGCACTTCCCTCGCCAATGGACAATGTAGGAGTAGCCAACAGTCCATCTAGCCGGTTTACTCCGGTTCAGAGAGTCCTACCTGTCTGTATTGTTTGCGTTCTGGTACTCACCGCCCGAGTAATGGAGAGATAAGCGAGCCCTAGGCTGGCAACCGGCTTACCCGATCGGGAAGGCCTCTGTTGTCGTATAGACATTCACCTCTTTACCTTCTTGCTTGCACACACAACCTTCTTTCCCTGTCCCCTTCGTTTCCCACTTCCACCCAAACGTTCACTTTCGTTCTGAACCCGTAAGTCCCACCGGGTCTCACACTAGGCTTCCCTCCTGTGAGCTGGATGGCCAGTCTGATATCTCTCGGTTGGGGGAAAGAGGGCTGATATGAAAGAAACTGCACAGGAATTATCACCTTTCTGCGCAAACCTTTACACACCAAAGCAAACAGCACCCGCCTTTGACCCTTTTTTCAAAAAAGGAAAGGTATGTTGCTCCCGTTAATCATCAGGCATGTAGTTGATACTTCACAGGGCCCGCACGACATGGCAACTGCCGAACGTGGTGAGGCCCAGTACCCCCCGCCTCCATGCACCTTCTTCTCTCTGTCCCCAGAGGCGGGCTTGAGAGGAAAGGAGCAAGATATCTTGCCTCCTTCGCTCCCTGCTCGCCTCCTGGCGGAGGATGAATGGGGGGAACTACTGAAGAATCGTTATTCTGCAGGAGACCCATCCACCCCAGAGCCCCCCAAGTTGCGCCGCAAGTGGAGTGGCCCGTTGCCATCGGCTGGCAAGAAGTCAACCAACTTCTGGGAGCGTATACACCAGAAGCGACGCCAGGTTCGGCGGGCCAACCAAACCCGCAAGGCGCAAGGCCGGCGCCGATCGCTTGTAAGTCACATCCCTGCCTAATATTCATCAGCTATCATTCATATATCGCTGGAATGAAGCTCACATGCGGCCATGGGAGTGAGTTCCCATGGCACAAAGAGATTGATAGCTGACCATGCTGTTCTTGTATAGGCGGGCCGCATCAAAGACAAGCTGCAACTTGGCCGCGCTTGGAGGGGAATGGTAAGTGATCTCTCATACACTTAGGGGAATAATGCTCACGCTCTCCCTAGTGGCAGTCTGCTGTGATTGGGGGCTCGGGCAGCGTGTCCGGGTCTTGGTCTTTCAGCACTGCGGCTGGCACCCACGCCGAGCACCCCAGCCGCGATGACCTCGTCGTGGCTGCGCATGAACTGGGAGACAGTTCTCCTGGCCAGGCAACGACTGAAGAAGATTCTGTTGTTTACCTTCCTTCTCCCAATAATCCTGCTTCTTCTTCCCTGCACTCGCCATCCCCATCCTCCCCATCCTCCTCATCCTCCTCCTTCTCCTACCTCACCTCAGACGAATCTAGCTTGGAAGGCCATTTCACCTTCTTCCCTCTGGGAATCTCGTCTCTCGCCGCTCGCAGCTCAACCAGCACCCTGGGCTCGGCCAGTTCTCAGAGTTTCCAGAGTTTCACGAGTGAGCAGCTCAGGGCACTCGATAGCATCGAGGGTGTGTCTACCGACAGCCAAGGTACGTATCACACACCCTCTTCTCCCGGTCTAGATATGCATTTTGTCGTACACGACAGGAACTGCTCGTTAACGCGTGGACCAGACGAATTCAACAACCTTTCCACCTACTTGGACTTCCCACCTGAGGATCAACACGACGACGCTCTACTGTGGACTGAAGCAGGTAAGCATCCATAGCAACCCAACTCCCTCGTACACAAACTCACGCGATGTAGAATCCGCGTCGTCCATCTATTCCTGCTTCTCTCTTTCGACCAATCCCCCTTCGGAGCAGACCGAAGAAAAAGGTGTGTCTGCACTACAAATTCTCCGTCTGTAGCGGGCCTGAGTTAACACACAGGCAGAACCTGTTCTCTTCCGCTTCCCGGATCCTCTTGCGGCATCTCCATTCACCATGGATCAGACTGAAGAACAAGGTATGTCTTCCCAGTCTTCTCTCAAGAGCAGACTCAGACTGACCCTACCCAGAGTCTGTCCAACCCCACAACCCTATGACCGAAGGTCAAGGTATCATTTCAACCTCCCCTGGAGTTCATGGTAGGACTCGGCTCCTTTCATTCGAGCGGACTCAGGCTAACACAATGTAGAAACTACTCCTCATCTTTCATCCACCCTGCAGCCGAGTTCTCGCCGTGGCGCTGAGCTGTCACGTATTCCACGTGTGCCAGGCTTGAGCCAGATGCTGCGAGCGCCCTGGGAACCATCTCGCGATTCATCTCCTGATCCCACTAACTCTCTTTCTCCTGTTCTACGTCGGAGTGCCATCCCCATTCGTGTCAGCCGGGACTCCGCCACGGCGCAGGAATCCTCTTCCACCGAATCTCCAGGTGTGCAGAGTGGAGGCATCAGACTCCTCAGTGGTTCTTCCAGCCACTCCAGCTCTTCGAGCCAGTCGCATGAAGACGGCGACAATCACGACAAACTGGCAACTATCTCCGAGAAAAGCCTGGATGTCCTTGCTGGCTCCACGGACTCTATCTCAGACCATAGCGATTCACGTCCTGCTCCCATCCGCATGGGTCCGACAGTGCGCATCTCCAGCTCGGCTGATCGTTACATCTTCGGCCATGAAACTGGACGTACTCATGCTCGGCCTGTGGCGTATCAATCGGGCAAGGTCTATTATCCTCGTGTCATCCAGGCCGACAGCCCGCCCAATGAGACCGAAGACGGTGGTAGTCTAAGCACTGGCCAAGAGTCTGGGTACGATGCCGATGACGAGCCGCGCTTGTCCACTGCAGACAGCCTTCATAACATCCCTCAAAGCTTCAATGATGTCGAAACTCATTCCCAGCATGACATCTCCCCTGGTCGTTCGTACTCTGGCGTTAGAATTGGAATGGGACAAGCAGCTCGGCGTACTCCGCAGCACATCATTGAGCGTCGGCCTGTTTTGGGACCTGTCATTGCTGGGCCATCGCGTCGGGCATTTTTGGGGTTTTCTTCGCATCCTCCAGACACTCAGGGTATGCCATCCAGTGACCTGTCTCCAGAGCTCCCATCTTCTCTGCGTCAGCCTTTGGTAGAGAATCCTTCTCTCCTCGCAGATATGGAGCCTCGCAGTCATGGTGGCCAGTCTTCCTCGAGCGATGATCCATTCAGTGTGCCGCCTGTTCGAATGCCAGTCCGACGAACCTTTGCCGAGACCCAGGGTCCTGTGTATCCTTGGCACGAAGACCCAAACAGCCAGTCACCAGAGAGCCCTATTGCTTCACGTCGACGACCCCTTGCAGTTTTTCCATCATATCCGAAGGATAGTGACGGTCAGAGTCGTGGTGGCCAGATTTCTGAAAGTGAAGACCTCTTCCATGGGCCGTCGACTTATCGGCAGTCTGCAGTGACATCTTCTCGAAGCTCACCACAAGTTGGGACTCCCAGTCACGGAGACAAGTCTTTTGGACCTAAGTTACCCTATGGACTGCCTATTCCGCGAAAGCAGGTTCCTCGAGCTTCTCAAAGTCCTCCGAGCAAGATCCCACGCCGTGATGGCTCACCTCCGTCGGCTCGTGGTCGAACAAGCTCCCAACAACTGCCGCAGACGTCGTCGGGGGCCACGCTCATCAACTCCCCTACCGCCAACCCAGGTGTCAGCCCGACTGGACCTGGAGATCTTTCTTCGACTTCAGCTTCTGCAGGTCAAGTGGGGACCACTCAGCACCCTTCACGCACCGCATCGCGCAACCCCCTCCTCGACTTTGTCGATACCGAGCCAGGCGGCAGGACCAATACTCTTGGGGCCAGTGCAAGCATCCCTACACTGCGTAGCAATGTCACATTCGACGACATCGTCACGCGTCACCCCGAGATCGAGGGAATAGTCATCCAGACCAATGTCGCCCGAGTCAGCGAGCGCCGCAGCGCGCGTCTGGTCAGTAATCTGCGCCACGTCTTCTCGCGCAACAGGACCGAACGGCGAGATCCAGCATTCGAGATTGTCAGCACTCGCACGACCTCGCGGAGCGGAGGAAGCAGCAGCCGCAAGGAGCCCAAGAATAAGCTCGCACAGACCATCCGCGCCTCTGCCTCGACGGCGGCACTGCCTCGCCTCGGCGTGGGCCTCCAACGTCGTGCGCCCTCACTCCCTCAGCTATCAACCACTGCGCAGGCCTACTCGACTGGCTCCCCCGGTGAGCGGGATTCACGCCCCCGCATTCGCGCCGTCCGGTCCGGTTCGTTCATCCCACGAATTGGCCACCCCCACTACAAGGGACCGGCGGCGCGCACCGGGGCAACGCGCATGGTGACTGAGGGCGGCGACGTGGAGCCACGCCGAGTGCAGGCGTGCCTCCAGGCCCTCGAGGAGGGGCTGGTCCAGGAGACGGACCTGGACGGCCGGAGAAGTTTGCTGTCGGTATGTTATATCCTATCTCTTATCTTATATTCCCTCCCCTCTCTCTCGTTCCATTCTCGGGTCTACATACACACAACGAAAGGAACAATGAAAAAGCTAACTCCCTTACAGGCGTGGACGGACCTTCGGTCCCTCTACTCCGACTACGTCAGCCGGGACGCTCGCGTCAGCGAGTCTGCCCAGTTGCTATCCCAGCTTCGGATGGAGGTGAAGCTGGTGAAGTGCGCCCTGCTCGTGGAGCTCGAGAAGGCGTACGCGCAACTGGATGGACGCAACGATGCGGGCGTTGCGGAGGGCGTGGCCGGGGACGAATGAGGGGCCGGGTCGCGTCGTGACAAGGCCGGTCTCTTTTGCCAGCCGGCGGGGGGGTTCCAGGTGGTCGCCCAGATGTTTTCAGGTGTACTTTATTTTGTTCTGGGGACACCTGGAACCCCCCGTGTATGTGTAAAGCTTTTTTTCGACCGAAGGAGGGGAGGGAGGGGGTTGTATGAGTGATGACTGTACGATGTACGACGAATATGACGCCCGTTTGTTTGTGTCTTTTGACCCTTCGTAGGAGAATATGCTTCGTCTGATTGGGCGCGTAGACAGCTTGACGGCAAAAAGTACGGTCCGTGGTGGCATGCATGGTTTACTTCTATACAGCATTGTAGATCGATAGACAGCTGCCAAGGCTCGATCTGGTCCGGGCAACTGTCATAGTAACAGCCGGGATCTTGTGAATGAATTAGTTAATGAAAATTGACCAAAATAGCAATTTTGTAGTTGTAACGTTGGGCAGAAGGAGGCCCAAAATTACAATATTTGAAGCATTTTTTGAAGCTTTAACATCGAGAACATACGACATGAGACGCTAAATAATAGACAAAAGGATCTATACAACTTCGCAGGAAAGACAACCATCTAGAAAACTCCACTCTCAGCAGCGCGGGACATATCACTGACGCTGTAGCCTATGGCCCTGCATCCTGGCCTCCTCATGTTTAGGTGTAGATCTGCCCCGAACCTTCAAGGTCATCCCAACCCCTATACAAACGATAACAACGACAATTTCCTCAAGCACAGACATGACCAACTGCACAGTCACGTTTCCACTAAGGATATTGAACATGCCGTTGTCAACGAACCAGACCAGTACGACGTAAATGACGCGCACAAGTAAAAAGGGCGCCGAGATGGCCACGGCTCCCATGTTGCGCTTCTCGCCTTTTTCAACTGAGGAGCGCTGCAAGTAGAAAAGTCCCAGGAACGCCATCAGGATCACCCAGCAGACAAGGTACAAGATCGTGCCGACCTTGACCTCGACTTCCGGGTGTTCCAAGCCCTCGACGGTCATGTTGCTTGTCAGTCCCACTATGCTGAGGACCATGGCAACGATAGTGACAATGCGGAAGAAGTTGAAAGCGAGGTCGGGGAGGACGGCGTGGTACCTGGTGTTTTTGATAGATTCGTTTCTATTTCCAACATTGTTAGAGAACGAAGTCATGGAAATAAAATAGAAAGGGAAAACGTACACTCTAGAGAGCATGCCCGAGCATGCCATCAATAGCGGAGACAGTCCGACGGAACTGCAAATGGCGGCCGCGGTAAAGAGGCTCGTTGAGGAATTGCTGATGGTCGCCAGCTCGCAGCATGCACCGACTATACGGGCAATGGTGAAGATAGTAAGGAATAAAAAGCCGGAAGATCCGCGGAAGCCATGGCGGAAGACTAGGAAGGTGGACACGAAGAAAGACGGCAGGTAGACGATCAATTGCAGGATGGAGATGCCGTTGCGGTAGCTGACTGAACCCATGATGAATGATTATCTTTGGAGTTTCTTTGTTATTCTGTTCTTCTGAGAATACACGAGGATTCCATTTGCTTTTTATATGTCAATTGATCGCTGCCTGCCTGCCTGCCTGCCTGCTTTCATCTTGAGCCCCCAACCAGGGAGGTATACAAAAAATGTATATTTTCGCACTGTATCCCGATTTGGGTTTAGCGGCTTGGTGGACCAAGCGGTACACAGCCCTACCGATCTTTCCCTCAGGCAGAATAATTAAATGAGAACGGCACCACGGCATCTATTATCAAAAGTCTCGAATTAAGGTTTTTAAGGGCTCAAAGGATTCTTCAACCCTAGCCTGCAAAGGTGAGGGCCACCTGTGGCGATGACTATGAGAGGTGGTACTACTGGGTAGATGAGAATAGTCGCATGTCTCTAAGAATTAATTTCATCAACGAAAGACTTAAATTCCCCGACGAGCTCGCGTTTGTGAGTATCATTGGCATATCGGGAATCACTAGAGCTGAGAGACAAGCATCAACAGGGATGTGTGACCGTTGCTTATGCGTATCGAGATCTACAGATGGAGAGGGTAAAATCCTTAAAAGGAAAAAACCCCCGACTCAACATTGGCCCCATCCAGCTTCCTGTGCACTGCCCCGAACACACACTTTTAACACCATCCACTTTTTCTCTCTTCTGGATTCTTTGTGACTATGAGAATGCACAGCCTTCTGTTTTCCCTGTTATCTATACGCCGCAGTCGAATCCCCACCCAAATACATGAAAAACGCTTATTCTCGCACAGCTGTCTGTCTTGGGTTTAGGGTGCACGGACCAAGTCTCTCAGCCCTGGATCTCCTCTGTCCGGAACTTCCCACTCTCGCAGTGGTTGCCGCTTTATCACCATTATTATTGCTAAAGCCGCATGTTCACATAGCATGGTCTACTGTGGCAAACCCAGTAAAGGCTGCGGCCAGTGCCGCACGCGCAAGATCCGGTGCGACCAGGCTCGCCCGGCTTGCTCGCAATGCTCACGGGCCCGCCGGGAATGCCCCGGGTATCGGGATGAGCTGTCGCTGATGTTCCGCGACGAGAGCAACTCGGTCGTGCGCAAGGCGAAGGCGGAGTCTTCGTTTTCTGCTTCTCCGGCCTCTTCTGCGGCGGCCTCTAGGAAACGCCGAACGTCGTCCCGGTCGCCTCGCACTGCTTCCCCAGATCAGAATAATAACGCTTCCCCGAGCACCACTGACCCCACATTGTCCTTAGCGGACAGTGAGGAGATCACCGCATTGTCGGTGGCAGACACGGAGTCTGAATTTGACTTCAACTCCGATCCCCAGCACCAGTTCCTGATGCTGCAGCTACGGCAGTCCCCGCTGATGATCCGGCCCACTCTGGAACCCTCGAAGCAAGAGGCTGTCTCCTACTTCCTCCAGTCAAATGCCATCCCCGGGAATGTTTTTATGACGGCTTCCGTGTCCAATTTCCTCATGCAGGATGGTGGATCGGTGAGCCAAAAGGCTATGCAATCCAGTCTCGTGGCGGTTGCCAGCGCCCTGCTCTCGCGGGTTCGCAACGTGGCGTCGCTAAGACAAACAGCGCACCAGGAGTATGGGTCTGCACTCCAGCTGGTCAATATGGCACTCGCCGATGCGAACGAGGCCAAGACGAACCAGGCGCTGGGCGCGGTTATTCTCCTGTCTGTATATGAAGTAAGCTTAAATTTTAAACTCAAAAAAAAAGGCTAGTTTTAGAGCTAACGTCGGCAGTTGGTCACATCGAGGACTACACAGGGCATCGAGGGCTGGTCAAATCATATTCGTGGAGCCGCAGCCCTTCTGGAGCTCCGGGGGTCGAAACAGCTGGAGACCGTCGTAGGGATGCGGCTGTTCATGCATTTAAGATATCAGATTGTGCGTGTCTGTACCATCCCCCTTCGAGGACAAGGCTAACCCACTCGCAGATCCTCAGTTGTATCCAGCGCGACGTGCGGGTGCCCGAGTCATTAATGCAGTCTACAAGGCTCATCATGTACCTCCAGCCAAAGGATAATCTTGGCAATCGACTGATCATGATCATCGGCAATCTATCGAACCTTCGTGCAGATATCCACGCGAAAGCGATCACTGATCCCCAGGAGGTTCTAAGTGCAGCCTGTGCCATCGAAGCTGATCTCATCGCCTGGTTGGCCGCTCTGCCACCCGAGTTTACGTATACCAGCCACACCATGACACCGCTGAACCGCGCCTTCGAGCGGCGCTGTCGCGGGATTCTCCCTTATAACAACGAATATCACATTTACCCCGAGCTCTGGGTCTGCAATTGCTGGTCCAACTACCGCAACGCACGCATCCTCGTCAGCGAGCTTATCCTATCGCACGTCCACAAGCTGTCTGGCAGCTCACCCAACAGCTTCTTATCCGAAGACTTCCGTCTGCACTGCATGTCCCTGCGCGCGACCACCAGTCGCCTCGGCGCCGACATTTGCCGCAGTGTCCCGTTTCACCTGGGCGCCTGCAACTCAGATATCCCTGCCGATGCACCCGCGATGCCACCAGAGAGCTACCTGGGCGGTCTCATGCTGCTCTGGCCCCTATTTCTGGCCGGCATGGTCGAGGGACCGAATCATCCGCAGCGTCGGTGGGTGGTCAAATGTCTTGCCATGATTGGGCACTCAATGGGGCTCGACCAGGCACTGGCGGTTATGGATATTCTGTCCGCGGACCCGGGCATGTTCCATTCCGCGGAAATATACGGCGATGCGGCTGACCCGCCGACTGGGTCGGCGGGCCTGCTTTCCTTTTCGGTCTTTCATATACCGCATCATCATCTTATCACACGCAAGGAGTATCGGGAGTACCAAGAGCTTAGCCCTTCTTCGTCGGTGTAATTACTTGTTTTGCACAGCCTATGTACCTAATTTGTATATCGTCGCATTCTAGCTTTGGGGGGCTGGAGTTTTGATAGCATGGGGAAGTGTCTGGGGTTTTTTCCCGGTCAAATGATTTATGAGATAAATACGTCATGAAGTAATACCCTTCTTTAGGTTCAAAGTTATTATGATTGCTGCGCCTTGTAAGCGCTTGTGGGGCTGAGTTTGTGTTAGGGGATCTTTGGCGTTCGCTTCCCGCGCTTTGATGTGCAACGTTTGGACCAGGGGTTATTCCACTCTGTATCTAAGCCTGGGACACTGTCTAAAATAGGTATAGCGGCAGGCTGTACAGTGCTGGTGGAGCCGGTATACCTGACAAAAGGTTAAGATGCAGAACACGATACCCTGTAGCGACTATAGAATCGGCTGAAGTGGCAATCCATGCGGCGGTATCGTTATCCATGGTCGGTAAAGACAGCCACGTGAGATCCTCCGAGACTTGCGGCTCGGGCTGACCGTACCCATATTCTGTTCAAGGACTAGTCTGTCTGCCTTAGGCAGTCTCTCTTCCATACCGTAGGGACAAAGACATCTGGCGAATGGATAGTAGGTAGGATAAATACTATATTATTGTTTTGCCAAGAGAGACAGAGGACTCTCTGAGCTTCAGAAGCATATAAATTCCCCACGCAATAGATTTTATTTGTTCCTTTAGCTCAACAAGTTGGGATGGTATCTCACCCTAGGGCGTGCAGTACACAAGCTCCACATTGTAGCGCTCGTAGTTCTTTAAATGGGGCAAATGAAGTGAAATAATTGTCCATATAGACAGACCATGGAAGGTGCTAAATGGATAGTTGAATTTCAAACCTAGGGAGCTTTGCAGTCATATTCAGTACCATAGCACCATTCGCGCCCAGCTCGACAAGGGTCTGAAACCCGACTAGTAGAATTTCTATGCAGGGTGCAGATGGTGGCAATCGATTCGTTAATCAAAACCAGGTTCCCCGCCAGCCCTTTCAAGTCCGTGCATTTCCCAATACAAACATAAATAGTCCAGTGACCCTCAGCCTGCATTACCATTGCGATGCTAGCTGGGTAACACCAGGTCAATAAAATATCATCCCTCAAAAGAACATTACTCATGAACAGGATTTTACATGACTTGTACCTTACATTGTCAACATTTTAACCGCTTGGTCCAAGCCTCTTTTCTCGAAACCAAGACCACAATATCCACGCCATTATGACAGCATCAGATAAGCGCGAAGATGACCAGACTAGTCTCGAGCCACCCGCAGAGCCAAGAGAAGGCTCTACATATGAATGCAGACCGGACCACAGCTACAACTTTGACATCCCTCCAGGCTGGTTCGAGAATAAGACAGACATGTGCGCGGTGACCTGGCCTTCCGAAACCCCTTTTACACAGATATCTGAATGCTGTACCGGACCCGTCCAAGTATCTAATGCATGCTTTCACTACTGCCCAACCGACTTGCCGAGCCACGTATTTTTGAAGTGTGCGCGTAAGCATATGGATGCTAGGGTCATTGGTGTTAGGTGCAATACCCCGAAGTCGCCTCCTGAGTCGCCAAGCCATGAACAGATGAGCTTAGCATGGATGAATGGATACAGTGGATATCTTATTGGTGCTGTGTTTGTTATGCTTATGGCTTGTTTTGGTACCCAGTTCATATCGACATCTGTAGGAGTGCGGAGGAGGATGTGGGCTTCATTTGGCATGTTCTTGAGCGTTTTAGCACTAATGACTCTTTGGGTTCGGGTATGGGCGATGGAGAGAGAGCAAGGGGAATGATGTGGTGAGAGCGATTAGAGCCATGAATTTGTCCGTTATCAATCAATCTTAATACGAGCGCTGTAAAGGGCAAGTGTTAAAAGGGCCAAGATTATTCCCTTTGATGGTATGGTAAAGCTTGACTCCGAATCCTTGTGGTTCCAAACTTCCTGTCCTAACTAAAATAATTAGAGCTTTTACTTCGGCCCACAAAATAAAGGGCCGACTTATGTATGCCTATGCTCCTTTCAAGCCAACTCATATTTGTCCGCGTGTCACTCTCCCCACAATAAGATTCGATTCAATGACTTCGTTTCCCTCCCGACAGAGCAAGACCAACATCCACTCAACTGTGCCAGAATCAGAGGTTCGGGTACATTACTTGGCATCGCGCTCAGCCTCCGTCTGGCGCAGTGCTGCTTCGCCTATGTACCTGGTCTGTATATCGTCATGCTCTGCATTCTAGCTTTGGGACTCGGGGGTGGATAGGATGGAGAAGTGTCTGGAGTTGTTTTCCGGGTCAAATGATTAATGAGGTATGTCATCAAGTAACACCACTCTTTAGGCTCAAAGTTCATACCATTGCTGCGCCTTGTAAGCCGTTGTGGGGCGGAGTCGTGGTAGGGATCATTGTCGTGCAGCCTTCCGTTCCGCAGATCCGTTGGGCCACCCAGGCAAAATACGACTACGCACGGAGGGAACAACGACGAAGCCAATCGTTTATAGTTGTCAATCGAACTAGCAAATTAACTTCTTCTTCGTCTTCTCCTCCTTGTTAGTGAGTGTACATCCTCCAGTTTAGCGCGTAAGGCTGTTTTGCTCTGATGCGCGAGGGCGTTTGACCACCACTTGACTTGCCGCTTTGTGCCAGGACCTGCGGCGCCAAACCGGATCCGCCTCGTCTCAATGGTTACCCGTCTTTGTTCTCCGTAAGAGGCGTGCAGGGGCGTTTGACCACCGCTTGATTTGCCGCTTTGTGCTAAGACCTGCGGCGCCAAACCGGATCCGCCTCGTCTCAATGGTTACCCGTTTTGGATCTTCAACACGAGGCTGTCGGTGATCTGGTCAGTCCTCACCCTGGCAATGGTCATTAGTCTCTTTATCAATAACTCTTCGAGGCAAGCCTCAGTCCGCCTTGGTTTCAGCCCTAGTATGTCCTCAGCATGTTACTCCAAGGGGGCTCATTATTACCTTTCATTGCCGATACTGAGGCCCCCTGAGAGAAGGCTGTGAACGATATAAAGATGGGGATGTGTCCCGGGAGACCAAGAGTCTACTAAGATCTTCCAAATACCTTCTAGAACGCAGTCAGTCTCCTGTCACCAAGACTATAGTTTTCAACAACCCTACCTAGCACATCCATACCATAACAATGCTTGCCAAAGTCATCCCGCCACCGAAGTGGTCCTCCTTCCCAGCCAGCCGGCTCATGCATCGCCGTGGCGAGTCCGAACAAACCCCATCCAACAGTCCCGGCAGGACCGGCAACCGGTGGTCCAGGTGGCAGAGCCGCAGCGATGACAGCTCGCTCTCCCCACGCAGCTCCGCCGGATCATCATCATCAGTCTGGTCGCCGCCGCCCTACACACCGAACGCGAGCAGCCCCAGTCAGCCCCAGTCGACCGAACTCCACGCCGACGGCGACGAGCGCTACGCTTTCCTGAAGGACTTCGACACCATCTTCCTGGTAGATGACAGCTCCAGCATGCGCGGCGAGCGCTGGCAAGAAGCCGAAGCGGCCATCGCCTCCATCGCGCCCATCTGCACGCAGTACGACGGCGATGGGATCGACATCTTCTTCCTCAACCACCGCCGCGAGGTACCGCGGGGCGTCTACGATGCCAGCGAGGGTGCCTACACGAACGTCACCACCGCCGCGCAGGTCCAACGAATCTTCGGCAGCGTGCGGCCGCGCGGCGCAACACCAGTCGGCAAGCGCCTCTCGAGCATCCTGACTCCGCACCTCGCAGAACTCGAGCGCCTCGAACACGCCGCCATCAACGCCTCCCGTCGCGGCGACGTGCAGCTAGCGGCGCAGCTGGCCGCTCAGAAACCGAAGCCGATTAACATCATCGCTATCACGGACGGCGAGTTTACGGATGATGCGGAGAGCATTATTGTTCAGGCTGCTCGCAGGCTGGATGGGTCGGGCTGCAATGCGCTGCCGTGGCAGGTTGGGATACAATTCTTCCAGATTGGGAACGATGAGCGCGCGTCCAAGTACCTGGAGCAGCTGGATGATGATTTAGGGGGTTGGCGCCACCGGCAGACGATGCGGGATATTGTTGACACAGTGCCCTGGCGGGGGCAGCGAGGGAAGACGCTGGATGCGGATGGGATCTTGAAGTGTGTGCTTGGGGCGGTGCATAAGAAGTTGGATCGGACGAGGGTGTAGGGGCTCTATTTTCTTCCACATGGGTACATAGTATCGATGAATTCCTTGGTTGTCCTCAGCCACTCCTCGTATATAACCGACGTCACTCGTCACCCCTGTTGATCGTACCTTGCGTTCGGCTCCACTGCGAACCAGTGGTTCCCGGCATGTTGGAGGCAATAATCAAGAATTACCCCTGAATGACCTAGCTGGGGAATGAATTCATGCGTCGGAGTGATAGGCTAGTAGAAGAACGCCATTCCTCATCTCCTATTCTCGCCCCCCGTCACCAAATCATTCTCCTGATCGTCCCTCCGATCGGCCCAGCACTCGTCACAGCTCCCCCGCGCCGCCGATCGCGGAAAACGCAACTTTTCTTTCTTCGCTGGCCTACTTTTCTTCTTTCGTGACTATTTCGCCCAAATCCTCCCGGTCTTCGATTGTGTTCTGGTCCGTTTCACCGTGTCGCGCCAACACCGCCGTCTCACCTATTCTTATCTCGTGTTCCTGCTGAAGCGCCGGCACTACTCTCCGCCCGTCACACTCAAGCCACCACGCCCATTGGCCCGGCGTGTCGCTCGCACTGTGCCTGGCATTAGCCCCGAGCGTCGCGCTTCCTGAGGCACTTCCACTGCCGCCGCCAGCCACTGTTGTTGTTTCGGGTCATGGCCCAGGGTCGTGAAACCAGAGCTGAGAATCACAACAATCGGTAAATTTAGAAACGGCCGTTGTTTGTTGTTTGTCGGAGGGCCTATATTAACCTTGCATTGCACTCACTTCCGTCTCCTTTTGCATCAACTGTACTATACCTTCGTTCCTTTGTTTTGTTTCTTTTTTTTTTCACTCTTTACATTGCATTGCATTGCATCGCTTGCATTTTCCGCGTTTCTGTTTAACTCTTGCTGCGCCATCATTCGTTTCGGCCAGCGCCTTCTCTCGTTCTCTTGTCCATGCTGTCGACCACCCTCATGACTTTCCTACTCACAACCAACCCCAATGTCCGCTCAGTCAAGCTGCTCGGGTCATGGGATAATTTCTCCAAGCCCTATGCCATGGAGCGCGATCGACGCGTCGGTGCCGGTGTATGGCGCGGGTGCCATACTTTCACCGATATCATGGGCGACGGGCCGCCGAATGATAGATCGCAGTGGCGGACCGGGGGGTTGAAGATGGGGGCGACCTATTGGTACTATGTGGGTGTCTCCGATTTACTTTTCAGTGGCTGGTAAACTAATGGCGCGGGAATTGATAGTATCTGCTGGACGACGACGTCGAACACTTCAACGAAGCCGAGCCCGTCACCACCAAATGCCCTCTTCTCCCTGGGCAGCCCGTCAATGTCCTGAACGTGCCCATCATCCTGCCCGACAGTCGCTCTCATGGTCGGTCGATGAGCAACAGTTCGGAAAAGCTCGAAATTCGAACCATGAACCCGGAGGACAAATATCTGAACCCGCGCAAGCCGCCAAAGCCCACTCTGCCCCTGCTCAACACGTCCAAGCCGCAGCGTTCTGCCACGGCCGCTACCAAGGCCTCGCCGCGCAATGCGGACATGGTTCACCGGAGTGTGTCGCAACCGAGCAGCGCAGTTCGCAGGAAAAATGGGAACAAGGATGCACGGTCTGTTTCTCCGCCGCGCTCGCGGGGTCCGCGCTCCGCGTTCCGAAATGCCAATGAAGATACCCCCAAGCGACCCGATCCCGTTCAGCAGGTCAATGCGCAGAGCCTGGCGCGTCTGCAGAATGGCACGGTGGACGAGCATCGGAATGGTGTCGGTCCAGAAACACCAGTTCCAGCCACGATCCAAACTCGTCGCGCAATGAAAGCCGGTGCTGGGGATGCCGGTCGAGCTGCTTTGACCGTGGAAACCGGCGGGCAGCAGCAACCCAAGCAGCCCAAACAGCCCAGCAATTCCAATGGGTCCTCTGGCGGTCAGTCAACCCCGACGCGCGTGGACACCATGGAAAAGAGACTGCCCACGCTCCCGAACACGCCGTCATCTGTCATGGACGAGGCGGTGCGTGCCATCGACGAGACGGACAAGGCGATGAATGCCGAGGTGCTCCGCAGCCACTTTTCCAGCCTGACGACTGTTGAGGATTCAACGCAGTCGCGCTTTGCGGCCGAAGAAAGCCGCTTCTCCGAATGGAGCACCGATACAGAGGAGCACACCTCGCCCGGATTCGTGAGGTCCGCGTCGACCGTCCACGATGACCAAACCCACGACAAAGCCCGCATCTACGGTGGTCCTATATCTCCCGCCCTGGAAACAGCCAGCACCTGGAAAACACCAGATCTCTCTGTCCCCACCGATCTCGCAACAAGCACCGACCCAAACACACCGCACCTAACCGTGCACTCCAAGCCCTCGTCCCCCAACTCGGCACTAGACGACATCCCACCATGGAACTCCTCTCTCCTGCAACTAGCAGTCTCTCTCTCCGAAGCAGCCAACCTCGACGTCGATGTCGTATCGGGTCTGGGCATCGAGAATCTCGACGAAGTAGAAAGCAACCCAAAGCGACACGCCGCGCTCTTCAGCGCCATCGAATCAATGCAGGCTCTCGCGCTCGCGCGCAGTCGGAGCGCATCCCCGATGATATTATCGGAGGAGCAGCAGAGGGAGTTTGGGGCCGCTGAGCAGACGATTCGCGATAGTCCGCAGCTGGGCGAGATTCGGTCGCTGAGGCCCAGGCCTGCCGGGGCGTCACTGCATCCTGGTGGGGCGGAGCATGGGAAGACCACCATGCAGGAGCTTATGGATGAGTTGAGCTATCTGAAAAATGTAATTCAGGCGGAGATGGATGGGGAGCCGTTTTAGGTGGTTGGGTTGGGGGGGTTGTACTATTTGTTTATGCACCACTTCTGGCGCTGGTCGCTGGGGTGTTGTGAATGTGTATAGGTATTTTAGAGTGGAGGATATTACTGTGCAATAAATACATTGTATTCATCAACACCTAACTTTCTTGTTTGGGGTGAAGAAGTTCTGAATGGTAATTGATCTCGGTAGATCTTAGGGCAGTATGGACTGACCAAGATATATATTTCACTCTTTTCACCATTAAACTGTAACAGACATGCAGTTTACAATTTCACGGATCTAAAATTCTAATCAAACACCCAATCCCAAAGTGAAATCCTATTCTCTGCTACGAACGTATAGATGAAGTATTCTGTCCGGTGTTGTTCATCTGCCGCCCACGCGCCAAGCCTCGCGGTATCCACCAGCATCAACACATCTTCAGCAACCATCAACCATCACAATTCTCCCGATCATGGCTTGATCCAGCTCACAGCCACCCACTAAAATGGCCGAACACGGTCCGCAGCTTCCCCCCGTTGGGGAAAAATCCCTACCGGCCAGATGTAAGCCCCGCGCGCTGGCGTACTGTCCGACGATGGACCTGATCGCCCTGGCCACCGAGGACGAGGAGCTGCGCATTTTCCGGCTAAATGGGCAGCGCGTGTTCGGGGGCTCGTTTGGCGGGGACCCGTACCTTGACGAGGATGAGGAGGACGGGGAGATCAGGGCGTTGGCGTGGAAGGGGAATGGTGAGTCTAATTGATCCCTTTGTATAGTACGAGTGGGGGATTTGGAGATGAATTATCTGCCGTTCTCTCTTGCTGTTCTCCTTAAGAGTGATGCTGACGATGCCTACAGGTCGGCTACTTGCTGTCGCGTGTGGAGATGGGACGGTGCGCATCATCAGCTCGTATAGCGGGAAGACGGTGCACCATTACCCGACCTATGCGCAAGACGATGCTCCTAGCTCCATCCCGGCACAGCCCTCCCCCAAGACGACGTGTCTGGGCTGGGGGGTCAATTTCACCGACAGCCACGCGGCCGAGCTGCATCTGCGCAATTCAGCGGGCCAGCTCTCCATCGAGGATCTGCTGAGCTCATCGGTGCACACGTCGAAAGCGGCCGCGCTGATCAAAGCGGATCTGCCACGCGAACTGGCCCTGATGGATATCGAGAGCTCGCTGCCGAAACTGAGTACCCTGCCGGCGACGGGCAGCGAAGACGACCTCTTTAGTTCCCGCGCGTCGATCGATGCCATTTTTCATTCTTCCGCGAAGGATACCAGCGACTCGGTGGATGTGCTCTTTGTCGGATATGATGATGGTACTGTCCATCTGCGCATCTTCGACTGCTTCGAGATTGGCTCGTTCCCCATCGCCGATTCGGCTGGGCAGCCGGGCTCGTGCAATATTCTTCGTCATGCGTCGCATCCCTTAAGCTCGACGCATGCCTTGCTGGCGGCGTCGGCATCGTCCCTCAACCTTGTCACCCTGGATCTTCGCTTCATCACACGATCGGGTCGCTACTTGTCTCTCCTTGCTTCCAAGACAACCCAGCTCCAGAACCTGCTCCGGTATATCGGCCAGGTGCAGCGGCAGATCGAGCTCGAGTGGAAGAATACCCAAGAACTTCCCGCGAGATTCTTGCGCAGTGTCAATGAAGACCTGCAGGAAAAGTGCCATTGTGATTTCATCACGGCGGCTTATCATCTCGTTGTTACGGGGCATTGCTTCGAGCCGATGAAGGAGTTTCTGGTGGACATCGTTGGAGAGAGAGTATGGTCCCCTTGCCCAATATTTTGACGGAAATATTTATAAATCTATAGGGACACAAGCGATGGGACAAAGCCGTTGCTGGCGGGTACGAGAACATCCGCCGCCTGACGCATGAATGTCTCTTGCCCGCACTGGAGAGGAGCCAAGTCCTCCTCAGCCGACTGATCGGCCTGTCCAAATTCCACAAACTCAGCGACGTCCTCGGTCTAGAAACACCCAAGCTCAACGCCATCGTCGAAACACTCGACTGTCTCCACCTAATGGCCCACCAGATCATCACGCACTCCAACGAAGAACTGACCGAGTTCCTCGCCTTCTCCAGATGGCTCCAACTCGAGATCCACATCCTAAACAGCGAAGCACTCTCCCAGACCCAGGAAGAGCTACTGGACAAGCGTGACCTGCTGGACGTGCCCCCAACGGTCCGGTATATCACCGGCGCATTGACAAAGAGCCAGTTGCGCAATTTCATCCGCCAACTTCCCATGGTCGGCGTGGCTAAGCCGCCGCCACCTGCCACGGACAAGTGGCTTCCAGATGGCCATGACCATTCGTTTTATGATACGTTCAAATCGCTTCTTCAGCAGCAGCGCCAGAGTCGGGGTCAGGGCGCTGATGCTACTGCGGTCGATGCGCCTCAGCTAAACGATTTGACGAGGCGGCTGGGGACGCAGTTTGAGATCGTCTTCGGCGAGATTGCCTTGACGCAGCGGAGGGGCATTCTACATCGCTCCCCTCTTGCGCTGCACTCGGACTGTGATCAGAGTGTTGCAGATCTGACGATCTGCCACGAGGTGAGTTTTTCTTGTATTGATGCGCAATACACACCACTGATTCCTCCGCTAGGATGCCGAAGAAGGACATCCTTGCTCTACATACATTGCTGCTCGGTCGAGCACCTCGAAATACCTAGGTTGGTCAAATACTTCTATTGAGCTCGAGGAGTTGCTGATATGATGCCCTTACCACCAGTCTACATTTACCGCGTGGTGCTGGACTCTGTCAACGGCGTCAGCTCAACAAGACGCACCGCCGTCGCCGCTCTCTCCCTGCAACAAGGCGAGATCCGCCAACTGCAATTTGTCGACGACGACACGCTCATGGTCCTGTGGGCTTCCGGCGGTACGTCCATCCATCTATTCCTTTACCTTTTACCCACATTATTACCCCAGCCATGGTTGTATCCCAAGTACCCAATTGATAACTAACAATTCCGAAAAGAAGGATCCTCCTACCTTCTAAATTTCCCCATTCAACCCCTTCCCCTCCAATCCCACGCAGAAGAAGAGTCCGATCCCCAATCGCTAGCAATTTCCTACATTGACTGCGACAGCACCTCTTCAACCCCCACACCCACCATCCAACCCACCCTCCTCGACCTCTCCTCGCTCTCCTCCCCGCACGCGGCCATCATCAAGCACGTATTTCCTGTATCGGGGCCTAAGTCTAGACCTGTCTATCTTGATGTCAATGGACGGAAGGATCGAAATGCGGTTTGTGTGCTGTATGGGGATGCAATGCGGTATGAGGTTCTGGATTTGGAGTCTGAGTTGGTGCTTGAGGAAGAGGAGGAAGGGGGGAGTAGTATTGCTATGGAGGATGAGGATGGGATTGATGAATAAAAGCCTTTGCTATATGTATTTGTCTCGGGGTTGGAATACACCTAGTATTATTCTGTGTGTCCACTCCATTCTGTCGACAGTGATTCCTTCCAGGCTCCACTGTTGTCGCCGGGGCCACAGCCTGCACCGTGGGCGCTTCTATAAGCTGGAAAATCAAAACAAGCACACAGCGGACGGGCACAGGGCCAACTGGTGGACACGAATCACCCTCCATATACACGAGCGACCCTATTCTGAGAATCTCGTCAATATTGGACCAACTCCACTGACTATCACGCATCTCAACATCTTCACTGGCAAATATGTCATTTCATGCCTCAGGCATAATATGACATAATCACTGACTCAGCTCCCTTTCCCACCAATCAGCAGCCTGCAACCTCATTCTGCCCATCGTGTGCCCTTGAACTGTCCGGTTTGTTTCTCCCACACCGCGTCGAATCTGGCGTAAACAACTGCTCCCTCTCTGTCGTTTGGCCACTCACACTCTCGCTATCTCGACTTTTGTTTCGATCCCACCTTCTGTCTCCGCTTCCCGGCGTGTCCATCCCAGGCGCACTTGGCTTCTCTGGTGCATGCCTCATATCCACAAAAACACCCCGTCCCTTCTCACCTCCCACTCCAACACTCTCCTTTCCTCTCCACCCCCACCCTGCCCTCGTGGACTGTGACTTGCGTGCCTGCTCGTGTTCGAAATCTCCATTGAATCCGGGAAAGGCTAGAGGGACAAGTCTTTTCTCCCCATCCTTTTTTCCCTTTTTTATCCCCTCCTCCTTCTCTCTCCCACACCCCACTTCGACGCTGCTCGCGTTCGTCTTTGCACATTATGGATGCCCGCCAGGTGTTGCAGAGCACCTTGTCGCCAGGTAAGTCTTTTTCTTGTTCCACGAGATGGCGGACAACCCCTCGCTAATAATTTGCTGCCTGCAGACGCGGCGGAACGTACCAATGCTGAGCAGCAACTCGCTCACGCGGCGGAGGTCGACTTTGTACGTGATACACCTACTGACCACAAAAACACTGCTAATACTTCTGGAATATAGGCTGCCTACCTTATCACCCTGGGCCAGGAGCTCGCCAACGACAGCAGCCCCGCCCACATCCGAGTCGCTGCGGGTATCGCCCTGAAGAACGCTTTCACCTTCCGAGATCAAGCCAAGCTGCGCGAGGTGCAACAGCGATGGGTCCAGCAGATCCCCCCCGAGACCAAGACGCAGGTGAAGGAGCTTGCGCTCAAGACCCTGCATTCGGCTGATACCCGAGCTGGAAATGCCGCCGCGACGCTGATTGTTTCGATCGCCGCGATCGAGCTGCCTCGCAATGAGTGGCAAGATCTGATGGGTATTCTGGTCCAGAACGTGGCCAGCGGCACCGACGCCCTGAAGCAGTCGTCGCTGGCTGCTATCGGTTTCATCTGCGAGTCCCAAGATCCTGATCTCCGCCAGAGCTTGACCGCACACTCCAATGCCATCCTGACTGCCGTCGTGCAGGGCGCTCGCCGCGAGGAGCAGAACATGGATGTTCGCTTTGCTGCTATTGCGGCGCTCAGTGACGCCGTGGAGTTCGTGCGCTCCAACATGGAGAACGAGGGAGAGCGCAACTACATTATGCAGGTCGTCTGCGAGGCGACTCAGGCCGAGGAGGTCCGTGTGCAGGCGGGCGCGTTTGGCTGCTTGAACCGTATCATGGGCGTGTACTACGATAAGATGCGCTTCTACATGGAGAAGGCTCTGTTTGGCTTGAGCATTATGGGCATGAAGAGCGAGGAGGAAGATGTGGCCAAGCTGGCCATTGAGTTCTGGTGCACCGTTTGCGAGGAAGAGATTGCGATTGAGGACGATAACGCGGTGGTATGTGTGATCTCTCGAATCTATGCCTGACTGATCCCCCAGCTAATTTGATCATATAGGCTCAACAGGAAGGCTCGGAGACCCGGCCATACTTTGGGTTTGCTCGCATCGCGACTCGCGAGGTTCTCCCTGTTTTGCTGCAGGCCATGTGCCGCCAGGACGAGGATGCCGGTGACGACGAGTACAACGTGTCGCGTGCCGCCTACCAGGCACTGCAGCTCTACGCTCAGTGTGTGCAGGGTGATGTGATCCAGCCCGTGGTGGGCTTTGTCGAGGAGAACATTCGCAGCGAGGACTGGCGCCGTCGGGATGCCGCCGTGGCCTCCTTTGGTGCCATCATGGAGGGCCCCGAGCCCAATACGCTGGAGCCTTTGATCAAACAGGCCCTGTCGGTGCTTCTGGGTATGATGGAGGATAGCTCGGTGCAGGTGCGGGATTCTACTGCGTACGCTCTGGGTCGCGTGTGCGACTGCTGCCCCGAGGTCCTCGACCCGGATGTTCACCTGCAGCCGTTGATCTCTTGCCTCTTCAACGGTCTGGCAAGCACCCCCAAGATCGCCAGCTCCTGCTGCTGGGCTCTTATGAATGTGGCCGATCGGTTCGCTGGTGACGCTGGCTCGCAGACCAACCCTCTGTCGAAGCACTTCGAGAACAGCATCAAGTCACTTCTGGCAGTCACTGAGCGTCAAGATGCGGATAATCAGCTCCGTACCGCCGGATATGAAGTCCTCAACTCGTTCGTTCTCAACTCCGCCAACGACAGTCTGCCCATGGTGGCCAGTCTTTCGGATGTGATTATCCAACGTCTGGAGCACACGATTCCCATGCAGCAGCAGGTCGTCAGTACTGAGGACCGAATCCTCTTGGAGGAGATGCAGACCAGCTTGATCAGTGTGATTCTGGCTATTGTTCAACGTCTGGAGACCGAGATCAAGCCGCAATCGGACCGCATCATGAGCGTGATGCTTCAGGTTCTCAACACTGTTGGTGCCAAGTCGAGCGTGCCCGATGTTGTCTTCGCCACGGTCGGTGCTGTTGCCAGTGCTCTTGACGACCAGTTCATCAAGTACATGGAATCGTTCAGCCCGTTCCTGTACAACGCATTGGGCAACCAGGACGAGCCCGCTATTTGCGCCATGGCCATCGGTCTCGTCAGTGACATCTCGCGTGCGTTGAACGACAAGGTCCTGCCTTTCTGCGATACCTTCATGAACCTGTTGCTCAACATCCTTCGCACGTCTACCAACCAGCTCAAGCCTGCCATCCTGGAGACTTTCGGTGATATTGCCCAAGCCATTGGAACCAACTTTGACACCTACCTGCCCGTCGTCGGCCAGGTCCTTCAGCAGGCGTCTTCTGTGACTACCAGCTCTGACCTGCCATACGACATGGTGGACTACATTGTCTCCCTCCGCGAGGGTATCATGGATGCCTGGGGTGGTATCCTCCTTTCTTACAAGGGTCACCCTCAAAGTGAGTTTTCATGCTTTTCCCTTTCTGCCACTGCAAGTAGACTAATAATTCCTCAGTTACGCAAATCCAACCCTTTGTCGAGTCCATCTTCCAGCTTCTCCACAACATCTCCCAGGAGGGTAACCGAAGCGAAGGTCTTATGCGATCCTCGATGGGCGTGATTGGTGATCTCGCCGATGCTTTCCCCAACGGCGAACTCGCTGCTTACTTCCGCAATGACTGGGTCACCACCTTGGTCCGCGAGACCCGCACAACCCGACACTTCAGCGCGCGGACGATCGAGACCGCTCGCTGGACCCGTGAGCAGGTCAAGCGCCAGATCAACATGAGCACCGGCAACATGAACGCCATGGCATAGATATGATGCTCACTCATCCAGTGGCTCCCACTGCCTCTCGCCGCCGCACGTAGCGGCGCTCTGGTCGTCGGGACCGCGGAAAGTGACGTTCAAACACACTTCCTGTGTGTCGCTGGCCCAACCTCGAGTCGACCGGTCCGAGATATACAGACAAGTCAGTCGGCTGCATATCGGGGCTGACTGGCCTGAACGTTTGGCTATTTTTGTCACCAATCCCCCCTTCTCCCCTCCCCATTCCACCTGCACGACTTGAGATTCCCCTTGACCTCGCTTTCATCCCCCTTTGGTCTTCCTCTTATCACCTTTTCGCTGGCACTTGCTCCTCCCCCGTGCTACACCCTGATGACAATTCACCCATCCGAACGAAAGCGATCCGTCGCCCCTTCCCCTCCCCTCCCCTCCCCTTTCCCCAGGCCCCTTTTCTTCTTCTTCTTCTTGATACACTTCTACTTTATTTCCCCTTCCCCTTTCTGAATCTTTCTACCCTGTTTTTTGTTTTAATTAGAAAAGACCCCCCGCATACTATAGCATTGCCAGTCATGTAGCCCAAGAATTCATGTATCCCCCTTTCCTCCCCTTGTCTTATGCTCCCCCTTTCCGCAAAAGAGTCGCTGTCATGAAAAATTTGTTCGAGTACTCATCTTCCTCTCCACGTATACACTATCCTTTTCCTTTTTACTTTCTGCTGGACACATGTATAGAGAAGCCCAAGCTAGGGCGACGGCCCCAATAATGTAAGATTTGTAAAACAGCAAGGCGGGTCTTATCCGCCAATGCATCAAGCTGTTCCTGTAGTAAACTTGGATATTCTACTTTTCTACACCACTAGCAATGATCACCGAAAGGGCTGTTCGCATAGTATTGCCTGAGGCACATATTATCTTATCCCCACGTGACGCGGATAAGGGCTTGCAGCCCTAACACACAGAGCGGAAAAACCCGTGTTCCCCCATCCATCTCCATTTTCTCTCTCTCAAGCCGCTACTCACTCACTTCAACCACCCCCGACCGACAAGTTTCGCTCGAGGTATGTGTTACGCCCTTCCCCTGCAAAGGCCTCTCAGCTAGTCTGGGTAAGCAATCATGTGCACTTCCGGGTGCATCATGATACGCTTCTCCCAACCCGGCACGGGCTGAAGAACTCCTTTGTCAATTGAAGGGGCACTCTTTACGCTCGAAGACTACTGGTGGCTGACTTTTGACTGGCACAATGCGAATGCCCTTTACCGGGTGTTCCTGTTGCCGCACACTCAACAGATACCTCATATCTTAATATCCTTTTCGATCGATTTGAGAATCTCGACACTCCAACCGCCACCATGGTCAAGACTTCCGTCCTCAATGATGCGCTCAACGCCATGAACAACGCCGAGAAGGCCGGCAAGCGCCAGGTCCTCATCCGGCCTTCGTCCAAGGTCATCGTCAAGTTCCTCACCGTCATGCAGAAGCACGGTACGTTTCACGTCTCTCTTTTTCTTTTCTTTTCGTCAAAAAAGGAAAAAAAAAAACACAAAAGCGCTTCGGAAATAAAAAGGCCCCCTCGGGCTGATAACTAGGCGGCCGGTCTCAACATCCCACGACGTCTGCCTTTTAAGTGCCCGAAATATTAAAATGGCGGAGATCTTACATGTTTCCGAAGCGCTTTTCTGTATTTGGCGACTTTTAAATCTTTGCAACATACTGACATGATGACTTAAATAGGCTACATCGGCGAGTTCGAGGAGGTCGACGACCACCGCTCCGGCAAGATCGTCATCCAGCTGAACGGCCGCCTGAACAAGTGCGGTGTCATCAACCCTCGCTACCCCGTCCAGCTGAAGGACATCGAGAAGTGGGCTGTCCAGCTCCTGCCCTCGCGTCAGTTCGGCTACGTCGTCCTGACTACCTCGGCTGGTATCATGGACCACGAGGAGGCTCGCCGCAAGCACGTTGCTGGCAAGCTCCTCGGCTTCTTCTACTAGATGGAGTTGAGTTGCGATAAAAAAAACCCCAATTGAAAAAGTTTACCCTTCTTTTTTCATTCATCGCTTTTGCATGATGTTTTTATGTTGTTGAATCGGGCTGGACTGGTGCTGGGAATGTAGCCTGTGGAGTATTATACCCCCCTTTGTTTACAAGAGCACATGGGTCGCTCGTGTCGAATCTACTGCGAGGTGATTCTTGGCTTTTTTTCTTTCTTTCTTTTCTCGGTAATGAAGGTAGGAGAAGTAGTAGATGACCGACCATCTGTAACTCGTAGCAGTCCGGGCTCTCAGACTTGTACAGCCGGACTACCGAGGCCCCAGTTCACCGCCCATGTATTCTGCCACCCTATACACCATCCCCGCAAAAAAGGACCGATGTTCATACTGGCTTCTCTCACCTCTATTCACCATGCCGCTAGACACCATATACCTCACTCGCCATGGCGTAAGTCTATACCTACCTGCCTATACATCTAGATATATACCTATACACCTGAATAGCAAACCTAACCCTCATCCCTCAGCACCGTCTCAACTGGACAATCGACCTCCGCACCGGCGAATACAAAGCCCAATTTGCCACGCCGACAGGGAACCCGGCCGACCCAGCATTAACATCTTATGGCGTGAAACAGTCGCATGAGCTGGCTGCACACATGGCCGCGCCGGATTTCTATCCCAAGCCGTTTAGGGTATATTCTAGTCCGTTTTATCGGTGTCTGGAGACGATCCAGCCGTCTGTTGAGGCTTTGATGCGGATTGCTGCTGAGCAGGGGCATGATAGATCTAAAGGGAATGGAAAGGAGGGGATAGAGGAGGGCGCTGTGTTGGATGTGAGGCTGGAGAATGGACTTGGGTTAGTATTTCCCCCAATTACCCACCCAACCATACATTTCTCCCCCAGACTGTCTCATATACCAATTCTACTATATATGCTAACAAGACGATAAAGAGAATGGTTCGGCCCAACAACCTTCTTCGAGCACCCCTCCCACCCGACACCCGCAGAGATACACCAGCACTTCCCAACCCTGGTCCACCACCCCGAGAAAGAAACCTACAAACCGCTCCTCTACCCTTCCACGCGCGGCGAAACAATAATGCAGCTACACAACCGCCTCGCCACCGCACTAGAGGGGATAATCGCCGACGTGGACGCCGAAATCACCGCGGTCGAAGCGGATCTCCCACCGCAGAAACGCACCAACAAGTCGCTTTTGATCTGCTCGCATGCTGCGCCACTTATTGCCATGGGACGGGCTTTGACGGGATGCATGCCGGAGGATAGTTCGGTGGAGGATTTTGCGGTTTTTACGGCGGGGTTGAGTACTTTTCGCCGGAGGGGTGGGGGAATAGATATTGATACGGGGAAGAGTGGGCATACTCAACGAGGTGAGGAGGGAGAAGAGGGGGATCTTGCTGGAGGGACGAACATTTTCCGTGGATCACCCCGTGTGCCGAACTGGGTGAATGGTCGCGGTGTTGGTGGTGGGTGGGACTGCGTCTCGAATGGGGATTGTAGTTTCTTGAGTGGTGGTGCTGAGCGTGGATGGTGAGTTCTCTCTTCTTTCCCTTTCATTCTGATGCACAAGTCCCCATACTAATGGATTGATATGGCAGGCACTTCAACGGCGAGGAAGGCTTCGATACAGGACCTATGGCGCCGCCATCTGATACATCTTCCGTCTTGTCGTCTACTCTTGAGAGCAGTAGATCTGGGTCCAAGCTATAGTCTATGCATGCATCCTACAGTGTTGATATACCACATACTACATAGAAAGAAACTGAAGATAAGAATAAAGCGGAGCGATTTTGATACCTCACCTGCCCACAAATAGAAAAAGAAAGAACACATGAAGAAAAAAGTGTAATCTGGCAGAAATTCGTACATGGTCTCATACAGGATGGAGAACCGGAGAATGAAGCGCTCAGGTAGATGGATGGAAGGCGATGCAAATGCAGGGCGATAGTGGCGCTGTCAAAGGAGAAGAGCAAGCAAAAGAACATCATGTGTAATTGCTTCCATAAATGTGCGCTAGATTGTCGTGAAGAATAGTTATTGTGAAATGGAAAAGACAAAAACAAGGGGGTATCACTCGAACAGATGCTGGTGGTGTACTCCTAGATAAGAAGTTTATGCAAAGAAAGGGTGTCGTGGTAGATTCAGCGGTCTTCTCAACAGAACCGCGTGTGTAGGTCAGTGGTGATGTGATTTAGGCGGTGTTGCCAGCGCCAGCCGCCTCCTGGGCGCGCTGGGCGTTGTTGACATTGGTATTCTCATTTTGGTCAGCCTCGGGAGCAGCCTGTTCACGCTGCTGCTCACCCTCCTGACGGGCACGCTCGGCGGTCTGAGCCGCTTCTGCAGCATTGCGGGCCTCAACCTGGCGCTCTCCGATACCAGGAACCAGGCTTGCCAGGAAAAGAAGAACCGAGCGTTCAGCGCGGCGGACGTGGTGTTGAATGCCACCAGCCACATTGTTATCCTGTTCATGGCCCCTGGTAGCAGGCTGGGTGGCTCCCGTTTGGGCCTGGGTCTGAGCATTCTGCTCGCCGGGTTCACCCAGGTGCACGAGTCCCTCGAGGTGGCGTTGGACAGGCGCAACCATCAATCCATGCAGCTGCTGGGGGATCTCCGTGTCAGAGATAAGAGCAAACAGCAATGCACAGCCGACGAAGATGATACGAGTCCAGGTTCCCGAGTCGCTGATCATATAGCAGAAGAAGTACAGTCGCACGAAGAGCCAAATGCGGCGCAGGTGCCGGGAAAAGCCACCACGTCGCTCGGCGTTGTTGGGACGGCGCTGTTGGCCGAGGACTGCATGGCGAACGGCGTTTTCAACAATTCCCTCTTGAGGTCCAGGGGCCGGAGCAAGGCCCGTCTGGGTGGAATTGTGCGGCGCAAAAAGCGGTGTCTGGACTGTACCTGTGGCAACGGGGGGCGTGAGAATCCCCTGGAATCCGTTTGGCGATCTCACCAGGTAGGTCCGGCGGAGCGGGAGGGCAGATGGATTGTCAAGTGGCCAGGAGGGGAACCGGGTTTGGACGACATGGAGTTGATCGACGCGCTGGTAGAGGTTGCAGATGCGAGTGATCAACGACTCGACCTCGCCATCCCGAGCAGCAAAGTAGTTGCGGTATCGTGCGTCCTGGATCTGGAACAGCTCGTTCCGCATCTGGATGATGCGATCCATCGGAGGCAAGCTGCCCACAGCAAGCTGGCGTTCAGTATTTTCGATATCAACACGTAGCTCTCTAACGCGGCGCACGCGGGAAAGTTCCTCCTCTGCAGAAAGAGGCGCTCCTGAATGAGGAAGCCGAGAGGGGGTTGAAATGCCTTGGCCAGGCCAGGCTGGGTTTAAAGAAGACATCTGGGAGGCTGTCGCAACCGCCGCTGAAGACTCAGTGTTTGCGTTTGCCGGCGGTGGCACTTCAGAAGAGTAAGGAGGCGGAGGGTGATCATTGCGGTGTCTCGGAATAGCCACTTGATATTGAGGCCTAGACGGCGGTTCTCGGTGTGGGTATGGATTTGTCTGTTGCATGGGTACCGGATCACGCCCGTGCAGGTCGTACAGCCCATCTCCGATTGGGTTGTCTGGGTATTGTGGATGCCGCAAACGAGGGATGTTGGAAGAGCCATGATTCGTAGATGTCGAGAAGGCCGTTGTAGTAGGTGTGGGAGGTGCGGGAGGCCCAGGTGGCAGCACAAGGTGGATGGAGTATTGGTTACCCTAGAAAGAATTTAGTGACCTGAATGCAAGAACAAAGCACTAAAAACCTTACATCAATCGGAGCCAGAATGGCTTCTAATGTCACATCATCCTGTTCAAGGCGCTTGCCGCCATAGATGAGGCGCTGCGTCGACGGCGAGGGGTGGGTTGCGATAGCCGCGGCCAGTCTATCCTTCAGCTGCGCAACCGTAGTTGAGAGCGCAAGATTCAACATGGTAATGCGATTGTGAGGGGCGAGTGAAGGGCAGAGAATATGAAGCGTGATCGTCGTAGGGCTCGCATTCACCTTAGGCGACGCGGTGGGTGGAGCGTTGGACGCCATCTCCGCGGATGTAGGGCTTGCTAGCTTCCTACGGCGATGATCAGAGGATTAATCCTCACGAGGAGGATCTGATTGTAGATGGTTGTGTGTGCGGATGGGAACGATGGGGGCAACGGTCACTGCCACCAGCTTCCCCAGCCTTGTTGAGCACAGAAGCTGACCCCGAACGCGTGGCCGCTATCTTGATATCTGGCTTCAAGGCCGGCGATAAGACGGATGGCAAGGTGTTGGCACAAGCTAGAACAATCACGGGAGGACAGCTAAAGACACGTAGAAAACAGTAGGGAACAAGGCCTGACAATGGGTCTGAAAGGGCAGGAAGAACGTGCGAGACGGTGCAGAAGAATACAAGAAAGCAACTTGAACAGGATGAGTGAGCAGACAGCCTTGGCACGTGGATATCTGCCAGGCGGTGAATCTCTAGGCGGTGAGTCGGCTAGGAGCCAAAACAAAAAAATGACATTTCCCCTTTGGGTGGAGATCAAACGTCTTCTGATCTCTGCCAGTGTATGCTTCTTGGCTGATGCCTATGGATTAAAGCTCTGGCAGCATTATGGCCAAGCGCCTTGCATCATCTCTCTGTTCGTGTCATTTTGTCCCTATGCGCCGGGGGTTTGCGTCGTCGATGGAGTTTTTTTCATTCAGGGCAACGGCCCGACATAATGCCAGCGTTCGCCATTTCTCGTCATCCAGAGCGTGGAAACAGTACCACAAAGAGAGTAACCATGACAACAACAATGGCAAAGGAGGGTTTGGGTCCCGTCTCCGATTTGCTCTGCGGAATACCAAGGTGGAGTGGTACCCAATTCCGGTCGGACTCGGTATTGGCTTCATAGGGCTGCTGCAGTTTTACAAGGCTCAACGAGCAGAACGGGAGCGACTGGCTCGGGATGCTGGTGGGGAGGACTGGGAGAATGGCCGGCGGCCACCACGCCGTCCTCGGGTTGTGCCCACGGGGTCCTGGCAAGTTCAGATCATGTCCACATTACCCCTGAAGGCCATGTCGCGCCTCTGGGGTCGGTTCAACGAGATTGAGCTCCCGTACTATTTCCGGGTCCCGGGCTTCAAGCTGTACTCGTGGGCCTTTGGAGTCAACCTCAGCGAGGTCGCGGAGCCCGATCTGCACACCTACCCCAACCTGGCGGCATTCTTCTATCGCAAATTGAAGCCAGGCGTCCGGCCCTTGGACCCAGATCCACACGCGCTGTTGGCGCCGTCGGATGGCCGCGTCTTGCAGTTTGGCATGATCGAGCGGGGAGAGGTCGAGCAGGTCAAAGGAATGACCTACAGCCTAGATGCCCTACTAGGGTCGGCCACGCCTTCGCACGTCGACCACACCAAACGACTCACGGATCAGATCACGGAGCCGTCCTCAAATGATGCAGAAACCACGGCGACGGACGAGGAATTTGCCCGTGTCAACGGCATCTCTTATACCCTTCCTACTTTAATATCTGGCGACCCAGGACAACCAGCGACGCGACGGGCCTCAGTGGATGCCTCTACAACGTCCAAGCCTACCGCCGAGCTCCAGGTTCAAGAAGAGCTGGCTCTCGGGGATGGAACTCCGTGGTATGCTGCTCAGAAAGCTCACAACCACGGACTGTTCTACGTGGTGATTTACCTGGCGCCCGGAGACTACCACCGCTTCCACTCGCCGGCCGCCTGGGTCGTCGAAAGCCGACGACATTTTGCCGGTGAACTGTACTCCGTGTCGCCATACCTGCAGCGCCACCTCCCCGGCTTGTTCACTCTGAATGAGCGCGTCGCCCTGCTGGGCCGCTGGCGCTGGGGCTTCTTCAGTTACACGCCGGTCGGGGCCACGAATGTCGGGTCCATCAAGATCAACTTTGATTCGGAATTGCGCACCAACAGCCTGCTGACCGACAGTGCCGCAGACCTGGCAGCGGCTAGAGCCGCCAAGCGAGGCGAGCAATACCCCGGGTTTGTCGAGGCGACCTATCGACACGCCAGCCAGGCCCTCGGCGGACACCCCCTGCAGCGCGGAGAGGAGATGGGTGGGTTCCAACTGGGCAGCACGATCGTGATGGTCTTTGAGGCTCCACTGGGCACACGCAAATCGATTGATGCCGGCTGGCCGGAGGAGCATCGGCGCGACGGCTGGACGTGGAGCATTGAGAAAGGGCAGCGCATCAAGGTGGGCGAGAAGCTCGGGTTTGTGGAGGAAGCATGAAACCACAGGAGACCGTAGTTGCACGATTAAAGATGATGTGTATTATAGCAGTGTTTGCTTGCCACCGGAGTCATACTACATAAGTTACTCGACTCGATCATAATTCTATACTTGTTCGTGCCCAGCTCCGACCATCCCTGATTTGCGCTGATAAGGGTGGGTTGCGTCACCGGGAATAACAAGGAAGAATAATCATGGCAGCTCATTTATTTTTCTACTCCCTGACCTGATTAAAATACCTGGGCCATTCCTGTCGTACCATCGAAGCAGGCGATTTCACTACTTTGGACGATTCTCGTTGTTGCTCCCACCCATCCAGGCAGCCAACCCTCGTTATCGGGGCGCGCACAACTCTCTTTCTTCTCCTTCCTCTCCCAGGGAACGGCCCCTCCATCTCCATCCTCATCGCCATCGTGCTCTCTCTCTCTGTCCATGGCCATTTTTAACGCGCCCCGTTCCTTCCAGAATGTCGGCGCCCTCTCCTCTATCCAGACCACAATGGGCGTCTCCGACCGTGCCAGTCATCCCTCCTTCTTCCATCTAGTCCTTCTGGTCTTCGAGGCCGTCCTCGAAGTCGTCTGTGTCAGTCTGCCGGGTTATATCGCTGCTCGTCAGGGCTTGCTAGACGCAGATGCTCAGAAATTTCTGGCCAATCTCAACGTGACCCTCTTCACTCCCTGTCTTAGTATGAATCCCACTCACTACAGCCCCCGACCACGGACTGACTGACGAATGCAGTCTTCATCAAGCTCGGCTCGCAGCTGACAGCAGAAAAGCTGACCGACCTCGCCATCATCCCCGTGATCTTTGTCGTCCAGACCTTGGTCTCATACTGCTGTTCATTCCTTGTCTCAAAATGCTTCCGGTTCAAGAAGCGCAAGTCCAACTTCGTCGCTGCCATGGCGGTTAGTGTTATTATTTCATCAGCATCAGAATGATCGTGGCTGACATTTCTAATCATCAGGTGTTTGGCAACTCCAATTCCCTCCCCATATCCCTCGTGATCTCGCTCTCGCAGACCCTCAAAGGCCTCCACTGGGACCGCATCCCGAACGACAACGACGATGAGGTAGGCGCGCGGGGGATTTTATATCTGCTTATCTTCCAGCAGCTGGGCCAATTGGTCCGGTGGAGCTGGGGATACCATGTTTTGTTGGCGCCCAAGGAACGATTCCTCGAAGAGGCGGAGCGCGCAGATATCGGGCATACGCGCATCGAGCAGGGCCAGGAGCACTACACCGATAATCCCAACCAGACAGATCCGGACGAGCCGCTGGTGCGCACACGCAACTCGGATGATCTGGAACGTCCTAACGGCGGGTTCCAGTCTGGAGATCAGACCCCTGTGACGGCGCGAACGTACTCATACACGAAGCTGTCCTCGCGTCATTCCGATGATGAGGTGGATGACGATACTGGTTCTGAAGAGACCCCGTCGGTGATCGGCCCGCCGCCGCAAGGCCCGTTCCTACCTCGTCAGAGCTCTCAGGGCCATATCTTGTCGTTTCCGGATGTCGAGGGGACGGCACGAGAAGCCCACGAAGCGGACCAGACCCGTCTCCAGCACTGGAAAGCCTCTCTTCGCCGAAATGGTGACCGCCTCCGAGGCTGGTTTAAGAAGCGAACAAACGCCGTATATCAGCGCCTCCCAACTCACGTCCAGAAGGGGCTCACAGTCTTCACTCATGGAACAACTCGCTTCCTCCACGGACTATGGGACTTCATGAACCCGCCCCTGTGGGCTATGCTGGTCGCAATTATTGTAGCCTCTGTCCCAGCGCTCCAAAGCCTCTTCTTCGACGACGGCACGTTCGTCCGCAACTCAGTCACCCGCGCCATCGACCAAAACGGCCAGGTCGCCGTGCCGCTGATCCTCGTCGTGCTGGGCGCCAATCTCGCGCGCAACACCCTCTCCAAAGAAGCCATCGCTGACATGGAGCACCCGCATGCCGAGCGCAAGCTCATTATCGCCTCTTTGATTGCGCGCATGCTTTTACCCACTATTATCATGGCACCGTTCCTGGCTCTGCTGGCCAAATACGTCCCCATCAGCATCCTCGACGACCCCATCTTCATCATCGTTTGTTTCTTGCTGGCCGGTGCGCCCTCCGCGCTGCAGCTCGCGCAGATCTGCCAAATTAATAACGTCTACGTTGGAGCTATGTCTAAGCTACTTTTCCAGAGCTATGTCGTCTGGTATGTTCTTTTCCCCCACCCTCAACATGGAACTGTGGCTGATTATGAGTCTCTTATAGGATCCTCCCATCCACACTGATCCTCGTCGTATGCGCCTTGGAAGTAGTGGAATGGGCCTCCGCCGCGACTTAGGGAAACCTACTTTCTCACTTTCATTCTTTTGTACGTGTATAAATCTGAAATGGCGAAGCTGGTTCTTGCCTTCTTGTTGCTCTCTTTCTTATTTTTTACCCGGGAATGGTGTTTTCGCGGCGTTATGCTATATGCGCTCCTTGGTGGCCGGGATCATATTCGATCGGAACGGATCCATTCTTCGCATTACCCTTCCTGTGGAGGATCATCAACAAATAAAAAACACAACTTGAACAGGCGAGAGTCTAGTTAATTCCACCCCGGAAACACTTGCTCGAAATAAAGATGACGCTTTCTTTCCAGAAACCTTCTATTGTACTATACAATGCATGAGTAGACTGTTCTAAGCAACATGTATATACATCAAACGGAACAGCAAGGAATCAACCAGAACAAATCCCCTCCGAGCCCAATCCCAACCCAAGCCCAAGATCATGAGCAACCACTCCCCCCGGATCACCCTGTACATCAATAAGCATAGCCATCCCCGTCGCAAGATGCCACACAACATGGCAATGCAGCATCCACACGCCCGGTTTATCCGCGCGAAAACGCAGCACGGCGTACCCGCGGCTGGGGATATAGACTGTGTCGCGGAGGGTGGCGCGGGTTAGATCGTACGGTTGTTCTTGGGAGGTGTTTGTGTCTGTGCTATCCGTAGTCTCGTCGGGCTCTAGACCTGGTGGATAGTCGTCGGAGAAAGGGTTGTAGGAGCCCCAGCCGAATGTCGCTTCGTGGACTGTCAGGATGTAGAAGTGGTAGCCGTGCTGGAGGGTGTTAGAATAATACAACTCGGATGTTCGTAGCGTAGAGTGGGTGAGGTATATAGGTATCTAAGGCCAACGGTAGAGATGGCAGGAATGTACTAACCAAGTGAAAAGGATGCGGCCCCTCATCAAGATTATTCACAACGAGATCCACCCATTGTGTCTCCTTTCCAGTCGTGAATGAGAACTGGTTCTTATCCCATTGACTCCTTGGCAGAGCAATTAGCGGCACGCGGGGATCCTGCTGCGTCTGCCAGGACGTATGGTTGAAATACCCGAATGGCACGTTGGCGTTGCGGGCCATTTTTTGGATCTTCGTGTAGACGACGTGCGTCTCCTGTGCCTTTGGGGGAAGGTCTTTGAGGATTGAAGGGGAGGATGGGGTGTCGTCGAGGTTGATGGTGTTGCGGATTGTGGGTTCGGAGTGTTTGCCCTTGGCTTCTGATTCGGGGGATGAGGATGAGGGAAGATAGTTTATTAGGAAGGTTTGTTCGGGTGTTAGGGCTGGGTTGGCGTATTTGAAGCATCTGGGTGGGTTGTTAGTGATGTGGTTTTCTGTTGTGAAGGGTGGGCATTCATACTCTTCGTCTAGGGAGATCATTATAGACGATTGCTTCGAGTCTTTTGGTGATGAGTGAAGGATAAAGTCCATGCGTTGGCCGGGGTATAGAATGCCAATCGAATTCGCATCTTTCTGCTCAGACCGCGCTGTGTCGATGCTATCCACCTGTATAAGGTCTAGATGCTCTTGGTCGAACGTGAGGGATATCCCAGCCAATGCACTGTCACGCAGGTTAGTTAGATAGTTTCCTAGAGAAGGTATGATACACACCCAGTGTTGACAACACGGATCCGGTACTTCGTGTCCGGGTCAAGGTCCAGGAAGGATGAATTAACCGATTGGGCCACGCAATCCAGCGGACGAGCGGGCACGGCCATAGAACAGTCAAAATGGCCCACACCATTAACCAGGAGGGAGTCAGGAACAGGCTAGAGACAATGTTAAAAATTTTGGCGAACGGAAAGAAACGGCGAATGTATCATACCTCATTCCCGAAATTGCCTGGCTCCTTATACCAAGCAAGAACATCACCGGATGGCCGATGATACCAATCTCCAATGAGAAGCAGAAGTTCCTGATCGTAGCTTGACTCGTCGCGGCCACGCTCTCGAGAAATCAGTCCTCGAACGGTGGACTTGGGAGCCGGTGCGTGAACCACCAGACCGCCGTACAAGCCGTCCGCTCTCGAGGTCCCCGAGTGCGCATGATACCAGAATGTCCCGCTTTGGTCTTGAGGGATGGTGATATTGTAGACGAACTGGCCTCCGGGAGGGATGGTACACTGTGTTACCCCGGCCGCACCGTCCATGGCATCTGTCCGTGATTAGCCGCGGGTGGCCTCGTATACCTCGTATGTCTCAACTTTAATTGAACTCACTGGGTACATGGAGACCGTGCCAGTGTAGGGCAATTGACTCGTCTTGCAAATCATTAGTGGCGGTGATGACCAGAGTATCGCCCGAGCGAGCCTCGATCGTTGGGCCTGGAAATAGGTCTTTTGATTTTGCCCGTCTCGGTCAGTTGGTTTCCCTCACCCGTGTAGGACAGTCCCGCTCACCGTTGATCAGATAGACCCGTTTCAACACACCATCTGGCCGTCGGTCCCCCGAACTAATGCGCCAACTCCGATGCTGTGTTACCGCTGGGCGAGAGGCATGCTCCTCCGGGTGCAGCTCAATTCTAGGGCGGAGAGCCGCTGCATTCTCGGGTTCCGGGTTATGTGGATGTTGAACGGGCGATATTAACCGGTCGAGCGAGAAGTCTACTGGTGGTTGAAGATAGACCAACACAATCAAGAGGCACGCAGCCAACGCCCAGCTCACAATAGGCCACGGTCGATATTGCATAGGAGGTTTCGGTGGTGTTTCCAGCTTCTCGCGCGGTCGTCGCATCTGGTCCTCCGGTCGGAGGGAGGTCCGACACGCGCATTTATTGTCAGTACTTAATGTCACCGTGCCCTTGCCGATCCATTGGAAGCGAGGGGAATGATCAGGTCGGGTGGATCGATGCAGGGGATGTCACCACCCACGTGCCCGGGGCACCTTCACTGATTTGAAACCCGCGGATGCCGCTGCCCTTCGCCTAAACAAAGTTCGAGATTGAATCGGACCCATTGAGAGAACGCAGAACCAGCGCAATTGTCACGTAGTCAACGTACGGAACGACCATTGGTGTCGTGGAATTCGATCGTGATGCACCGATTTGGGGCATGCACGATGGCGGCGCCCCACTGGCCGCCCCTACTTGCTTCTCTCC
This sequence comes from Penicillium psychrofluorescens, assembly GCF_964197705.1. Classification (NCBI taxonomy): domain Eukaryota; kingdom Fungi; phylum Ascomycota; class Eurotiomycetes; order Eurotiales; family Aspergillaceae; genus Penicillium; species Penicillium psychrofluorescens. Next base: position 2,958,631 of record NC_133439.1, on the reverse strand, counting down.
GCGACTAATCGATAGCAAGGCCCCTATTGGGAATGCCACTAATCGGAGAAATTATGACCGGGCGAATATCTTGACCCCATTGGGATTCGGAACGGTGCCGAGGCCGCGATGGGGCTTTACTTTAAGTACTGCTGGGCTCCTCCTTCCTTCTATAGTCTCAATCGTACCCTCATCCTTAAGTCTCGCTGGACGTTGTGATATCATGGCTCCAAATACACGGGCAATGCTTGCGACTGCGCTGGCAGCGCTGTTGAGCAGCACTCCGGTCTCCGGAGACTCTCTGAAGGACATCCAGCATGTGGTTATCTTCATGCAGGAGAACCGCGCGTTCGACACCGTATGTGCTGCTTCCGGGAGATCATAGAGTCAAGCTAAAGATGTCAGTACTTTGGGACTATGGCTGGAGTCCGCGGCTTCCAGGACCCGAATGTCCAGGTGAATGCAGACGGAAAACCCATTTGGTATCAGTGAGTAGTGTGACAGCACCACCAATCGCCGAAAATCGACTAACGCGAAATCAAGATATGTCGACTCGAGCATGTCCACCAATGCCACCAGCTTGCTGCCTTGGTATCTGGGTTACAAGGGTGGCAACTCGACTGATGCTATTCAATGCATGGATGCCGGTGACAACGGCTACCAGGCCAACCAAGCCGCCCTCAACCACGGCTTGAACAACATGTGGGCGCGGAACAACACCCCGTGGAGCTGGGGTCATCTGGAGCGGCAAGATATCCCCGTTCAGTTCGCTCTGGCCGAGGGTTGGACCATGGGCGACATGTATCAGGAAGGTCAAATCACTGCGACCAACCCTAACCGTGTCACGCTGGTCAGCGGCTCCATCAATGTCCCCGGAGGTCCGCAGACCCCGGATCAGGGTGGAGTGTATATTGACAACAATGAGGTGCCAGGTGAGCGAGCCTTCGAGCTAGTGTTTTGCAGCGTTCTAACGGTAAATCAGGCTGCGAGAGCACGGGTGTCGATTGCTACCCGCTCAAGTGGAAGACCATCTACGAGTACTACCAGGATGCTGGAGTCGACTGGCAGGTCTACCAAGACACGGACAACTTTGACGACAACCCGCTGGCCTGGTTCCAGCAGTTCCAGAACGCCTCGAAGGATTCCCCGCTCACCCAGCGCGGCATGTCCTACCTTGGACTGGAAGACTTCTACAACCGGGCCGGCAATGGCACTCTGCCCGAAATCAGCTTCATCGTGGGTCCCGCGGAGCTGTCTGAGCACCCGCCGTACCAGCCCAAGGACGGCGGCTGGCTGCAGCAGCAAGTGACCAACGCGGTTATCAACAGCCCCAAGTACAAGAACACACTGCTGATGGTCAGCTACGACGGTAAGAACCCATCCCACCCACGGCTCGAGAGAAGTTTGCTAACACCGGTCCAGAGACGGGCGGCTGGGGTGATCACGTCACTCCCTTCCACTCCCCCAAGGACACGCCGGGAGAGTGGATGGAGGATCCGTTGGACTTGTTTGGTGATATCTTCGTGGGACCTGGCTTCCGGGTGCCTTTCTACATGATCTCCCCGTGGACCCGTGGAGGCAAGGTCCTCACCGAGCGCGCAGACCACAACTCCCAGATTCTGTTCTTGGAACAGTGGCTGGCAGCTCGTGGCTACAAGAACGTCGAGACAAGTGAGATGGTGCCGTGGCGCCGTGCTCACATGTCCAATCTGCTGAATGCATTCGACTTCGACAACCCGGACTACTCTCTTCCCAACATTCCCGTCGCTGAGACTCCCACGACGAACAGCAAGGGTGACTACGTTGGCTCGGCTCAATGCCAGGCCAAATATCCTACTCAGCGCCCTCCTGTTCCTTACGGCGAACAGGGCGATGAGGAGTCTGCCCTCTGGTTCGAAGAAGGCTACAAGCAGGTCGTGGGCTACCTCACCGAGGGCCGCTATCTGACTTTCGAGAAGAGCGGGTCCGCTCTGACGAACCCGGGCAAGGGCAACAATCTGTCCAGCAGCCCTGCGTCATCCAGCCACAACGCCAAGTCCCAGCGCTGGGTGATCCACTACAACAGCGACGAGGAGAGCCAGCAGTTCACCATCTCGAGTGCACTGGATGGCCGCTGGCTCGGAGCCAATGGCAAGCTGCTTCCCAGTACCCAGGCGTCCAATGCCGCGGAGGTGAAAGTGACCTTCCTTGGCGCTAGCCAGGGCTATTCTCTGCAGTATGTCGCGAGCGGTGCCTATATCGATGCCCCCCACGGCGGGTCTCTGCGTATGTCTCACACGCGGAAGGCGCCAGCGGATGGCTTCGCGGTGTGGAGTGTGTCCTACCGGGATTAAACGAGTGAGTACTTGGTAGCATCTTTTGCCAAGTGTTGCAAATATAGAAGGCATGGTTATGGTGCTGTATGCATATAGTAAGAGAAGAGGTGACTAGTTAGAGTCAATGCGTATTATATGACACCATTGTTAGATGCTATGGGCCTGTGATTGTAAAATATCCTTTCTCAATGATTTGCAGACATATTGTATTCGAAATTGCCTAACCTGCGGCTGTATGCGCGTAATTTCTGTCCCGCTGGTCTTGATCTATATCCGACGTCCGACATACAATCACTATCAACATCTCAGACACATCTACGCAGCCGTGATGGTAAACGGTCCTGCAGCATTATAAATCGTAGGCATCTATCCCAACCCAAAGTCAACACCAGTCCACACCAGTCCGCAAAAAAAAGAAAACTTGGAAAAAAATACATACCTGCGGTGCCGTGGACAGATCGGTACTCAATCTCAAATACCAAGCATCTCCATTCTTAACCCCAGGCAAATGCTCCGGGATCTTAACCGCCACCACACCCTCAGCCCCGCGGATCCCAGAGACAATCTTGATAGACTGGTCAAACGAGATGGTATCCAGGTGGCGCACGGGGTTGTTGTACAGCCACACGCTGTACTCGTCGCCGGGGTATTTGTTCAGCGGGTCCGAGCAGTGCGTTGTTGGCTCTCGGTTGAAACGGAGGTGGATTGTTTGGCCAGCCTTTACGGTGGAGTAGTCGGGAATTCCTTGGTAGACGTTCACGCAGGCGTAGTCGCGTTTGCCCCACGCTGATATTGATCATGGTTAGTTTGTCTTTGGGGGAGTGAACCATGTATGGGGGAGGGAGGGGGGACTTACGCTGCCATTTGTCGAAGGCAACGACGCTGGTGGCTAGGATGGAGGTTAGGATTGTTGCTGAGAGCTTCATTTTGAAGGATTTAGAATGAGGAAAGTAGAGTGGATGTTGGGGGAGCAGTTTAGTTCAGGGTGGAAGAAAGGCATTTATATATAGTTTTGCACTATATCCTACAGGCTTCTCCTCCTCCGTCTCCTCCGGAGAGACCAAGACCCTAAAGTGAACTAAATCTGGCAAAATCGTATCTTTTACAGTGGCTGATCGTGTCTCACTCACTCACTCCACTGCTGGACCGTCGGTTTTTTCGCTGCTTGGCATCGGGGTGGAGTGATTGATGGCGACGAGGATGAGACCCTGCTGATCTCTTGCCACAATAAGCGTCACGTCCGAGTTGGCAAATCTGTAACCGATGTGTGCCCAGAGACCCTGCAGAAAGAAAGTGGACGACTTCGCCCCAACAACACCAGTCGGAGACGAGGCGCTTACTCCCGAATGTACTTGACCGCCGCCGACCCACTCCTCCGCTCTTTCAATCCTTTCTCTCACGACTACCCTTTGTTGGGCAGCAAGGGGAGAGCTACACGATCCGACCATGAAATTTGAGAGTCGGTAGAGGCTATAATTGCCTCGATCTCGCTCTTGGCATGACGACACCCCGCAAAGAGTCCGGCCGGGTCGGCAGCACCAAGTCCAGGACAGGCTGCGATACCTGCAAGTAAGCTTGACGAACCCCCACTACGTACATGGTCTTGGCAGAATGACTTACTTGTTTCTCCCAGGATTCGCCGTGTCCGGTGTGGCGAGGAGAGACCATTCTGTCTGCGCTGCACCAGCACAGGTCGGCGCTGTTTTTACCGCGTCCAGCCCGCAGCCAGCGTGCCGAACTTGCCCCAGCTAGACAACTATGGGCAATCTTCACATCCTGAACGGCGCGCATTTGAGTACTACTTCCACCAAGCCGGACCCGCTCTCTCGGGGATCCTAGACCTCGGTTTCTGGAGTGGTTCCGTTCTGCAAATCTGTCGCCTGGAGCCGGCAGTGTGGGATGCGGTGATCGCGCTGAGTGCGCTTTATGAACGCCCTCCCGTTCACGAAGCGCGTCCGTTTTCCCTCCTGAAAAGTCCGGCGGCGGTGCGGCATAGCTATCATCATGATGCGCTGGTGTGGTATTCGCGCTCACTGGCTGCCTTGCGGCAGCGGATCGAGAGCGGCATGGCTGATTTTACGGTGTCGATGATCGGCTGTATTCTGTTTATTGCCATTGAGCTCTTGCAAGGAAATCGCAATGCTGCCATGACATTGTATCAACAGGGGGCGCAGATTATGTCCAGTGGCATGGAAGCAGGTGGTCAAACGGCGCCTTCACTACTCCTGTCCACGATCAAGCCTCTTTTTCAGCGGCTCGGTACCTGGGTGCTCGTTATTCGAGGCGTTCGTGATGATAGTTGGATTCCCGGGCTGGATAGTATGACGGAACAATTCACCTCGCTGGGGGAGGCTCGAAATGTCCTTTGCGGTCTTGTTGCAGAATTCAAGGTGCTCAACACCGATGTCAAGGATCATTGGCATGAAGGGATTGATGATCGCCTACAAGACTCGCCGGCTCTCATACTGCGACAAAATCATCTGCTCCAGCAGCTGCAGGTTTGGTACGAGCTTCTCACCTCTCTCCAGCCAATTCAACCAAGCACCGGTGATGTCGACGGTGCCACTGCAACCCTTCTCATGACCTACCTCAGCATCCTGGTTGAAACCAGGGCCTGCTTGGACCCTAGTCAAACCACATTTGACCAGTACGAGGCCGAGTTCATCCGGATTCTCGGCTACGCTCCCGCCGCGATCGCATCAACATGCAACCCAGACGGCAGACAACCCTCGTTTACTTTTGAAATGGGGATCTACCTTCCTCTTTTCATTACCGCGCTTAAATGTCGTGCTCCTCTGCTGCGACGCCAGGCATTGCGGTTTCTGCTGCAAGCCCCGGTCGTACAGGGTCTGTACATGTGCACTCCGACCTCTCGGCTCGTGGCCATACTCATCGCCTTAGAGGAAGACTCGACGATCTCGCTAGACGATGTCGCATCATTAGAGGACCTGCTGGGACGGCCTGGCCGGATCCCGACTGCTCGTGAGCGCATCGACGGATTCATGGTCTCGTCGCAGGAAGACGAAAACGGGGACCCACAGCCGTGGTTGAATTATACACTTCGCGATTTGAATATTGACGGGTCGATCTGGATTTCCCAACGATCCGTGCGACTGCCCGCGCTGGCCAATACTCAGTAAGACTGCCATGCATCACGCCATCAACAAGCTTCCCCCACAAATTTCAGGCACCAATACCACTTTTACCACTCTTACCACTCTTACCACTCTCTAACCACCGTAACTTACATCCCCTCACTCTCACTCTCTCACTCTCTCTTTACTCTCTCTGCCCAACTTCTCTCAACCTTCCACTCTGCGTCCCTGTCCAGAATGGAATTTTTTGTTCCATCCAAAAGAGTGTTCGATCTATTAGTCACCAAAGCCGACCACTCTCGTGACCCATGACCATGTTTGCTCTAGCCGATTCTCATCTGAACCAGAAAGGTACTATCTGGCCCAGCTGTGGTCCAGCGCATCCCATGGCGGCAAAAATAACCAGCCCAAACACTTAGTTGTCAGCCCACATGCGACAAACCATGCCATCTGCGTCCTACTATCTGTCTGTGTACAACCAACCACCTCATGGACGACATTGTTCCAGGTGCCACAACATACTGCTGATATGAATTCATTTCCTTTTGCGGCCACATTGGACCTGAGTACGACGCCACCAGACCCCAGCCTGGAAGGTGGTCGTGTGCCCCCAATCCTTTCTCCGGTAATAGTTGATCGCAACTCTGTATGAGGGGGCCGTGTTGCACCTCCTCCCCGGGTTCCGCCAGGCGGGGAGTGTATGCCAGATTCGCCAGGCATCAAAATCCAGTCACCTGAGCGATAAGCCCGGTCCGCAACCTATTTGCCACTGGAATACTTATTTCTTTCTACAGTCGCATTGCTCTCTGCTCTTTCTTGTGGCCGCAGAGTATTGCATGAGCTTCTGTGCGGCTCTAGATTGTTCCACTATAGTGCAAAGCCTAAAGTGAATTCGGCCTATACCAGAAGCTTTCCTCGGCACTAGTGGTCCTGACCGCTGGGACGTTTCCGTCGTTTTTTTCTGGGTCCGACAGAATCCCCCACCTCTACGATTGCCGCTGTCTGTTTGCTGCCTGATCGCTGTGCTTGACCCCGAATTCTTTAGGGCAAGGAAAGATTTCTCGCGCATCTGGTCTTCGGGCGCCCCCGTGAAGCTCTCCCAGGTCCTCGAATTGGCTGCATCTCGGGCTATCTCATTTGCACATGCCATCCTTTGCCGAAGACCATGATAGTCCCGGTCCCGACATGGCAGGTAGGCTTTCTTTTTTTTTTGATAAATTGTCTTATCAGCACAGATATCGATTTTGCGCATTCCAGAATTTGCCCCACGTAAGGATCAACCGATCTCGCCCCCATCAGGCAGAGCTATCAGGCTTGATCCCACCCTGCTTTGAGCATGTCGCACACTTCCATATGCACTTCATATATCTCGACTCCTGTTGCTAACCCTAAACAGATTCTCCACCTATTCGGGGAACGGGTTTGCATATTCCCTCGCTACACAAGCGTGTGCGCGCAAGTGGGACCAATATTGCCGGCTCCCCACCAGACGGAACATCCTGGAAAGTGCCCCGTGCTCCTCCCGTCGCGAAAAAGGTGACCGCACGACCACCACATTATTCACCATCGGTCATGCCGTCCCTATCTACCCCGTCGAGCGAAAAGCAGGATGCTGCCACGAAGGAGGACTTGACCAAGTCGGAGGAAGACCCTCAGTCCGGCCTATTTCACCAGGTGTCCGAATGGCTGCAGCACGAGAAAACGAGACGGAAGACCCGCAAAGCGCGCAAATCAGCTGAGTTAGGCGCGCAAGAGGATGCTCCTGCGGATGTCGATGGCCCGGTAGAGGATCCCAACCCTATACTTTCGGAAAGCTCTTTTTCCCTGGAGAAACTGGAGAAAATTTTGCTGCAGTATGGCAACTCGCGGTATGGAGCCGCCGCTCTGGGCTCCGTCCAGTCAGCACGGCGGTCATACCGCCGCCGTACAAAGGGGTTGCGAAGAGGGTCGGCGTCGGATTCGGATACTACCGATCTTGAGGCTGCCGTCCCCCATGTGGATGCTGCTCTCGACAATTCAAAGACCCTCACCTACACTGGTGGCGTTGCAGGAGAGGACGACGATGCTGCAAATGAGAAAAACGCCACGGATCGGGAAGCTTGGGTCGTTTTCAAGACCGAAATCGTTCGTCTTGCGAATACGCTGCAGCTTAAAGGATGGCGGAAAGTCTCCATGGACTCTGCGGCGGAGATTGAAGTGATCCGGCTGAGTGGCGCTCTGACGAACGCCGTGTACGTGGTCCATCCACCGAAACATGTCCCTGTCTCAAGGTCCGAAGATGGATCTGCGGCGCTGGTTCCGAGAAAGCCTCCACCGAAGCTGCTACTGCGCGTGTATGGTCCCCAGGTGGATCACCTCATTGATCGGGAGAAGGAACTACAGATCCTCCGCCGATTGGGGCGCAAGAATATCGGCCCTCGTGTGCTGGGGACTTTTATCAACGGCCGATTCGAAGAGTACTTCGAAGCTCGTCCGCTGACCCCGCGGGAACTGCGAATGTCTGAAACAGCCAAGCAGATCGCCAAGCGCATGAGAGAGCTGCATGATGGCATCGAGCTTCTCGAGGAGGAAAGAGAAGGCGGCCCGATGATCTTCAAGAATTGGGATAGGTGGGTGGATCGCTGCGAACAGCTCACCTCGTGGCTCGACAAGGAGATTATGTCTTCGCATAATGAGGCCAAAGCTGCTTTGGAACCGTGGCGTCGACGCGGCTTCGTGTGCGGCGTGCCATGGGCAGTGTTCCGCAAGGCCGTGGATAGCTATCGGATCTGGTTGATTGCCAGCTGCGGCGGAATTGAAGAAATCAAGCAGCAATTGGTGTTTGCCCACAATGATGTGCGTGTCCACTCCATCGCCTAGTCTCATATACTAACTTTTTCCTCCAGACCCAATACGGCAACCTTCTTCGCTTGGAGCCAGCCTCGGAGTCGCCGCTGCTCCTACCGGCCAATGAGCATAAACAACTCGTCGTCATCGACTTCGAATACTCCTCCGCTAATACGCCCACTCTCGAATTTGCGAACCACTTCACTGAGTGGTGCTACAATTACCACGATGAGGATCGATCGTGGGCCTGCAGCAACCGCATGTACCCCACGCCGGAGGAGCAGTACCGATTTGTATCGGCCTATCTGACCCATCGTCCCGGTATTCCCGGCTCTCCATTCGGGACTCCATCTATTCGCGCCCGTACCGCCACGCACATCACACCACTTTCTCTCGACGATGGACCTGAAGGAGCCAACCCACAGCAACTGCAGACAGAGTATTTTAACCAGGACGAACTGGATTCAGAGGTGCGGCAACTCATGCACTACACCCGGCTGTGGCGCGTGATGAACTCCGCGCAGTGGGTGGCCTGGGGTATTGTCCAGGCCAAAGTGCCGGGTATGGAGGAAGGCGTCGCCGAAATGCTGGCGGCCGAATCAAACTCGCAGGACGCACACAACAGCCATGGAAATGGCAATGACAACGACAATGGCGCCAAGAGACCCGCCGTGGATGGGGATGTCGACGAGGAAGAAGAATTCGATTATCTTGCCTACGCGCAGGACCGCGCCATGTTCTTCTGGTCTGATATGCTGGCGCTGGGCCTGGTGAATGAAGAGGAGCTTCCTGCGCCGATGGTTGACCATATCAAGTCGCGGATACTGGAGTACTGAGATGCACGGTGATGAGTTTACGATGTGGATGACTGAATGTAGCAACTGACATAGTTCTACCGTGATAATAGTTTACTCAATACTTCATAATGGGGACATATACAACGTACTTTCACAGAACACACGTATAGAAAGTAAGAATTGACGTAGGTCTTATCGCAAGGCGGTGGGTATCCATGGATATTGTCAGTGCAATGCATCAAGAATGAAAAGAGGTCATGAAAAAAAAAAACGACACGACAGAAAGGAAAACGACCTAACCAAAAGGCTACCGACGCATCTCCAACTTCTTGCGCGTCTCCTTCTTCGCCGCCTCAACCCACTCCTCATACGCCCTCCCATCCGGCGCAGCCTTCTCCTTCCCCGCAACAACGCCCTTCATCATCTCCCCAATAAACCCAACAAAGTTCCACCGGCGCAAGGTATTCTCCCACGCCCACGCAGCGCGCTTCCTCTCCTCCCGGGCAAGAGTTTCCGCATCCCCAATCTCGCGCGCCGCAATCCTCGGATCGCGCACAACAGCCATGAGATTGAAATGCGTTTCTTCAGGCGGATACCGCGCAATGCGGCGCTGGAGAACCTCGCTCACCGTCTCCGGGAACGACGCCAGATCACAAGCCCCATGGCTGATGGGATGCGGCTGCAGTCCATCCAGCTCGTAGAGCGTCCCGTTCACAGGCGTATACGCAATGAAGTGGTACACGTCCGCGGCATTCTCTTCATCCTGCGGCCGGGCCGTCTCATCGGCGAAGGGGCTCGCGCGCGCGAAGGTGTTGTGCGCGCTGCGGATCGCTTCCGAGTTGGAGAGCGCCTCGCCGCGCAGTTCAGGTGGGAATCCCGTTGTGAAGTCTTTGAAGGAGCTTAGCTCGGTGCCGAGCGAGATCGCGGGTAGGGGGGTCGGTGGGTGGTCCTGGTTTAGGATGATGGAGAGGATGGCCTGTGTGCCGCAGGCGTTTTGGATGGTTTGCGCTGCGAAGAAGAGGTTGGAGTTGTCTGTTGCGCTTGTGTCGTAGCTGCCGTCGAGAGGTGCTTCCTGGCGGGCGCCGGCTGCTTCGCGGGTCCATTTGAAGAGGAAGATTACGCCGTAGACGGGGCTGGAGTGGGGGTTAACCGTCTGCCTGTCTGTTTGGATGATGATAGAGAGGGGGGACTGTAAGTAAATACCCTAAAGAACGGATTGTGTCGGCATCGAGCGAGATCAGCTCTTCGAATTGCACGTCTCGCACGCCCAGCGTCTCGATCAGAGAGGTGAAAACGCCCTGGGTGGGGTTAGCGGCGGGGTTGCTGGGTGGATTGCTGTGGTCATGGATCTAAGATGGCATACCTCGTCTGACTCGATGGTGCTCCAGCCACCAGTATCAGCCATTTTCGCGGGTGTGCAGGACAATTGAGCTCGATGGGATTGTCGGAGAGTCCATCAGGCTGGAGCTTGCAGCCAGTTATGTCATTGTAGCAAAGGCGGTGTCATTCTGCCCGTTTGTTTCCACTATTCCTGATTGGGACGTATGGAATCAAGCGAATGTTAATACTGAAGAGCATGTTTAGATCGATGGCTATTTGTGAGGGACTGGTAAAGCAGTTGAAGATGTTTCACTATGTATGAGCTCGCCCATGGGCTTGCTAAATGTTGATCATCGATAACCCTAACTAACCTCGGATATACCCCAACGCTAGTCCATCGTCAACACGCTCCAAGGCGGGGTTTCCCAGGTCGATCCAGTTGATCCAGTGCAGAACATTACTGATCGATTCCAATTGCAACCCAGCCATCGAAAATGGCCAAAACTCTACCTCCAGGTTCAAAGCTCTGGGTATGAACGCTAAGATCTACTGTGCACGTCCGTTATTCTGACCTATGATAGCTTCTCAACCTTGGATACCTCGATGTCGATGCATCAGCCCTCATAACGGGCGCCAATGTATGGGCACCTCACCTTCCGCCTCAAGAGCATGACCGCCGCGAGCTAGTCATGATCGCAGGCCTTATCCACCACCCGGACGTCGGCCTAATCCTCTTTGACTCCGGCAGCTGCGAAGACGTGATCGCCAATTGGGAGCCTCATTTGAACGAGTGCACTCCTCGAGTCTGGGACAAGAGTACCCACGGCCTGGCCGAGGCTATCGCCGCGACGGGTGCGGGGACTATCCGCGACGTCAAGGCTGTCGTGCTTAGCCATCTCCACAATGACCATGCCGGTGGGTTGGAGCAGTTTATTGACTCAGATGTTGAGATCTGGTGCCATGAGGAAGAATTGAAGTATGCTTTCTGGGCTTGTGCGACTGGTATCGATCGGGATCTATACGTGCCTCATTATCTACAGCCCGATCGGTTCAACTGGAAGACGTTCAATAGAGAAAGCTTTGAGATTTGGTCGGGGATCACGCTGCACCATACCCCCGGCCACACCCTTGGGTCTATTACTATGGAGCTCATGCTCCAGGAATCAGGATCTGTGGTTATGACGGGGGATCTCTTCCATGTGAAAGAGAATTGGGAAGACGGAAAGCCTCAGGGGTCTCTTATGCGTGATTTTGCTGCGTGGCATCGCAGTTGGGACTATGTGAAACATCTTGTCAACACCAAGAAAGGGAAAGTTTTGCTTGGACATGAGCAGAGCTATTTCAAGCAGTTTCCAATCAGTCCTAAGTATCTAGCTTGAAGAATGAGATATTTTTTAGGACTTAGTTACACGCGAATTAAAATAGTCAGAGTGTGGTCTTTGATGGTTAATCATCAGGGATCTATGATTACTGGACCTAGCCATATGTAGCTGCACAGCCTTCTTATTCTCTAGTTGGGTTCATATTATCAGAGATCGGATTGTCACTGGATCACGTAGTATTTAAATTCGGGGCTAATAGTCAAAGTTGAATAATGGATGTGAGGACCGACGTTGCTGTGGCTGTGGCTGTGGTTGTGTCTACTTATAGTATGCACGCACATGTTTTCGCTCCGGGTTCCTGGGTATCTACACAAAAAACAGACCTATCTTGTCCTTAAAGTGGCGGTCCGTGCGAGAGAATTAAGAAATTGGGGTATTGTTAGGAGTAGACTGACTCTAGGATCCGTACGCCTTACTGTACAGTAGTATAGTAGTGACTGTATGCACTCGGATTCAATCTGATCCATTCATCACGCAACATTATCTCAGGAAGTACTAGACACTAGGTTTTCGAGTAAGGTACAAAAAAAGGAAGGTCTGGGTATATCATTGGCTCTCGATCTCGAGCCATTTCTTGGGTTTGTGGCGTACAAGCAAAACAGACAAAACGAAAAGAAAATCTCACACACCAACGCTCATGCTCAATCCGCAAGCAAACCAAAAAGTAAGAAAGAAAGATCCAAGTCGTAAATAAACATACAAAAACAGTCCTGTAGAGATCAAGTAAATGGAGACAGATATGGAGCTGTCCTATTAGTTACTCTCAAGATTGGAGAGAATGATGAGTCAAGCCCCGGCATATCCCATGATTGCGAGAGAGACAAAGAAGAAAAACAACTCATGTCCAGCACGACTCTGGCGCAACCAGACCGGGGACTTCAAAGGAATGTGTCTGCGGATGCGGATATATCATATTCAACCCCAAAGTGCCGTCTGCGTGCGGCATGTCAGCGCACAGAAGATCGTCCGCGTAGGGAGGGGTAAACGCTGACGATGGCGAGATGGAGCCGACATGATGGCCCAGACCCGGCAGACCCAGCTGGGCGTCACTGGTGTCGAGCTGGAGTTGTGGGGAGGGCGGGTAAAGAGAATGAAGCGAAGAAGCGGCGGTCATGTAGCCGCCATCTGATAGATGGAACGACGAGCCAGCCACGGTGACAGAGGGCGGAGACTGGAGCGGAGGGGTGTAGGCGGCGTGTGAAGTGGATGCGGAAACGGGTGAGGAAGATGAAGCGAGAGGGTAGTCGTGCAGAGCATGCGGGTAGGGGCTTGACGGGCTGGGTGAGTAGTGCTCCGCGATGGAACCTCCTGGTCGGCTGCGATACCGGGCGACGGCGCGACGGGGCAGATCCATTAGCGTCAGTGCCAGACGGAGATCGGCGCTGAAGGGGTCTGTAGCGCTGTGGGCGACGATGATGCGGTAGATCTCCCCGATGGGTCCGACGGAGAGGGGGCCTAGATAGGCACCGCCCATCTCGGGAAAGAAGCGATCGAGCTTGACTCCGACGGCGAAGAACTGGGACAGAATTGCTAGCGCGGCGATCTCGGAGTCGCCGCCGTGGAGCATCGATGGTGGAAGCCAGAACAGCCACCGGCGCAGAATGATGCTTCGCTCGAATGATTGTTCGGGGGTCTGGGTGGGGAGATCTTCGCGGAACTTTTGTACAAAGTCAAGCAGCTCGCCCAGACGCTGTGAGTGTTCGGGGTTGTGCGAGACGCGCTTTTGAGTGAGCTTTAGTGCTTGGATCGTCTGGTCTAACTGTGCCACCTCTTCGTCTAGGACCCGGGACTCGCTGGTCCCTGGTGAGAGGTCTGTGATTTTCAGTGCTCGCTGATCCTCCACGAGCCGGGCTAGCTCCGACTGTTGCCTCCAAAATGGGTGCATGGATTCGAGCACGGTCGAGATTCCTTGTTGGAGGGACGCCCAACTTTGACTTGAAAGGTATCAGTTAGGGCCCAGAGTATACAGGAAACAAAACACTCACTGATCACTCGCCAGCCATAACAAGAGGATGGAGGCCGCGAGGATGGCGTCGCAGTTCTCCTTGGAGAATGATCCGATGGCAGTCTGAAGACCCTGGAGAGCGATACCCCGGTGGTGATAGGCCAGCTGCCTGGTTTCTTCATCTCGGGTGATGAACGCAAGATGGAAAGCCGACAGTGCTAGGATTGAGCTCATCACAAAATCATACGACAGCGAGATGGCCAGGAGACTGATCGACCATTAATAATGAAGGCACGATGTCACACAAAGCAGCCACTTACTTGGGCATCTTCTGCGCCCACACCGTGCAGCCAGCTAGGCCTCGTCGGTGGAGGTCGATCGAGAGACCGATGATATGATGGATTAAGCGCAGATCCGCCTTGGACAGGCCTGACCAGCCAGAGCGAGGGCACTGAATCAGTTCATGGTATGGAGGGACGCCAGTGCGATGCCAGTTGTCGATTTCCATTTCGATCTCGGGCGACATGAGCAGGTCCGGGCTGCGTGTTGGGGGGGATGGCGGGCTTCCTTGGGCGGCGGCGACATCTTGGTAGTCACAGCGGCAGTTGTGCTTGGTGCAATTGCGGCTAAGAGAGTAAGCGTTAGTTGGCTACGCAGTCGACAATCAAAGAAGACAATAGTACCATTGAGGGAAGGTCTCATCGCATCGAATATGCCTCCTTTTGCAAGTCTTACAGCCGTTGCGAGACTTGGTATGGCTCTTGCGTGGAGGGCCACCACCTGGACCAGGCATCTTGGCTATCTTGGCTTTTGGGAGGGGATGATCAAGTCGGTTCCACAGTGAATCAAAGTCTGTCAGGAAGTGAAGGAAGGAGAGTTAAATTCAGGCACCCCGTGAGGAGACGGCTGGCGCAGTCGCTGATGTTTATAAGATTCCACAGCCGCGCAGCGCGCATAAGAATATTCCCCTGGACGCTATCAGGGCACGTGGAAATTACGATTCAGCCCCAGCAAGCGACTGTCGGGGCCAAGAAATAATGCGAAAAGAAGAAGAGCCAGGAGAGAGGAAGAGGGAAAGAGGTGCAGAGTCAAGAGTCAAAACGACAATCGCCCGTGCGAGATAATGGATCTGACGGGGGACTATTAGTCTTGGCTGGGCCGCGCTGCTGGGAAAAAGCCCACAGTGCCGATTGGGCGTTTTGAGCCTCTCTTCTTGTGTTCCCACTGCGTAGGGGGGGGGGGGAGAGGAAGGGAGCCCGAATTACAGTTACGCCCTCGATGGCCCTTTCAGCTGGAAGGCCACCCTAGGCCCGGGGGACGGGGAGACCATAGGGCTTGGGCCCAGTCTCAGAGTGAGCATAGTCTAATCTGACGGGTGGCCCCTTTACCTGTCTCCAAAGTTTTAGGTGGAGACGGTGATTAGGGTTGTTTTGAGTTGGTCGACCTTGCAGAGAGGACAGTGTTGTTTGGGAAGGCCCAAGCAGATCCATGTCCGAAGGAATGGCGAAACCGCTTCGCCTCTCGTTGGGGGCCTGAGTCTGCCTTGGGTCAAAAGTGGACACTAGGAACTGCTGTTTTCGGTATAGTTGCCCAGGCCCTTGTCTGCCCGAATGGGATTGGACTCATCAGGGTCTGCTTCTTTTTTCTGCAGCAGCCAAGCCCCTATTCGCCTGACGCACCAGGGTGAAGCGTAGGTGATACAGGAAAATAAGCGAAAGGGGGGGGCCGGAATGCGGAATAAGAAAGTATATTTCATGGCGATGATGAATGAGCAGACAAGGCGGGATCCATCAGCCAGCGATCTCGGGACCCTGGATAGTGGATCGAGACGTCAAAAAGAGATAACACTATTTACCACGTTGGGTTTAGGGCGAGGTTGCGAGTCACCGCTGGAAGGTGGCCGGTGCGCTCCTGGGTTGAGCGTCCAGCACTACGCCGGAGTCGGTGAAGACCATCATCAGCGCATCCCTGTCACCCACACGTGGCGTGGTCGCTGCCTGGGACGGTAATTAACGTTGAGGGTTCATCCCGTCTCCTCGTTTCTCGCGACATGGCGCCTCGAAGGGTTTAGCGCGGGGGCTAATCCATGATCGACTTGGCTCGCGATCGGCCGTTTCAGAGGTGTGAGACAATCACTCATAGTCGACGTGGTTCACTAGTACCAGTATGGAACTATCGTACTCGACTAAAAACAAAAAGCTCGGCTCTTTCTGCGATCCTTGGGACCCGGCCGCACTACACAACTCTAACCCGCCAAGAGAAGGCCATCCTAGACGCGTGGGTCTGGTCGGTCCATCGATCCACAGTAAATTAACATCTTTCGATCTGCTGGGTCCAGTTTCAGTGATCGCTGGGTAGGATCCAGTACCTACGTCGTTGAGATCGGCCCAAAGTTCGTTCGTAGGTCCGGGATAGTCGGGTTTAGTCCCCGGGATTCGAAACGCGGCGGGGATCAGAGAAGGCTGCAAATGCCCACATGCATGCAGGGGCTCGAGTGCAGGGCGCAGTTGCAAAAATGCAGAATCCCTGCAGTCTGCAAGACTCACCGGTTTGTACCTCGACTATGCACTATAGTCTTTGGTGTAGGTTTAGCCGCACGCCACGTTTTTGATATTCGGGACACGGGAGCCGGTGGGCGGGGGTGATGGCTAGATGGCTGATGGGGATCCGGGCTGGATCTTGGATGGCAGTGAAGGACTGCCATGGTACGATCTCCCACCCCAGAACTACATAGCCAAAAGGTAAACTTTAACCGTATCTAGAGTAGCCGTTGTTGCCAATATAGGCTTTCTTTGTCTAATAGTAGTACCATTCTTGGTCTAGGTTACTCGACTATATCAAACCATCACTATATTTCAGACATGAAGTCATCGTGATCCTCCCCCGTGGGTAATAGTAATTGCCCAGAGGCAGGCAAATATAACTATTGGTTAGACACCAAGCCCTAAAATCATGATGAGAGCACCATGATGCAGAGCCCCCACCTCTCACCTCGCCATCACCCATCACAATCGGCCCCTCTGAATGGCCCACCAGCATGCCCGGCGACACCATAGCGATGTCATCAGGGGCAATTCCTGACCAGCGTACGGCAAAAATTGCCCATCACCGAAGGGTCTTTGCCATTCCTCCTTTTCTTCTCTCTAGTGCAATGCCAACCACGCTACCTAACCCCATCCCGGCGTCAGGGTGATACCAAACTCCGTTTTTCGCTCTATACACACAACAGTATAGTAGATATCACACCATCTATATCTATCTGTCTCGAGCAGCGCCGCTGGGACAAAACCACAACGATGGGCTTCCACAAATCATCCATGGACATCCAGCTCAAGAACAACCATGTTCTGAGCGCCTACTGCCGTCGACCGACCGGAGAAGCGACCTACTCGGAGCTGGATTTGAATAGGTTCCTGGGGACTAAGAAGGGTAAGTAAGGGTTATTTTAATATCCGTGCTAATGCCCCCACACACTCGCTCACTACTCCTATTGTGCTACTAGAACTCATACTCCTACCACAAACGCATCATCAGCTAACAGGGGAATGGATGACTGGGCTGTAGGGAGATTTGCATGGAGCGCCGAGAACTTCGCAGACAACGCCGCGGGCGTGGATCTTCGGCTCGAAGGCCCAACCCACGAGCCGATCCTGCATGCGCAGCTGAACGATGGGACCGGCGGTTGCCGTGAGGATAAGGTGAATCTAGCGGACTGTATCAAGAATGAGGATGGGCACCTGCGATACATGGATTGCTTTTAGAAATGAAATGGATGGGACGGATCTAGACTTGTATTTTGGTTTCTTTTCGATTGAGTTTCGGGGTAGTCCGCGTAAGCGTTAAGGTTCTAGATTGCTGTGAGTAGGGTAGAGACGTTAAGTTTTCTGCCCACTCGGGAACTGCCGAGATTGTCTGGTTTCGCTCGTGGGATAGCACCTGTACGGGTATAGCACACCGCAATGTACGACCTTGGCAGTCCAATTTCAATCCTGCGGCTGGAAGCAACTATGCACTTTCCTTGGATTATTGGTTATTTCCTCGTGGCATGTCTCCTCTAAAGGTATAGTTCAGTATGAAGAGCCAAGCATGCTACTGTCATGGCCGTCATCGCACACGGACTGTACCGGTATTCAGCAAACTAAAAAGTCAGCCTTGTCCAGGATAGCCCCCTCCCGAAATGGACTAGGGGGGTGTCCATCAATCAGGGGGGAGTCATGCGTGGGGGAGGAAAAGCAGAGGCAAGAATAATAACTAATCAGGTGGGTTGTGGACACAGCGCAACGCGAAAAAAATCGTGAAACGACCCTCTAAAGGAAAGGCGCGTGTCTCGGTGTTGAATCCATTCCTCCGGTCCGTGCGGGAGGTCCCCCCCCCCAAATGGGGTCTTTCCCTTCTATCCGTTCCTTGTCACCGGGCAGTGCTAATAGTTTATTCAGAGCAGCCAATCCTGACAGGGGGGGCCAAATAAGCGAGCGCCCTGCCAGTGTCCGATGAGGAGGGTTGAAGCTAGAGGATCTCAAGTGGTGACCGAGCGAGTCGGGAAAAAGTGTTGTCCCGTGCCGCTGGGATCGACAGCCTGACAGCGCACCGCCCAGGAACTGGCACAGGCGTGGCTCTTTTGCCATCTCGGACTCCGACGAGTGGAATGCTACATTTTTCGCTGCGTAACAATGAATGGTCTCCCTAATCACACGGGGGCAGACAATCAGGTGAGAATCTATCTAATCTATCTATCTAGGAATATGTCGGAAAAGAAGTAAAAAGCCAGCGCTGAACACACGAGGAAAAAAAGCAAATGCCAGAGATCCGGCCCCGGTGATATCGTCAGGAATGCAAAGAGAGTAAAGAGAAAAAAAAGTCATGCCAGACAGCCATGCTCATTGCAATCATCACGTAAAAGGTAGAGTAGATGTCACTGTCCAAAATTTGCAGTCGCCCACCCAATATTTTCCTTTCCTCACTCTTTGGAGAAGAGCTCACAGATCCCCTTCCATCCCTCGTTTTCCCTCCTCTTTCATGTAGAATAGTAGACAATGCAAAAAATGAAATACATGACAGGCAAGAAAGAAATAAAGATCAGACTCGCCGTAACCACGGACAAGCCCGCTGAGCAATCGCCATCATGCAAAAGTCGTCACCCGAACGTATTGCTTAAAGCTGATAGAGCAAACGAAGCTTCTGAGCCACATGGGCAGGAAGCTGCGAGAGGAAGGAATCGAAATTGGGTATCATGTTTTTATATCCTTGCAGGACCTGCAACAGAAAAAAAGTTAGTCAATGATAAGCTTTGAGGCCAAAACGAGATCGTACCTGTTGAAATGAGTTCTGGACGTCCCGGTATTCCTCTTCCGTGACTACCTTGTGCGGGAATGCGGAGACGGTTTGGAAGTAATCTGCAAGACTTGCTTCCATGGCTTGGGGGTTTTTCATGATCACTTGGTTGAAGCCCAAGAAGGCAGAGGCCTTCTCGCGCGTGAAGTCGATCTTGCGCATAGATGCCAGGAAGCAGTTCGCGTATTCACCAAGACGGGGTGCCAGCTGGTCAGAGCAGCAGAGTCCCAGTCGGCCGAGGGCCATGGCGGCGTTCTCGTTGACTGACTCGATCACTTCTTCGTTGTTGATAATATTCACAAGTCCATGATAGAGCTTGTCGGCGTATGGTGAAAGCTGCGCCTTCTCGTTCACGGCAATCTCCCCACAAGACCAGCAAGCGTTGTTGAGAACACTAAACCCGGTGTGGCGGTCATCATCCCGAATCAAATCCAGGTCAAGTTGCTTGACCAGAGTCGGCATGATAGTCGGGAGGAAAGGCTCCAGCTGCGGGAAGATGCTGATGGCACAGTCACCCAGCAGAGCATAAGATGACTGCCGGACCTCGTAGTTGGGGTCCTCCATGCAGTAGCAAAGCAGATCGAAGAACGGTGGCTGGGAGTTGACTACAAGCTCGCCGCTCTTTTGCGGGTCAATGGCCTGGATGATGCCACTGAGAAGGTCCAGGCTGGTGACCAGGAAGTCCTTATCGGGCTCCTCGAACGCTTCGTTGTTCACCGAGGCCATGTACGCTTGCAGATTCTCATAGATGATCTTGCTGCACCGTCCGAAAAGAGGAGGCGCGAATGGCGCGAACGCATCACCGTAGGCTGCGGCGAGGTAGCCCAAACACTCGAGCAAGGGGAAAAGCTCTCGCGAATCATCTGATACCCGGTTGTAGCGGTCAATCAAAGCAGGCATCAGAATATCCACCAGTTGCGGCTTGGCAAGCTCGCCCATGACACACTCGGCCAGTGTCTGGACACAGTCGTAGAGAATGTACATGTTGCGGTCCTTGTACTTGCCGAAGCACTGGACAAACTGGCGAAGGATAGGCTCGCAGTATGGAATCAGGTTGTCGTCTGATTTTTCTTCCAGGCTCGCAAATGCCGATGAGGCTGCCTCTTGCACCTTCTTGTTGTTATCCAACATCCGATGCAGGATCCCCTCCATCATCGGCTCAAAGAACTGGGCCTTCTGGGTCGGATCACTAAGGTGCGATGCCCATTCTGAGTAGCGTCCAAGGCACCAGCAGGTAATCTGGCGCACCACTGGCTGAGCATCGTTCAACAACGAGATCAGGTACGGGACCAACTCGGGGAGGTGCGGCGTGACAGCGTCCATGCAACCATCCGCCACAGCGCCCAAGGTTAGAACGGCAGCCTCGCGGTTGGGCCAGTTCTCATGGCGTAGAGTCTCTTTGAGGTATGGCAGAATGACATCAAAGATGGGCGAGTGATAGACATTCGAGAACACATCCAGGGCGGCAGCGGAGCACTTGCGCAGAGTCCACTCATCTTCAGGATCGTCGCCGAACTCCGAATCTTCGATCTCGCCTTCGCTGAGGTCGTCATCGTCGTTCTCCCCCGCTTGTTGCTTGCCACCGTTCGCCTGATCTCCCGTCTTGGATGCGTCAATCTTGTCGGCCTTGGACTTGGCAAACTGTGGTTTGAGATCCTCCGCGCGATCTTCAGCCTCGGCATCATCTTCATCGTCCATTAACCGGATAACATCGTCTTCGTCATACACCATGTTTTGCAGCAGGACGGGCACGATCTTCTGCATGTGGGGTGCCAGCGCAGTCCTCAACGAATGTTGTTCTCCCGCAACGATCCAAAACTCGGCCGCATCGAGCGCAAGCTCCGGATCCTCCGTGTTCTGCTGCTGCAGGAGGATATAATTGACCAGGCCCTCCATGTGCGGGATGAGCTTCTCGGGGGAAAACTCGACGAGCTGAGAGAATGACTGGCAGACCATGCGGCGGACCTCGGAATCCTTGTCACTAGCGAGTTGGAACAGTTGTGATAAGAAGAGGTCGAGCGAAGCCATCAGGGCAGGCGGTTGATGCGGGAGGAAGATATGGATGCTGGTCAAGGCAGACACACGGATCCTAGAGCTTTCACGGCTGGTGAATTCCAGCAGTTTGGGGATGATCACGTCCAGCGGGCGTTGGCCCGAATAGTCTCTGTCCAAGATCTTGCGATTGTCCTCGCAGACCTTGGCTAGAGCCAACATGGCTCCCTCCTGAGCTGGGAGAGTTACATCACCAGAGGTATTGCTGACCAGGTTCAACAGCTCATGGAGGAGATCAGGCCAGGCCAGCAGGCCGCCCTGACGCACCAGCTCGGTGATGATACTGCCGGCACCTTTTTGGACCGAGCGGTCGACGTCCTGCAGAGACAGGATCGAGGCCGACCGGATGTAGGTGAGGCTCGGCTGGGGGATTGTTGAGTAGGCCACGTGGATTTTGATCTTGAGGTTCATGGCGGCGGCAAATCGGACCATGCTATAGGTGTTGTTGTCCATGGCCACCACGGGAGGGACCTGCGGGGTTGAAAAGAGGTAGGTGATGTAGTTGACATAGTCGAGGGACGCCGTTGCCTGAACGAGCATCTACGTAGGGTTAGTTATTGATCCATTCTGATTGAGGTTGCTCGCCCTGCAGAATAAGAGGAGGTGGGGGTGAAAACGGCACCTCTTCAGCCTGTTTCTGGGCTGCCCGGTCTTGCCCATTGAGCGAGTCCCGGAGACAGCAGGCCAGCTGCCTCAATGGCTCTTCCTGAGGCTGCCAATCCATTCTGAACCGATGGAACAAGGTAAAGGCTGTCAAGCGACCGTGGGAAAATCGGTGGAAAAGTGTGTGGCTTCAAGGAGACCCCGCCGAGGGTGTGGGAACGGGCCCCTTCTTCGGTTCCCCAGAAACGCAGGCCGACCACCAGGTGATCTTTTGCTGAAATTCGCAGCCTGGGAATTGACGCCAGGAAATGAGCAGGCTGTTTGTCGCAGAAAGGAAAGTCCCACAGAGGTGAGACGGCTGGCAAAAAAAAAAAGACTGGGGTGGCCCGTAGCAAAAGGCGGTAGCCGCCCTGACCATATATATCTCCACGAAGGCATTCGTTCGTTCACCATCTTGCCAGAGGAACGAAGAGAAATATTTTAGAGGACTCTGCTTCATTTCCCTGATATCGCCAGTGCATCTTCCACCACCTTCCAAAATGGACATAGAAAAACAATCAGACTAGTTTTGCCAGAATCTCGAATACAAATCACTAGCATCAACGGGTGGCGAGGGCCAGAACATCACTCACCATTCAGGGCCACCTTTTTAGTCACCAAGTCAGGGCAAGCACAACTATAATAACCAAACAGGGAGACGGCTGTCCTCGAACTAATTCTACTTTACAAGAGTGGCTTTGGTGGCTATAATTAGGAGTTCGTGTTTTTGGTCTCACTTCCTCGACTCTGATTGGTGTGCTCGGTTTGTGATATCATCAATGGGGCCTCGAGGGTTGCCAATGCTCATTTATGCAAAGCTTAGACGCGACTACTGCTTGTTTCACTAATATTGGACGCCTTTATTTTGCAGTTAGTCTGAAATATTCAAGCAGAATCTTACTGGTGTGCTCGGTTTCTGATATCATCGGAGGGGCCTATGCTTTGCGAATTTCCATCTCTGGACAGCCTACGGAGGAGAGATACTACCTAGTGCATGTTGCAATGGAGGCCATTGGGATTTTCTAGATAGGTTGAAAGATTCATAGCAGAATCTTACTCCTCTATTATTTAACACAATCCCCTCCCACACTAAACTCATGCCTAAGAAGTAAGCCCACCCATCCATCTATCCAGCAAAACAGTGAGCGGAACAACCCCAAACCCTTGTTTAGAAAGGAATCTTTGGCGCCGCGATAAACTCCTGCTAATACAAAACCCCCACCCAGTCTCTATAGATAAAGAAACGAAACATGGGCACCGCAGGCCAATATTCCCTCTACGTCTTCTGCATCATCCTCGGCTGCATCGTCTCCGTCTTCATCGCCTACGCAATCTGGATAGCAGCCCACGGCATCGAAGATACCGAGCCCCCGAGCTTCTCGCAGGAACAGAAAGAATACATGCGGAAAGTACGGCTAAGGAACATCAATACACTGGTTCTCAATGTGGGGAGACCTGATTTGTATACACCAGTGGAATAGGTAGATAAGGCGGGGGCCATGGACGCAATGACAATGGCACTATTTCTTGTGCGTGTTTGAATTATGTATTGCATTATCATCATCATCGTCAGAAGAAGAAGCTACGCCCAGACCATCTTCTTGATATCATATACCAGATGCTCCAAGATCCCCGTGCGTTTCTTCGCATCCGCCAGCGAGATGATATCCAGCTGCTCGACCACAGAAGAAGACTCACCATGGTGTTCCTCACCTGCAAGCATAGCGCGCTCAATATCCTGACAAATGGAACGCACGCGATCGAGCTCCCGCACATTCCCCGCGGACGTAACGGCGCCGAGGCGAGGACTCGTCACCGAGTTGGACAGCGGGAGGCTCTTGAAAGCCAGAAGGCGGGTTGTGGCGCGCTTGGTGCCACGCAGCCACGAGACAAGATCCCATTCGTTTGTGTTGGAGGTAGCGTCCAGCGTGGCAGGACTGACATTGCTCTGCAAGGAGCGGGTGTTGACTCTCAGCAGGTTCTCGTCGCCGTCGCGGTACACGACTACCAGACCGACGTTGCTGCGCTCGTCCGCTTGGCTGTCTGTTAGGATGGAGGTGATGTAGGTGCCGTAGTGGATGCGGGAGATGGAGCGCAGATCGATCCGTTCGAAGGAAAGCACTTTGTCGGTTTCCCAGTCGAAGCGACAGCTGTAGATTGCTGCATCGGTGAGGAGGAGCACCGATTCTTCGAAGGGGAGGGTCCGTAACGTATTCGGTTGGCGGGGGGTTAGCATCGTCCACCCGCCCAGGAACTCTTCGGATGGGTCGCTGATCACAATCTTGCAGCTGGTGTCGATGGCGCTTTGGCGGAGTTTCTGCACGGAGATGCCAGGGTCGGTGGTCTGTAGCTCCATGGCGAACTCGTCGAAGACATGCGTCGAGACATTGCCCAGCAGGTAGTCGATGCAGGCTTGGGAGAAATAGTCGTTGACGATGTTGTTGTAGTACCGGGAAAGTGTCAGCCCTAGATCGTTGAGGGCGCCGCGATAGTCTCGTTTCCGGGTGCGAGTGTAGTCCCCCTTCAGCGCCGCGGTGGATGAGTACTGCTTGGAAATGGCATCCCCGTTATCCGCCCAGAGGGTATTGAACCACTGTGTAGACGAATCTCCTCCCAGATCAATATACATGCCCTCGTTCTGTAACTGGCGCTCGAGAGCCCACTGTCCAAAAGCGCATTGCGCCACTCCCGTCCGGTCGAGACAATCCATACAGTTAGTCCGCATGATCCCCGTTTGCGAGTGAAGAGGCGTATTATCTTTGACTGTGGCGTAGCCAAATTCAGCCAATGTATCCCCCAAACGATCCACCAACCGTTTCACGTTCTCGAACTTCATCCCACGACACTCGTTGTGGAAGTCGAACCACTCCAAACGCAAGGGAGTGCCGTCGATTCCGCCAGCTTTGTTGAAAAAGTCCGTGTATCTTTCATATTGTTCACCAAGTTTCAGTTCACCGGCATGTTTGTCTATGAGAGAGACCGCTTGGATCTTCCCATATCGCCGACTAAGCTCTCGGAAGTGTCTCCCAAACGCAAGCTGATTGGTATCTGCCGAGTGATGCATTACCGGTATAGGCTTCAACGAGTATGGAGACTGGGAGAAGTACAACGGGATCGACCCGCGCATTTGTAAATAGGAGTACACCTGACGTGAAGAGTCCCAGTCAGGCACCGAAAGGATCTGCTCGGTCTCCACTGTGTTGGCCGTATTGCCTTCGTCATCCACGCCACGGCGCAGATACCGCAGTCCAGGCCGGTTGATAGATCGTCGAGAGATGAGAGTAAGAAGAAAATCTTGCTTGCGAGCGTCTGGGTTGATATCTTCCACGCTCTGCTTCTCACCCAATACCAGCGCTTCAGTGGGTGTCTCCTTGGCTGAGGTTTCTTTCGGATCGGGGCTGGCGACTGTGAACTCGCGCTGGCCAACGAATCCTTGCATCAACGGCAAGATAAATCCGTGAGCGCCATTATCAATAAATGTGGACATTAAATGTCTGTTCCAAAAGTACTGTAAAACAGTTAGTGAACGGCTCTCCTGACACAGGGATCTCCAAGCATACCAATGGATCTACAACCTTGTAAAGCGGCGGATTTCCATTCCGCGCTTCCTGACCGCTAAACGGCCTCGTGATATCATAGTCATATGCAAAAAAGAAACTATGGGATGCAAAAAGAAGCTTCGTATACCGCAGCGTCTTCGGCAGCAGATCCGACTTCTGCATTTGCTGTTGCGAGGATTGGTCTTTATTCTCAACCAGAGGCGAATTAGCCTCTTCAGGCGCAGACACCTCCGTGGCTTCTTCATCCTTGGCAGACTGTTCCGAAGGACTGGGGACATCGCCAAATGGCGACGCGGGAGTCTCCTCTTTCAGCGCCGCAGGCCTGGTGGGCAGGCCCAAGTTCTTGCGCGACAACCAGTTCGCAGCAAAGCTGCCAAACCGGACTTTTTTCCCGATCACATCTTCGGCAATACTATTCACGCTGGCGTCACGGGAGTGGTGGAATGTCTCGCGGTTGGGAGATGCCGGCGCGCTGTTGATTTCGGTGGCGGCCTCGTCGGTCTCGTTGTCGGGGATATCCTCCTCTTCGGAAGCGGACTCGTCGAGCCCGCCGTCATCTTGCACGACATCCTTGCGGGCCTGGGAGATCGCGCGGTTTGCGTCAGCTTGCGACGACAGGGGGATAATAGCGACGTTCGTCACGGCGTAGACGGGTCGGCCTTGAATTTGCGCGACCTGCTGGCGCTGGGTGATGGAGACGAGGAACGAATAAGATGCGACCGATAAAAGGCCTGGATAGGAAACAACGGTTAGAATTACCCGCAGCACAATATTCTATTCCTCTGCTACTTACCCACCAATCCGTAGGCCTCTAGCCCACTATCCCTCCCCTCGAGGAGCTCCGGAGCGGACGCCGGCAGCGCGGTGATCCGGTTCGTCTTGTAGTCAATGCGAATGGACGAGGCCTCATTGTTGCTTGCACTATTATAGCGCGATCCATTGGTGCCATTTGCGCAGAGGACGAGCCCGTCGACGCCGGCGACAATAACCAGTCTCCGCAGCAGAGCCGGCATTGTTCTCGTTGGTTGCCCGCGGGTGTGTCGTACTCAGAGCCCGGAGAGTAAATAATAATGCGGGTAACAGAGAGTCAGTATTGCAACGCCGACTTGTGTGAGTATGGAACCAACAACACTTCTCTCGTGTTGACAGGCAACATGAACATGGCAACTGGTCGGAAGCAAGATTTCCACTACAGCTGATGCGACTACATCATCGATGGCGGTGGCCTGACCCCACCAGGTGATGTTCCGCGCCAATAAGCGATCTATTGAATGTCGGTAGATGGGAATATATACAGCCAAGAATTCTCTCGCCAATGCGCAAATCACCAAAAAAAAAAGACCAGGAAAAACAGCAGAAAGCAAAAAAACAGAAACAAACACTAAAAGCCCATCCAGCCAGCCAGAGACCAAAAATAATACCCAGAGTCATATCCAAAGTTCGTTTGTATGGGCATATCCCGTGCCTGATAGGAGAGCGCCCGAGTCCCAAATCCACTCTGGCATTTTCGAACTTGAAGATAAAAGTAAAAATACAAGTGTGTAGGAAACGGAGAGAGGGAGCGGCCAGGAGGCTGAAGATTCAAAGACGATGCAAAAGAGGTGGTGGTAGAAGGGGTGGGAGGAAGGGGAGAAAGCGTCGCGACAATAACCTCGTTAAGTAGCACATAGAGCCAAACACCAGGTTCAAAATCCTATCGGCTGTTCCGCTTGGTGTGGGTTGCAGTAATCCGAGCGCGCTCCTCGCTCTGCTTGAAGGTCGGACCTGGCCCCCCGTCGCTTTCTTCAACTAGGTCGGACAGCCCAATCCCGTCGTGATTGTTCTCGACGTCGTATGAGTGCATGAGTCCTTCGCGGTCGCCGTGTCCGTTGACGTTGAGGAACGTAGAGCTCGACAGACTGCGACTGCGGCGCGACTGCATTGAGAGTCGAGTCTGGAAGCTGGCGATACCGTCCGTCGGGACACCTTCATCATCGAACTTGGTATTGAGCATCTGTCGCCCATCTGGGTCGTGTCGCGAGAGGTTCAGGAGATAGACACCGGTA
The DNA here is from genome assembly GCF_964197705.1 of Penicillium psychrofluorescens. Taxonomy (NCBI): domain Eukaryota; kingdom Fungi; phylum Ascomycota; class Eurotiomycetes; order Eurotiales; family Aspergillaceae; genus Penicillium; species Penicillium psychrofluorescens. The sequence continues at coordinate 2,931,342 of NC_133439.1, read as the reverse complement.
AAGATCTGGAGGAAGCCGCACAACAACGAGATGGTGTTGACTGCATCCGTGGTGTTGAAGCCCTTGAACAGAATAAACGACGCACAAAGTGTGGCGGTTGTGAAGGTGACGTAGTAGAGAGGGTTCACGCTGTTACAAAGCTCATAATCAGCACCGCGTTTACCATTTTGGGGGTGTTGCACTTACATCGAGGTCGAGAACGAGTTCAATGCCTTGTTGAAATAGTTCATCTGCGTGAGGATGCAGAATCCGGTGACGATCGCGAAGACATAGGTCGAGGCGTTGGTAAATTGGTTATTGCCGCCGAGGGTCAACTTCACCGCGATGCCGAACGCCTTCACAGACATGACAGAGACGGAGCCGACGGTCGAGCAGATCGAGATGTAGATAAGAGGGTTCTTCTTGCCGTACATGGGAGCAATCCGGTAAATCATGACCGTCGAGAAGATCGCAACAGCGAGGCAGTAGAGAAGAAACCCTGGAGCAAGAGCAAACTCCAACATCTTATCAATCCGCTCCACCGGCTTGTCTGGAGGCGCATGGAGGACGATCACGACCGATCCCAACAGACACATCGCACAGCCCAGTTTTCCTAATACTCCCAATCGCTCGTCGAGGAAATATGAACCGAGAACGGCACTGTTTTCTCGCGTTAGCCGGTAAATTGCCAAAAGCTGTGTCGCAGGACGATTTTTGCCTACCCGATCAAAACACTCAATGCACCGAGAGGCGTGACCAAGATGGCGGGCGCGAACGCGTAGGCGGCGAAGTTGCAGATTTCCCCGATGGCCACTGCGATATTCCGTTAGCTCCTAGCAAACCCGACCGGTTGATGATAGATGATCGTACGTGTAGAAACACCGCTCCACCAGACGGGACTCTTGAGATACGAGTAGCCCTCGCCCTCGAAGCCGTGCCGTTCAGAAGCATGCATCAAACCCTGCGCAAGAGACACCCGTCAGCCATTCTGCCCGCTTATAATTGTTCCGACCGCTGCAATCCTCCCGTTTGGTTTCTATTGAGGTCGTCGCACCTTTTTCGTGATCACAAAACTCGTCCCTGGAAACCCAGTTAGCAGACCATCCGGAGGCGCGCGGAAGGGGGGGCGCATCGCACGTACCGATCGCCATGGTGGAGATAATGGCTAAACATAGCCCAATATATCTAGAACAGCGCAAAGAGCGTCGCGGTCAGCGATCCGGAACATGTAGCCATCAGGCAGGATTCGGGAAGGGATGCAGGTGGGCCGTACTTGTCGGGAATCATGACGGAATTCGGTATTACAGGAGCGAGTTGCTCCTACAGTCGAACAAGTCCAGCGCCGGCAATGGATCAGGAAAGCGAGAGAGAGAGAGGGGTGGAGGGAGAATGGGAGGTGGTGAACGAATGGCTGGGGGTTGGGTGTTCACAACATCCAAGCGAAAGTTGTGCAGAATTGAGTGTCCGCAAGGGAGGCGAAAGGCGGAGGGGCGGGAAGAAAAGGCAGGACAGCGCAGAAAAATGAGCCAGCCCGAGATTTCTGTGGTGGAGACTGAAGGAAGAAGGCGAGAGCAGAAAAAGGGCAAGGATGGACTTGGATGTTTGAGGATGGTAAGAAGGGTCAGTGAGTAAGTCAGGCCAGGTAACAGGTAGAGTCGGTTGGAGCCTGCTGCGGTGGGGTTGGTCGAGACGGGGCCGCGTAAGACGAGAGTGAGTTAGGTATACATCCAGTAGAAGAGTTAAGGGACCTCCTCGGATTCAGTTAACTACGATTATTGCTCTTCTGGCTAAACATTGACTATGTTATTCGTGACTCGTTACTCAACAATTGCTCACTCAGTGACCCTGGCTCTGGCTACGGTGTCGTTTCAGGCTATAAATACCGCACAACACCATCATGTGGGTGACCCGTGTTTCAGATCGCCACCCTTTGATGGAGCGACTTAAGCTTTTCACCGGCCTCGGCGGATACAAATGGCTACAATCACGCAAACAGGCACGAAAATATGTCATTCAACATCAGTCAAGGCCTACAAGGAACTTCAACTTCATCCGCCGACGTGGGCGAATACTAGCTCAAATGCACACACAGTCCAGCCCGCATGGACTCCCATTAACGCCGAACACAAAACAAGACCGAAGGTGGTATCACTCAGGTGCAACAAATAGTAAAACAAAGGGGTAGCCATACACAACGGCGAAAGGGAGAATTTTGGGAGGTTCAAACCAGAATGCAGGGCACGCAAATCGGGGGAAAGCACATTGGGAATAAAACACAGGTCCCGGGGACTAGAGGGACGCAAGAAGGCGCAGGCGGAAAGGATTACACATACCTGCTGGGTATCCATTGAACGTCGCTCGAAGATACCATCCGTGGACGAAAGTCGATACTGGTGAAGTGAGACTGATGATGATTAGTAGTCAAAGGGTGGGAGGGATCTCTTGTGAGCAGTGAAGCCCCAGGACCAGCAGCGTCGTCGTCGTACAGTCGGAGTAGCTGCCAGTCAGGACACAAAAAGAAAGAAGGGTTCGTAGTAGAGGCGGCAGATGGCGGGCGGAGAGAAGGGTGAATTACGAGGATCGAGGTTTCTTGGTGTCAGGCGTTGTGGTTTCTTCCTCGTCCCACTCGTCCTCGAGATCCCGCGCTCGTTTGGTGGATCCATTCTCGTGCGATGGAGTCTCGGTCAGGCCCAGGTCGGTCTCGTGGAGCTCGCCATCTTCGAAAGCCTCAAGGTCGAAATAGTCGCCATCATCGAATTGATGCTCGTCGGGGGCATCTCCGGCGAGTGGAGGGGGGGTAAGGAGTTCGTCGTCGGGAAACTCATCTTCATCGGCACCCATGGCGTGCTCAAGATCACCGCTTGGGTCATTCTTGGCAGGAGTCTGCATCAAATCTTCAGCGATGCCAAGCAGATCATCCGCAGGCTCGGGGGTTTGCTTTTCGTGTGCAGTAACGGGCTGCGGCGCGCCCTCCAACGTGGAGAGCGGCTGATCTTGCGAGATCTCTGCGGCGGCATCGCCATCCCGAGGGCCAGGATCAGTGCCAGCTATGTGTTCTTCATCATGAGCCGGGGCCAAGTCATCATGGAGGGTGCCATCGGCTTCTTCATCACCGTTGTCCTCTGCAGGGTAGTCATCCTCAAATTGCTCGTCCTCAAGACCGCTGCCGGACCCATGGATTTCATTTCCTTGTTCATGGATATCTTCTTCACCAAAATCTTCACCGTCAGACAGATCACCATGGAGGTTGTCTGAGATAGAGTTTGTAACATCTGCAGATACCTCTTCCTCTTCATTTGGCGCCTCGGGCTCCTTTGCACCGGATGGGGCGGCAACCGTAGCGGTTGACTCGGTTTTGTGGCCTTCAGAGTCGTAAAATTCCTCGTCACCGTGAAGCACATGTTCCTCGTTATGTAATCCTTCAGCCTCGTGTGCCTCATCTTTTCCAGAGGCGCCAGCTGTAGCTTCCGATCTCGAGCCAGTCTCAACAGCCTCGACTTCGTGGCCATCAAAACTATGTTGTTCATCGCCATGGGTTTCCAATAGTTCTTCCTGAACAGCATGGACTTCGGGCACCTGATCATTAGGCTCGTTACCGGCCACAACTTCTTCCTGTACGGCTGAAGGGGCCTCGTCCGTTTCATGGGTCGATTGGTCTTGCTGATACTCATAAGTCTCTTCAGTATGCTCAATTTCATGAGAGTCGGCAACTTCCTCAGATGTAGGAGGCACCTTATTAGTCTCGTCCCAACCATGGAGCTCGGAAAGTCCCTTTCCTTCGTTGGCTGCAGCAAGAAGATCCGAAATCTCGGCTGAAACCGTCATCTTAGTGGACAGTGTCAGGTACAACGCTTCGGGCTCATTGGAACCATCGTTGTGACAAAGTTTAAGGTACAAGTCCAGGACTTGGTGCAATGACACCTTGGATGTGTACGAAGAGTCCTGGATGGAATGAATCAGCACACCGCTCGGTGGGAGAGAAAAAAGGGTAAGGGTCCGGCTTACCTCCATTATTTGAATACCCAGAGGATCAATATCCATAATGAGGACTTCGTTCTTCATCACATTATCCTGGAGTACCTCGCGAAAGGCACTGAATAATTTGCCAATGTCGTCGTAAACCACATTTTCATCGTGGAGAAAGAAGGTCTCGGATGAATCACCTTCCAGGGGCGGGAAGAGAGAAATCACATTCTCCTGGTATATGACTTTCACCGGATGCACGGATGCATGGTGCTGGTCATCCGCCTCATGTGCATGCTCTAGGTCGGTATGATCCGCAGCTTCGGCTTCATTCTCATTGACGACCGACTTGGCTTGGCCATTTTCTTGGTTCTCGGCAGGCATTTCGGCATGTTCAATAGCATCATCAGCACCGGAAATCCCGACTTGTGCTGCTTCATTAGTCTTTTCGCCGAGATGTTCCTCCACACTGTTGGGACCGTTTTCGATTTTCTCGATTCCTTCATCCTGAACCTGCTCGGGTTTGCTAGGTTCCAAGGGAACACTTTGGTCTTGCTGCTCGATTTCCTGCACGCTGCTCTCCACGTGGGGTACTGTTTCTAAACCCTGGGGATATCCCTGGTCGGTTTCGACCGGTTTCGCAGCAACTGGGGTATCATCTAGGTTGGTTGTCTCCTGTGCAGTTTCGACAGGGGCTTCAACGTGGACCGTGGGAACGGGGGTCTTGGCACCATTCCCCTGGTCGCCTTCTTGCATTTCGGCTTCGTATGCTCCTACGCCTCCATCCTGGACATCGATGTCGTGATCTTCTTCCACGTATGTTTCGTCGGCATCGACCATCGAGCCCTCTGATACCCCGTCAACCATATCCGCATCGTTGATCGCATCGGGATTGTAGTCAGTGGGTTGAGCGGTGGTGAGGTAGTCCTCAGCCCCCATCATCTCGCTGTCTATGTTCGAAGGATGGTCCTCCATCAGGTCGATATCAATGTCGAAATCATCAACCTGCCCCTGGTAGGGCGAGGCCATTTCCATCGTATCATCCACAGCAGGGACTTCCATGGTGGAAAAGGTTAAGGGAGAGGCGGCTGTCATGGCAGGGAACGCGTAGAGATGATCGGACGTGCCAGCGGTACGTGTCGGGGGGGATTGGGCAGTGGCAACCCAGGGATGAGATCAGTAGTAAGTCGAAAGAGGGATAACTAAGGAAAGGAGAGATAGACAGTCTCTGAGGTAGTACTGGAGAGAATCATCGGGAATCAGGCAAATGGAACAAGAGATGCCGTGGTGGGAATGGTTGAAAGCAGAAGGAACGCGAGAGGAAAAGAGTTGACGACTAAGCGAGGGCACGTGCACGGACCAGACCAAAGAGAACAGAGTGACCATTGATTGATTCACCTCATCAACACCGATGACAAGGGGCTCGACACTTCTCTACACCCCCACTACTTGTTACTGTCCATTGCAGACAGCTCATCTGTTCTGATCGGTTCTTTCTAATTACCGCTCTCTGTCCTTGATTTTCGTGCTGGGTCGCCATGGTATGCTTTGTTTTGTTGAATACGTGGGGGAGCCCTGGACTGACCACCACCCGCACTACAGGTCGTTCTGGCTGCATCGATATGTACCCGCGGGGGCAAGGCTGTCCTCTCGCGCCAGTTCCGAGAAATCTCTAGGTCTCGCATTGAGGCCCTGCTGGCTTCGTTCCCCAAGCTTGCGGATTCAGGCACCCAACACACCACCGTCGAGCAGGACAACGTGCGCTTCGTGTACCAGCCATTGGATGAGCTATACATTGTCCTGATCACCAACCGCCAATCGAACATCCTTCAAGACATCGACAGCCTGCACCTCTTTGCGCAAGTGACCGCCAGCATCTGCAAGAGCTTGGACGAGCGGGAGATTCTGCGCAATGCCTTTGAGCTACTGAGCGCCTTCGATGAATTGGTGACGCTGGGATACCGGGAGAATCTTTCTCTGTCACAGATCAAGACCTTTTTGGAGATGGAGAGTCACGAGGAAAGAATCCAGGAGATTATTGAACGCGTATGTCTTGGTCCAGATCACGGGGTGGGATGATGGGCTAACATGTCTCGACAGAACAAAGAACTGGAAGCCAGCGAAGAGCGGAAGCGGAAGGCTAAGCAGTTGGAGATGCAGCGCAAGGAAGCTGCTCGCGCCGGTCGTGGTGCTGCGCCTCGGACGCCCTCTTACCCCGTCTACACACCTCCCTCCCGCCCGTCCGTGCCGGATACTTATGATACCTATGAGGCGGAGAAGAAGAAGTCATTCGCCAAGTATGTCTATTCGAGATTGGTCTGTCAACTGATTCTAACTACAAATGATCTTTAGGCCCATTCCTTCCCGCGGCAAGGGCATGCAACTCGGCAAGAAGTCCAAGGCGACCGATATCTACGAAAAGGTTCGGGGCGACTTGGGCCCCGAAGAAGAGGCCAGCCCGTTGTTCACGCCACAGATCTCGACCCCGGCGCAAGAGCCGTCGTCTGCTCGCCAGTCCCTCACCGCGGACCGGGAGCCGGTCCAGATCACGATCGCGGAGCAGATCTCCGCTTCACTCACCCGTGAAGGAGCCTTGAAGTCGTTTGAGGTCAAGGGTGACCTTCAGCTCCGTATCACCGACCCCTCCTTCGCAAAAATCCGACTCGAACTCCAGGCAAACGCCACACACAATGCCCAGTTCCGGACGCACCCGAATGTCGACAAGGCCTTGTTCACCAACTCGTCGGCAATCCAGCTGAAGGACACCTCAAAGCGATTCCCTGCTAACAATGTGATTGGCGTTCTGCGGTGGCGAGTAGTTAGCACCGGTTCTGACAACGCCGACATTCTTCCCATCACCTTCACGGTGTGGGTGAACAAGGGCTCTGACTCGACCACTGTGACCGTGGAGTACGAGCTCAGTGGCACGGACAGTTTACGGGATGTTGTGGTTACAATTCCCTTCGGCGCGACTGAGCCCGCGGTGTCCAGCTTTGATGCTATATACGAGGTCTCCGGAGACAGCCTTGACTGGAATCTGGGTCTTGTCGATGAATCTAACCCGTCAGGAAGCTTCGAGTTTGAGTCGACAGACGGCGATGAGAACGAGTTCTTCCCGATGAGCGTGCGCTTCTCTAAGACCAAGCCCTTCGTCGATGTCGATGTCACCAGCGTCTCCCTATTGGAGATGGAGGGCGAAACCACCGGGTTTTCCAAGGACATCAAGAGCGTTGCCGAGAACTTCCTGATTGATTAAAACTTGGGTCTGGGGGTGTATAGAGTTGGTTTTTTCCTTTCACTAATAGTCGGCTCTGTGGGTTGTTTTGATATTGCTAGCCAATTCTCTTTTTCCAAGCCATTGCCTCTTTCTTCTTCACGGACTGTGTTTAGCCTCGACAAGATTGACAGTCGTATCTAGACATGACAAACAAAGAACGAATTTGAACATTATTGCCTTCCTGGTCATTGCGACGTAATGCCGGACGTCAACATTATGGGTTGCCACATCCATTCTGTAGGGATCCTAAAGGTTATTGTACCTCGCGAGTTCTCCATGGATTGACTTGATTGGTTTTGCCATTGGGCTAAGCATTGTCAAGACATGGGTTCGGGGCCGCGCCGTCCAGGGACGGGCTTGCCATGCCAACGTCAGATTGAGCACTTGTTGCCGGTCTGGACCCTTTGCAGTCGATGGTACACACTCAGCGCAGAAATGCTTTCGCTTTATGACCTAGGGCTTTTCCTTGGGTTTTAATGCTCCAATTGATGGTTTTGAATGGGCTAAAGTACTCACAAGGGCATGTTCCTAGCGTGGTAGGGCTGGAACCGTCCTATTGGAGCATCTCTAGCATCTCTTTTCCATGACCTCTCAAGTCTGGTCGCTCGAGCGGAGGCCTAGAGCCTGCCGGTTCTAAAAACCGAAATCCAACCAGGAAGGAGACGGACCCTGATCCTAGGTCCCTGAACCGGCGGTTGGGCCAATGCTTGATGGCATTTGACGTGGGGTCTGATGCAACATCTCCGCTAGGATATGGTTGATGGCGAATCGCGTGCTCATTCAGCAGTCCAATTCCACATCATGAAGACGCCCCCGAGACGCCTCTTAGCAAGTGAGGCAAATTGAAGCATGTGCCCTTGTAAGCGCTCTTTTGGATTATCCTTGGTGGCCAATTCGTACGTCGGTATACCATGTCATCACAAAATCCAGGAGGGACTCTAGACGTCCAGGTCCAGACCCAAACCCATATCTTGTCTGAGCTCCCATCTCCTTTATCCGAGGATTAGTCTATCCTGTTTATAGGCAGGATCCACTTAGACTTCTTATAAACCCCATGGTTTACCCTCCCCCGCCTGACATCTCTATTCCGATCTCCTGGGAATCTCGGTCTCTGCATAAAACACGCAGTACCTGCTTTCTTGTGAGAGCCAATGCCAGAAGCATTAAGCTCTACTATGCTGAGGTGAGTTTTTAGAACTAGAAATCTATCTTTTGAGCTATATCGTTTGACTGACATGCTGCCAGAAGTTATTGTTTCGTGACTTGATATAGTGTTTGCGTTTTTCAGCATGGCCAATCTCCAATTCCAGTCATGGAATGAACAGCAGAGTCTGTTCAAGCTGTCCTGCGCGGATGTTGATACATGCAATCAATTGTCTAGCGTGGTGAGCCCGGTGTGCTGATCTTGACCCTATGTTCTCAATCCCTTCCTCATTCTATAAACAGGAGAGCCAGATGCCTAGCCTCCAGCAGACTGAGTCTGATCTGGGGACCAAGAAGATGGCCATTCCGCGCCTTGCGGAAGGAGCTGAGTCGGCGTTCACCTCTCCAGGCAGATTCCACCGTCGACATGTCAGCCGTGCGTGCGAGTCTTGCAGACAGAGAAAGACAAAATGCACTGGGGACAAGTCTGGGTGCCGAAACTGCCGGGAAGCCGGCATTATCTGCTGCTATACTGACGGCAAAAGAGAAAAGTCCAAACGGTGGGCGGCACCGCTCCAATTCTTGGGAAGCTGAATAGTTGACCTCTCCTGCAAAAAGGCAACTGGCAAGTCTGTCCGCGAAGGTACAGGCATACAAAGACGTGATCAGAAAACTGAGCAATCGATTTGGCGTCTCCGACGAGCAGCTCGTCAACATTGCCCTGGCCGTGGTAGGCAGCCTAACCCGCCACCGATAACCGAGTCTTGTCTAAGATGGGAGTAGGATTCAGCTCCAGACCTTACCCTGGACCCCGACGCCCCAATTGCCGCAGTGGGGGACCGAAAGCTCTCTTGGAGATCTGGGTCTGAGCCCCCGACTTCTAGATCGTCCTCAGTCGCGCCTCTGGAGCTAGTCGACCACACCGAAGAAGACTTCAATAGGGACGAGACCGCGAGAGCAACCGGGTATATTGGAAAGAGTTCCGAAATCACTTGGCTCCAGAAGCTGAGCAAGGAGGTTAGCAGTGAGTGCGATACATGGTCAACGGCTCTTTCGAGCAATGCCGATGAAAATACTCTACCCTCCCCAACGTTGACGCCGCGCCCTGAGAGTAGAGGTGACCCTTGGGTAGCGTCTTCGAATTATTACCTTGATGATTTGGAAATCCTCAGCGCAGGGCACATCGATGCGTTGGAGATTCCCTCGCGCGAGACAGCTGGGAAACTGCTGAATTCCTATCTGACATCTGTGCATCCGTCATTCCCAATAATTGGAATATCGACGTTTGTTTCCCAGTTTCAAGTCTTCTTCAGCCAGCCATCCCTGAAACCGGGAAATAAGTGGCTGGCGATTCTGAACCTGATTTTCGCAATCGGGTCGAAATATGAACAATTGACCGATGCAGATTTCAAAAAAGGCGAGGAGGGCCATCAGATTTACTTTTCGAGGGCCACGGCTCTGAGCTTGGAAGATCAGTTGCTGCACCATCCTGATCTGCAGCAACTGCAGGTGGAAGGGCTTGCTTCCTTCTACCTGATTGCATGCGGCCATATCAACCGGTATGTCGGCAGCCCTAGCTAGCTTGGTGTCAAATCCATGCTCACAATTTCGTTTTGCTCAGAGCCTGGAAGCTTTGCGGCAGTGCAGTTCGAGGTGCATTGGCTCTTGGCCTGCATCTACGCAACGTGGGAGTTTGCACCTCGGACACTTCCAAGGAGATACGCTATCGGGTGTGGTGGTCCCTATACACGCTCGAGCATCTCCTCGCCGTGATAACAGGCCGGCCATCCTGCATCATCGACAGCTCATGCACCACGCCGCTACCCGTTCCTTTTGACGAATGTGATTTCCAGAGGGAAGAAGTGGCCCAGCTGATCAGCACAGCGGGACGTGGCTCAAACCATCTGGACCGAATCTCGGCCAACAGCTACAGCGCAGCCAGCCTGGACTCTTGTGTAGATTCGGACGGAAACACTGCATCGGCCGAGTCCGACACCAAGATGAGCAGAACAGACTACTTGAAGAGTCTACCTCCGTGCATGTCACTGTATTTCCTACAGCTGACCTCCTTGACCACTATCGCGAAGCGGATGACGGTCAAACTCTACAGCCCCGAGGCACAGCAGTCGCCCTGGGCCAGCACGGAATTTATCATTCAAAGCCTGATGCTCGAGATAGACTCATGGTTCATGAACCTGCCTGCAGCCTACGATTTCACTTCGACGCAGACATCACAGTGTCCCGTCGGCCAACGCATCGGCCTTGCATTCCTCTTCTATAGCACCAAAATCGGCATCACCCGGCCGTGTCTGTGTCGTCTGGATTCCTCGCACCCCGAGGGAGAACGCACCCACGAATTCTGCAGCAAAACCGCCGCTGAATGTGTCGAAGCTGCATGCCACATGCTGACTCTGTTCCCTGACACCCCGGACGCAGCGCTGTTATACCGCATGTCGCCGTGGTGGTGCACGCTCCACTACCTCATGCAGACTTCCACCGTCCTGTTGCTGGAGCTCGCACTCAAGGTCCAGCATGTCCCGGAGAAGGCCAGCATGGTCCCCAAGGCGGCGAAGAAATCCTTGGACTGGCTGGCTGCTCTGTCCAAGACAAACATGGCCTCCAAGCGAGCCTGGAAGCTGTGTGAGGGATTCTTGCGCAGACTCGCGCCTCACGTCGGTATCAACATGAACGACTTCCCCGACAGTGATGAGCCTCTGGAAATTTCTGGCATGGATGCCGCAGACGCGACTGATCCTGCTACACTCATTGAAGACCAGCTCGCCACCGCTGCAGACGAAGACGACTTTGTCACATTTGATTCGACCTCCACCATACCTACCTCCGCTGCCACCGCAGTGGACAGCATTGCCGTAGAGCTAGACTATATGGCAAGCTCACCAGTGGACCAGTCCGATACTTCCCTAGGAGTGGGTGTGCCCTACAACCTGGAGCCGTCAGATCTGCTCGATCAATTTATGAACCCGGAGAAGTCCGGTTCTGGACACAGCTCCTACGATGAGTACTTCCCCTGTGACCCGACCACTGGTCAGATTACGGGTTCTTTCTTCCCCACGGGACCGAACCTGGATCTCGATTTGGGCTACTTCTGGGGTGATCCTGTTTGCTGAATGGGATTTATCCTGATCAGGCAGGCTAAAAAAGGCAACCAGAAAAGAAAGAAAAACATCAAAAAGAGAATCCAAAAAAAAAAAAGAAAAAGAACAATGACTACACAAAAGTCATATCAAAGCAGCATTTCGTACGCCTGACATGGATGAGATAAAGATCAAAATGGTTGCAAGACTGGGACTGGGCGGCTTCCCTTGTTTCCATGTTCTGCACTTGGACTTTATGAAGAGAAAGATAAAAGAAAAAGAATCGCCATTGCAGCTGACCAGAGGGGCGCAGCTGAGGAAAAGTTATCTGTTCTCTGTGTTTATCAATCTTGTTTTAATAGAATGTTTCTTTTTTTATGTAGAGGAAAAGATAATTTTACATCCGCATCTGCGTCTCAAAGAATATCTATCCACCTAAGTGCTACAAAGGAAGAGGTAAATCGGATGTTCATTGCACTCAGAGCTGTCATCCAAGCTGTGTATTCATACAAACAAGAAAAAGAAAATATTTTACAGTCTTCACAAAACAAAAGCGCCAATATCTCCAATCTATCATCATGCATCTGTTGTCATCTTCCTCCACATGATCGTTCGCCCAAGACCAAACTGAATTCCTTTCCCAGATAACCTAGATCCAGGTACTCCAGATCATGGGCCACCCGGAACAGCACTAGCTTTGCATTAGGGTCTAAATCTGTCCTTGTGTATATGCGTTTGGAGCATGAGGCATAACATCATCATTTCGTAGCACCATGAAGTCATCTCAGTCCCGACAGGCGGATTGTAGCACATGTATGTTCTTTTCTCTCCACTGCGGCAAAGTAATCGCGATGATGTGTGGGATATGTAATGTGCGCGCTCAAGGAAAGAAAGGGATGGCAGGACAAGGGGTTGGAATCAAGTCTTTGGTAAGCGTAAGAAGGTGGGAAAGATTTGGGCGGGTTGTCCTATGCTGCTCAGGCCTCCCAAATTCGCTTCTTGGCTGAGAAAACCATGCGTCCGGCATCGTCGCTTATGTGCTCGGGTGGCTCTGCGGGTATGGTATTGCTGAAAAATAGGTGCCGGATACCAGCGAGTCCCTGGTGGGAAATGTTGGCTTCGTGGGTCCAAGTGGAAGCTGAATATGACCACGACACTTCTTTTGACATTTGGTGGTGGGGTACGGGAGATAGGTTGATGCCTAGCAGACCACGGCCGTCCATTATGTACTTCTCGATGCATTCGAGGGCTGGGAGGAAGCGTCGTCGGATGCCGCAGCCGGAGTGGTTGGTGTCGATCTGGTAGTCTGGGTATTGCTTGAGAGAAGCGATTATTCCGGTGATATCTGACGGTGGTTTGGTATTTGTCTGCCCATCTTGGTGGGTTTCAAGATCGAACTCTGGGTCGAGGAGAGTAGATCCTAGAAATATCGTCTTGGACCGCATAGAAAAGAAGCGTATCATTTGGCCAAGCTGGAAAATATCGCATTCTCGGGAATTGCTTAGGCCTCCACGGCATTGAATTTGGTGTGTCGATGAGGTTATGATTGGTGCAGTTGTATACAAGTGCTTAGGAGGGCTGGGGTCTTCGAGGGCTCTGTAGAGGCGAAGGAAGTGCGCTTGCAAATCAGTGATTGTGTTCATGACACACTGACGGCGGTAGTACAGCTCCTCTGTTAGACACTTAGTATTGCTTTTCCAGCTAGGCGTCTATATGAATAGACCTTACCTTCAACACCATCAGGAAGATAGCGCCATCGCCCACAAGTTGAGGCGGGCTGTTCTGGGCCACCGTCGACCCAGGACTGGGAGCCTTTGATTACCAGGGCATGTGAGCTGATCTGGAGGCAGTGACACAGCGTGAGAAACAGTGAAACATAGATATATTGCCGTATGCGATCCTCGGTCATTGTCTTCCAATCCCACGCCCGGAACTGAGCGAAGAAGGCGGGGCGCTTGTTGCCAAAGCGATAATTGATGCTGCGAAGAGCCTTCCGCACGACCTCGGGTGAGTTAAATCGATCGGCGATTTCGATGAGCTTAGCGATCGGAGCAGGAGACGATATCCGCAGTTCTTCCTGGAAGGAATGACGGCCTTCGCTTGTGAGCGAATCCATACAGAGGACGCGGAGGAACATCTCCATAGCATCCACGCCAACGAACCGAGTAGACTCATCTGTGGGAATTAGAACGACTGGGATTTCAGGTTCGTCGTCAGGAGTGACCATTACGTCAGGCGAGGATGAGGCGGAAATCGATTCAAAGGCCTTCTTCTGCTTGTGGAATTGTCTGCCTTCTGCGAACTTGCTTGGATCAAGCAATGCCCGGAAGTACGGGCTGGATTGCATTAGGTCCTTGCTATTCACCTGCCATTGATGAATAGTGGTCTTTGAGGGCGGGCCACCGTGATCATTGATGTATTCAATGACCAAGTCCCCGTCCTCCACGATCGTGCTCGCATACTTGGTCACAGTCGCCCCAGCAGCGGAAGAGTCACCCAGAAGTGAGGTGAACAGACTCTCGGCCTCACTCTGGAGCGCTACACCTGTGATCTGAGCCCCTAGTCTCTGGGCCTGGGGCAGGGGAGGGAATTCTGAACTCATGGTTGAGGGTTCTTCCCTGAATCAGCACTCAGAATGTCCCCAGAATGGGCTTTATGGACAAAGCCCATCTGAGGCGACAAGAGCTGAATGCCTGGGTCTTTCCTATGTATTTGTGTGAGCAGAGGACTAGCATTTTCTCTGTGCAGGAACAGACTCACCGGTGAGCACTTTGCAGGGGTTTGTGTGTAGTTGGATGTTTCGGAACAACCAGTTAAACGTGAAATCATTCGTTGGTACTGATCCAAGACAAAATGAGCAGGATCCGAGCAGTGCAAGAATCAAAAGAGCAAGTCGTCTCTTTCTCAATTGACTATTGATATGGTGACTCAGCACTGGCACGTGGTCTGAATTGCCATGGGCGCCTGGTTTTACTGGCAGCAAGATCCTGCCTCAAAGTACAAGCATTCTAGGTACTCTAGATGCGGAGGATTGATGGAACAGTTCAAGAAGTGGCTTCAGGAATGGGTCAGGGAATGGCTTGAGGAGCGGCCTAATATACAGAGTACAACAGTGAATCATCAAAGCACAGCAATAAAACACGCTAGGAATCGAACTAATCTAGTATAACGGCATTCACGGGTCATCATATCCAACGAAGAAAAGACAAAAAAGTTTATATCGCATTGCAAAACCACATGGCATCATCAAACATAACGAGTAAACGTCCAGCTCATGGCAGCGAAACAATTGGGACATGCAAGATATTCAGCCCTGGCTTGTCTGCGGTGTTCGTCTTCTCAAGCTCCCTCTTCTTCAAGTTGACCTCCCGAAGCTGAATGGCCTTCCCCACGATGGTCTCTAGCTTGGATGCATATTGAGACTGTGTGTCTTCACGGTCCTCCATAGGCACACCCACAGCCAGCTGTGGCGGCACAAGTGAGAACAGAGCCATCGAATGAGATTTCTCTAGATAGGTAGACTTGGGCGAGCGCTTGTTCTCAGGGAGCGGCAGACCCTCTTCATCCATTGCGTCTAGGTCAACCAGATCGCTTCCGCGGCCACTGGTGAACCAGGGCTCGACGGACAGAAAACCACAGACAAAGTCCTGGTTCTGTCGTGCTGACTCGATCGAAACCCGGCGGTACTCCGACTTGAAAGACGAGTTCTCTGAAACAGGCATGAGGTACACCATGCCGCGTGCCAGCAGCGGTGGCGGCGGGGGGCCGTCCCCAGCAGCTGTATCAAGCTGTCTCTGCAGGAGTTCCTGGAGGTGCGGATCCGCACTCGGCTTGCATCCGTCGTCGATGGTCTCGGTGTGCTGGGTGATCGTCTGGGTGAGCGAGATGGTTGACAGTTTGCGTGTGGTCACGCCCAGGTTGTTCGCGGCTAGTTCCTCCCAGGAATCAATTTGCTGGTCGTTGTCCGTGCTCCCTTCGTCCGGGGTGTCGTCGTCAGAGAACCCGTTGCCCGTCTGCTCGGCCGAGATTTCTGTTTGGATGTTCTTCAGCGTCGCCACGACGGTGTCCCGAGCTGCGTCTCGGAGCGCAGAAATCAGAATGTCCGTTCCTGCTCTTGAAGCAGCAATCCCGGGAGAGTAGCAGGTCGCGAGACACGACCACGTCGCCAACTTCATGGTCCCCCGGGTATATTTCTTCTGGATGAGGTCCCGCATGGTGTTGCGCCCGGCGTGCGATTCCTCGGTCTGGGCTGTAAAGTCGACGGTGCAGTTTAGCATCTTGCTTCCCTCCCACAGCAGAAACCGGTGCTTCCTCGCCAGATAGGTGAGCTGGTCAATTGTCCCATCGGTCCAGTCATTGACGAGCTCTGCAGCGACTTGCAAAACGGCAATGTGAGGACCCAGGTCCCCGGCCAATTGGACCAGCGTCTCCGAGTCATTGACATTGTGCCCCGTCAGCACGCAGACGGGCTGTCCGTGAGGTAGTCCTGGCTTAGTGGCCACCAATGTCTCGAGGTAGGCCAGAATGGTGTTGTCTGGGAAAGATGGCGGGACGTTCATCTTGAGTTACGGGAAGAGAGGGAGGATGTATGATGAAGGAGGAGCAGGGAACGAACCACCACGATCGACCAGATGGAGCCGCCGGATTAGTTATGAACGAATTTGATCCTTTAGCGCGGGGGGAAACAGGTCTGGACCAGAATTAGGCCGGAGTTTCGTCCCAACCAAGCCAACCCCCACCTAAGGAGTCGTAGTGGCGGGCAGATCCATGACATGTCTGGGTAAGGCTCCTGGCGGGTCAGCTCGCCCGGCTACAAATAACAGTGGCCAATAATGGTGTCCGGAGATAATGGCCCTTGTGAAGGGGCGTTCGGGCACTAGTAATCGTTGATCGTAGCGAGATAGAGCGGCGCTAACTAACGATGAGGGTTTGCACTAGTACGCCGCACTATTGAGCAGGAGGTGGACGGTCTTGCATGCTCGTTCCAACTGGCGATACGCTCGACTACAATCTAGATTTACGAAGTCGATCGTGTGCACTGGCGCAATCCTGGCAATCCTGGATCGGTCATCCACTCCACAGTCTCTGCAGCCTTATCCATTATCATTGTGTTGCAACTGACGTGCTCAGAGCAAGATGAAGTAGAGCTTGTAATTATCGTCACCATAGAAGGATAAAAGAATCAACATTCTGAGGTTCCGATCAGCTTGGAAGGACAACAATCAACTTTACATAAGCAGTCACATGGGCCCACTAGCCCTGAATGGGGTTAGTGTCGGAAGAATGCCTGAATAATCATGCATCGAGTTCTCGTTGCTTTCTCTTCTTTCTTTCTCGGCTGTTCAACTTTCGGATCGACTTGGCTCCTCTCTCGATCCTCGCATTCCCTTCTCATCCGACTACTGGCCTTGGTGGCGAATAGCAGTTTGTGACAGTCTGAAGTTACCGGAACCGGCGGGTCCTTCGGCTTCCTCTCACGCCACCCGGCCCTCCCCTGAAACTTTTATTTCTTATCGCCCGTCTGCCCAACAAACAACAACCCACAGCCTCACGCGCGCTCTCTCTCTCCACACTAGCTGCAACCTGACCCGTCGTATCGGCCTGTTATCCCGCGATCATGCCTGGACGGGTTCTCCCGACCTTCACCCCCGCCGAGGTCGAGTCGCATAACAGCGCCAAGTCCTGCTACGTGACCATCGGCCGCAATGTCTACGATGTCACCGATTTCGTGGACGACCATCCTGGTGGTGGCGATCTAATCTTGGAGTATGCGGGCAAGGATGTCAAGGAGATCATGGAGGACGAGGTGTCCCATACCCACAGCGACGCCGCCTATGAGATCCTGACGGACTGCCATGTCGGCTTCGTGATTCCGGATTGTACGGCCGTCCCGACGAAGGGGAAGAGCTCTGCGACAGACGTGGGAGATGCCCCATCACAGGCTGTTTACGGAACCACCGGCATGTCGCGCGAAGAAGACCTCTCCGTCGACACGGACTTTACGCAAGATTTCAAGACACATCATTTCCTGGATCTCAGCAGGCCGCTGCTCATGCAACTCTGGTTTAGCGGGTTCTCCAAGGAATTCTACCTAGAGCAGGTTCACCGGCCTCGTCACTACAGGGGAGGCGAGTCCGCGCCGCTTTTTGGCAACTTCTTAGAGCCGCTCAGCAAGACGTCGTGGTATATGGTTCCAATCGTCTGGTTGCCTCCTGTCGCCTACGGAACCATGCTTGGATTTGCGGGCTTGGGCAACCCGGCTGCCGCTGCCCTATACTGGATCGGTGGCCTCTGTCTCTGGAGTTTGATCGAGTACATACTGCATCGCTTCCTTTTTCACATTGAACGGTATGACCACCAACCCCTTGTATCGAGATCAGTCTCCTAACCTTCTACTCAGGTGGCTTCCGGATAACCGCGTCGGTCTGACTCTTCATTTCCTGCTGCACGGTATCCACCACTATCTCCCCATGGACAAATACCGACTCGTCATGCCCCCAACGCTGTTTGTTGTTCTAGCCTCCCCATTCTGGAAGTTGGCACATGCAGTGTTCTTTTACAACTGGTATGCGGCTGTGACCGTGTACTGTGGCGGAATTTTCGGCTACATTTGCTACGACTTGACTCATTACTTCCTCCATCACCGCAAGTGAGTTGATTCCCCCCCTCTTCACCTCTGGTTACAACGCTGATCCCTGTCCAGCCTTCCTCTGCACTACAAGGAGCTCAAAAAATACCATCTGCAGCACCACTTCGCCGACTTTGAGAATGGGTTTGGCGTGACTAGCCGGTTCTGGGACCGTGTCTTTGGCACGGAGCTAGAGACTCCGCCCCCTAAGGGGGCCAAGGCTCAATAAATACTTTGCTCTCAGTTCAACATTCAAGGCTATTGCTTTGGGTTACGATTGTCCTAGCCGTTGAGAGGTTCATTTCATGTACAGCGCACTCCCCCTATTCAAACACATGGCGTGGCCGGGCGGAGTGGATTCATCTATCCTTTTGTCCAGTAGCACTAATCAGTACATTATCCCATAATCATAATGAAGTTATCTATATTCCAATTACCTCCCACGAAAGTTGTCTCGTACTCTGTTCTGCATGCGTCTTGGCCTTCCATCCGGCCACACAGAAAACTTTGAATATCACGTGACCGACTTTGCCTCAACCTGAGGATCGTCCTCGGAACTGTTGGTCACACCTCACACACTCCAGATACACCTCCCAACCCTCGTGTTTCTCTCTTTTGGCCGGGACTTTGATTGCTCAGAACCGTCTCTGAAGCTGCAAGAAGGGTTCGACCGTCAAGTCTGCCCCCCTTCATTCCACGCTCTGACTTGAAACCCAAGTGACAATTCCCTCCCCCCCCCCGGACTCTCTCAACCACAACTCAACTTCAGGCTGCCTCATCCCACACAATGTCCGGTCTTGATGTAGAAGCACTCCTCGAGTCTACCGCCGCTCCAGCACAGGAACCCCGCAAACCAGATGATCACGATGACCGTTCTCGCGCGGATGCCAGCGAACCACGAGACCGCGACCGCTCCCGAGACAGACGGCGCCGCCGCGAGCGCAGCCGGGACCGCCCCCGTGAACGAGATGCGGATGGCGATGAGGACATGAAAAGCCCGCGCAGCGATCATGGCAGTGCTAACGGAAGCCATAGAAGCCGAAAGAGGAGCAGGAGTCGTGAGAGCGATCGCCGTCGTGCTCGGCGCGACCGCTACGGCGGCGACGACTACCGCTCCAGCGGTGATTTCTATCGTGGTGGAGGACAGACGCGTACTCGGTCCCGGTCTCCGTATGATGATCGCCACTACCGCCCTTCCCGCCGGGAGCGCGAGGATGAAAAACGCTCGCGCCGTGATCGTG
Organism: Penicillium psychrofluorescens; assembly: GCF_964197705.1. NCBI lineage: Eukaryota > Fungi > Ascomycota > Eurotiomycetes > Eurotiales > Aspergillaceae > Penicillium > Penicillium psychrofluorescens. Next base: position 2,912,016 of record NC_133439.1, on the reverse strand, counting down.
AGGGGCGCCGCCCGACCCCTGACGCTCGTGCCAAAACCCCCGAGCTCAATGAGGATGAACGGGATAAACGGACTATTTTTGTTCAGCAGCTTGCCGCGCGTCTGAGAACCAAAGAACTGATGGCCTTCTTCGAAAAGGTTGGCCCTGTTAAAGAGGCTCAAATTGTCAAGGATCGTGTTAGCGGACGGTCGAAAGGGTGAGTTTTTCTTCACTCTCATTTCTATTTCGTTTTGCTAACAGAATATCTAGTGTCGGTTACGTCGAATTCAAAAGCGAGGAGTCCGTGCCTCCGGCGATTCAGCTTACCGGCCAGAAGCTTCTAGGCATCCCCATCATCGCTCAACTGACCGAGGCGGAAAAGAACCGCCAGGCTCGCAACCCAGAAGCCAGCTCGGGCCAAAACCACTCGGCGCCGTTTCACAGACTCTATGTGGGTAACGTTCATTTCAGCATCACTGAAAGTGACCTCCAGAATGTCTTCGAGCCTTTTGGCGAACTTGAGTTTGTTCAGCTGCAGAAAGATGAGACGGGTCGGAGCAAGGGTTATGCGTTTGTGCAGTAAGTTCCCTTCTTTTCCCACTTCAGGAATGCTCGGGCTAACCGACCAACCCAGATTTCGAGACCCTAATCAAGCCCGGGATGCTTTGGAGAAGATGAATGGCTTTGACCTGGCGGGACGGGCCATTCGCGTTGGCCTTGGCAATGATAAGTTCACTCCAGAATCAAACACCACGACTCGCCCTCAGAGCGCTTCTGCAAACCAACAGAGTTTCCAGGGCTCATCATTTTCCGGTCATGGAGGACGTGGCGTCCAAGCTGGAGGATCGAACAACTTTGACCGGGCTGGCGGTAGAGAAGCCGAAAAGGGCGGCGGCGCCAGCGCCCTTGATGATACAGATGTTGCTGGTGTGAATTTCAACAACTATAGTAGGGACGCGTTGATGCGGAAACTTGCACGAACAGATGAATCCGAGCCGTCGGTCGATGACCAGCAGAAGATGCTCCGGCCCAAGACCGAAACCAAGCCGTTGCCCGTCAATGTCAACATGGCGAGCCGATGTGTGTTGCTGCGCAATATGTTTGATGCTGCCGAGTAAGTTCCTCCCCTCCTCCCTGTTTTGTTTTCCTTTCATAATGCTAACTACCAATCGCCGTACAGAGAAGAAGGAGACATCTGGATCAAGGAGTTGGAGGATGACGTCCGCTCCGAGTGCGAAGAGAAATATGGTCACGTTGTTCACATTTCGCTAGATTCCAACTCTCAAGGCGACATCTACCTGAAGTTCGATCGCGTCCAGGGCGGCGAAAATGCCATTAAGGGTTTGAACGGCCGCTTCTTCGGCGGCAGGCAGATCACCGCCCAGCCCGTGGTGGACGCCGTCTACAGCAGTCTCTTCTCGCGCACCAAGGCCATCTAACCTGCCTATTCTTTCTCTGGCACATCCTCTTGCAGGCAGATCATGATCACAAATCTGCCCCTGGTAGGTGCCAATTCTTCTTTTTTTTTTCCAGCACTTTTTTTTTGTTCGCCGTGGGAATCCCCCCTCTGCTACTCGCAAAATGATTTTGTCTCTAGGAACGTATTCCTCCTGCCTTGGTTGCCCCCTCTAGTCTTTAGTTCAATTGTACAATGCATTTCTTTTTTCTCTTGAGGCTTGTGCAAAGTAGGCCTGCCACATAAGGCCGTCCAGGCTGGTATACCTAATAATAAGAACAAAAATCCATGGAGACATTCAGTTACGACGATATATCACCATCAATCATACCCAGAGAGTATAGAGACTAGCTCGGAATAAGTGCATCGTTTCTCATTCTTCATGGTAACGAACTCATAGTCCTCCCGGCCTTATCTGCCGACGCTCGGGCCCGACTGTTTGTTCCCCCCACGCTTTTTTCCCGTTCCTCCTTGACTTCTCTCCTTTCACCTCTCTCACCTTTCTCACCTCCTCCCAATGCCTCCCCCTTCATGATCGTCACTTCGGCACGGCGCGCACCGGGCCAGGCCAGGTCCTTGGCTGACTCCTCCTGTACGTGATTGATGTGATCTCTTATCGATCTGGACACCTCATCTGACCAACCCAGCTTTCCTCTTCCCGCGACGAGCACGACTCCGTTACACCACTGAAGCATCTCACGACCGGCCAGCAACGAGACGCCGCCAGTTTCACGACTACTTCGTGACGCATATCCCAAGCTCCTCCCTCCATCCCGATCCGCGCGGACCGGCCTCTTCCTTCCACAAATTGCCTCGCTCCGCGTCGATCCCACACACTGGAGACACGCCCCGATCACCGACAAACTTCCAGGCGCTAGTAGGCCGGGAGACGACTGTGGTACGTGTTCCCCTTCGCAGCGCCAAACATCACTTTGGGGCCGTTAGCGCCCGTGGCACTCGCCCGGGCAATGAAGACGCATATCAAGCCGGGGTCATCGATATCCCTGCGTTCGCCAAAAGACCGCCCGCGTCACTGACTATCAAGCGGGATGCTGAGGCTCAGAGCCGAGAGTCGCGGGGCGCGCAGACCGCCAGCGGAGATCCGCAGGTCTTCTACTTTGGCATCTTTGACGGCCACGGCGGGGCCGAGTGCAGTGCATTTCTGCGAGATAATTTACACGAGTACATCCAGAACACGGCTGCCGATTTCGAACTCCAGTCGAGCCTGCGTATGACAGAAGCGCCCAAAGTGATGGAAGGAGCGGAAGAAATTGCAGAGATAGACATGGCTACGATGTCACTACCAGTGATGCAGGGGGGAAATCGACAGCGCATCGGTGATCTGGAGAAAACCCTGGTCCAGAACTGGAGACGGCTAGTTGGCGGCTATTTCAAACGATTCAAGCCGCCGAACTTCTTCTACTACGGGGCCGAGTCTGCGGTAGACGCTCGAACAACGGGTTGCTCGTCGATTGAAGAGGTCATGGAGTATGCGTTCTTGCGCGCAGACCTAGATTTCGTGAAAGTGCAAGCGGCCAAGCGGGACGACGATCTGGTTCAGGCCGAGAAACCGTTGAACGAAGACGAAATCCTGCACAGCCCCAACCAGACTCGGTCCATGAAGATTGGCGGACGCGCGCGATTCAAGGGTGGCAGCACTGCAAGCGTGGCCATGATCTCCACACCGACCCCGACCCCCTTCTGGCACCCCGCGAGTCTGTCCAGCCTACTAGTCTCGCACGTGGGTGACACGCGGATCCTGCTGTGCTCCACCACCACGGGAGAGGCCATCCCGCTCACATCCAACCACCACCCCTCATCACCCATCGAAGCAAGCCGACTGCGTCGGTACGCGGCCACCTTCGTGACGGATTCCTTCGGCGAGGAGCGCATGAGCGGGCTTGCCAACACGCGAGCATTTGGCGATGTCCAGTCCAAGCGCATCGGTGTTTCTGCTGAACCCGAGCTGCGGCGCATTGAAATGGGCCCCGCCGAGTTCTCGTTCCTCGTCATGGTATCAGACGGCATCAGCGGCACGCTCCTCGACCAGGAAGTCGTGGATATCATCAAGGAGGCCCGCACACCGGACCAAGGTGCTACCGACGTGGTCAAATTCGCGACGGAAGTCACCAAGGAAGGCGACAATGCCACCTGTCTGGCCATCCGCCTCGGTGGCTGGGAGCGCCGGCTCGAAGGCGGCGTGGGAAGCCTAGGGACGAAAGAGTCTCGCGAGTGGCGGCGACAAGATGCTACGGATCCGCGCAGGTCACGGACATGATATGGTGATTGATGGGAGGGTGGATTGTACATATTTGAGCTGGCATATAGTTCCGTTTTGGTATAGTTTCTGGGGCTGTAGTAAATACCCCGGTGTATCAATAGAGTGTGTTTATTGGATTAATATGTACTACTACCCAAGGCATACTTGAATATGAAATACTTGTTCACATAGTGCATTCTCCAGCAAACCCTAAGAGAAACCCCCTGGCACAACAAATCCGCTTATCACCTCTCCCATCCCTTATCGCTCCTCGGGATTTTCTCCTTCACCAACACTCTCAATCCCAGTCACAGTCAGCCTCTGACCATCCACTCCCTCTCGCATTCCTATCAGATAAACAAACACACACACTTCTTTTGCTTCGGAACTGGTGTGTGTGGATCCCTCCCCGGTCCGCGTTGTTGTCCTCTTTTCCACCCAACCGTCAGCAACAACGCAGGTCCACCCCCCAAAGCAAAACACCGCGACTGACCCCATTGCTTCATCTGTCCAGGGACACCCAAGCTTTCAACGAACTCCATTCCCTGCCTACGCTACGACTGATCGCGATTCGATCGGCTGAATTGAACCCTTTGTATACCACACATAGCTCCCCCTCGAAAAAAACAATCACAATGAGTGCACGAACTCGAAGGCAAAAAGCTCTCGCCGCGCAGGGGTCGGAAGGAGAGGAATCTCCAGACGGCAATGGCGCCGTGCTGACGCCCTCAAAGAAACGCACACCATCCAAGAAGCGAAGCCGGTCCGCCGTCCGGCAAGAGAAGAAGAAGGAGAATGTGTTCCTCTTCGCCCCGAACCTGATCGGTAGATGGCCCTCCGTACTTACAGTCTCTATGATTTGCCTTCTAACAACTGTCTTTTCTCTCAGGGTATTCTCGCATTGTCCTAGCCATCGCGTCGCTCTACTACATGCCCCTCCACCCCCGGACCTGTTCCCTCCTCTACAGCGTGTCGTGTCTGCTGGATGCATTGGACGGCTACGCGGCGCGATACTTCAACCAGTCGACCACCTTCGGCGCCGTGCTGGATATGGTCACGGATCGTTGCAGCACCGCCTGTCTGCTCGTTTTCCTCAGTTCCGCCTGGCCCCGGTGGGCGATCGTTTTCCAGGGGCTGATCTCCCTCGACCTGGCGAGCCACTACATGCACATGTACGCGATGCTGAGCATGGGCGGCCAAAACCAGAGCCACAAGAATGTGGAGGCGACTCGGAACTGGCTGCTCTACCAGTACTATCACAGCAAGGTGAGGAGCCCATTTAGTGAATGCTCCACGCTTCTTTTTTTATCCTCTAACACTTTTTTTTTTGCAGGTCGTTCTGTTCATTTGCTGCGGGCTGAACGAGCTGTTCTTCATCGGCCTGTACCTGCTGTCCTTCTCCTCGCCGACTCTCTCCCCCTCGCTACTGCAGCCCGTCGCCGATGCCCAGCCGTCTTCGGCCCAGCCCGGGAACCCAGCGCACCCGGCGCCGGCTAGCCTCTTCGCCAGCCCCTGGAGCGCCGGTGCGCTCGAGCTGGCGCGAGCCAACAAAATCGACAGCTACTGGCCATGGGTGGTTACCAGCATCTCGGCGCCGGTCATGCTGTTCAAGCAGTTTGTCAACGTGGTGCAGCTGATTAATGCCAGCCAGTGGCTGGCGGAGGGCGACGTGGAGACCCGGCGCGCCAACAAGAAGAAATAATCGACTGTCCAACCTTGTCTGTGGCTAGTGGACTTGTCTTTCTTTTCTTATATTCTCTCCCTCCCTCCCTCTCGTGATGCATGGCTTCGGAGCTTCGGTTTGTGATTTCAGGATCGGTGAGCGGCTCGTACGGATGGTTGGTTTGGGGGTGAAGGGACATTCAGATCCTATGTATCATGAGCGTGTCTTGGGAAGCTCCGGGAAGGCCCTTGGGTTCTCAGGATATATGGTTTTGTGTCTGTACAGTACACGGTGTTGTGTTTCTTGTCGTGTGTTTGTCTTGTCTTTTCCTTTTTCTTTCCTTTTCTTTTCTCTTCATTCTTATCCTTGAGCTACATCTTTAATGCAATTCTTCGTGTTATACACCATCCGTAGATGCCGGCTCCTGTACAACTTTTGACTCCGGCCCGACACTCCGATCTCGGCGTTGGCGGGGGCCCCGAATCATCCACCCGCTTTTCCTCGACCACCTCTTCTTCCGGAGCTCCAATTGACACCCTGACTCTTTCCGCTGCGTGAAATTCCTCTTCTCCTTGCACCCTCACTCATCCCTTCGCAACATGTCTTCCTTCAACATCGTCGTCTTTGCCGGTGACCACTGCGGTCCGGAGGTGCGCTCACTTCCCCCAGAAAAAGCTTCCGCTATGACGCGGGGTCAAATTGAACGCAGTACTGACAGAGACACAGGTCACCAAGGAGGCCATTAAGGTGCGACGACCTATATGCGATAAAGAAGCAGAACCGAATTGACACGCCTCTAGATCCTCAAGGTCATCGAGAAGAAGCGCGGTGATATCAGCTTCAACCTGCAAGACCACCTGCTGGGCGGCGTGAGCATCCCCCACCGCACTTCACCACCGAGTCGACGCGGTCCAATGCTGATTGATGGAAATATCCAAATAGGCCTCTATCGATGCCACCGGCTCTCCCTTGACGGATGAGGCTCTCACGGCCGCGAAGAACGCGGATGCCGTTCTGCTCGGCGCAATCGGAGGACCGGTACAATCTCTCCCTCTCCCCTTCCCCATCTCACCAAGAAGGAAGCTATACTAAACCATCCCTTCGAATAAAATAGAAATGGGGCACCGGCGCCGTCCGCCCAGAACAAGGCCTCCTGAGGCTGCGCAAGGAAATGGGCACATTCGGCAACCTGCGACCATGCAACTTCGCCGCGCCCTCTCTCGTCGACGGGTCCCCCCTCAAAGCCGAGATCTGCCGCGGCGTGGACTTCAACATCATCCGCGAGCTCACAGGCGGGATCTACTTCGGCGACCGCACCGAAGACGACGGCAGCGGATTCGCCATGGACACGGAGCCGTACTCGCGCGCCGAGATCGAGCGCATCACCCGGCTGGCCGCGCACCTTGCTCTGCAGCATACTCCGCCGCTGCCCGTGTGGAGTCTCGACAAGGCGAATGTCCTCGCTACCTCGCGGCTGTGGCGCAAGGTTGTCACTGAGGTCATGGAGAAGGAGTTCCCGACTGTCCAGCTCGGTCACCATCTTATTGACTCCGCGGCTATGCTTATGATTAAGGATCCGCGCAAGCTCAATGGAATTGTCGTTACGAGCAATCTGTTCGGTGATATTATCAGTGATGAGGCGAGCGTTATTCCTGGTTCGTTGGGGCTGTTGCCGAGTGCGTCGCTTAGTGGTGTGCCTGATGGCAAGACTCGGGTGAATGGTATCTATGAGCCTATCCACGGTATGTCTTTGACCCTACCCTGTTATTCCCTCCTTCTTCCCCTTCCTTCTGCTCTTCTGTTTTTATTGTTGTTCCTTTGGTCAATGCTAACACTGCCTTAGGCTCCGCGCCTGACATCGCCGGCAAGGGCATCGTCAACCCCGTCGCTGCTATCCTCTCCATTGCCATGATGATGCAGTACTCCTTTGGCCGGTTCGACGAGGCCCGCATCATTGAGAAGGCCGTGAGTAACGTCATTGAGACGGGTGTGCGCACCGGCGACATCGGCGGCAAGGCGACCACCGCGGAGGTCGGCGATGCCATTGCTGCTGAGCTGGAGAAGCTGCTCTAAGCTCTGAAAAGGATTTGTGTAGAGAGGGAAGATCTCCAAAAATGAATACCCGTTTTGAACCATTCGCTGTGACGAAGATAAATCTAGTGTGATAGGTATAGCCCGGCCTCAAACCATAAAGTAAAATTGAAAGAAAAGGGTATCTTGATGCAACACAACTCCGAACAACTGTAGAATGACGAACCCCAATTTTTGTTACCAGTAAAGCCAACCATCTTCCCCCCAACACCTGCACATGCATGGATGTATCCATCTCATTATCGAATCACAGGCTCACCCATCCAGTCTGGTTCGCTCAGCCCAGAAGTCAACGACAATCTACCTGCGTCGACATCTTCATTGCCTAGCGGGTCATGTCCGAGAGCACCATGGACATCGGCACGAAGGGATTGGCGAATGCTATGCCGACGATGGCGGTCATCCGCCGAAGCAGACGGCGCAGCAGCCAGTCGGCGGCGGCTGTCATCACACGAAAAGACCTGGAAGCCGCGCACATGGGTATCTTTCCCGTTCTGGTGGTTCTCGACCACGCGCATCTGGATGACCATCGCCTTGAGCACGTTGCCCGCATAGGGATCCTGTTGGTGGTCCTCATCTTCATCGTCAAAGTGGTGGCCGTTCTCGGCCTCGTTCGCCGCTGTGTCATCCTCATCACCGTTGTGTCGATGCGATCCCATGGTCCGTCTGGACGACTTAGTCCGATGCCTTGATTTTGCGATAGCATCATTCCTCACCCAGCCGCCATTTCGCCCTCCCACTCCCTCCAGTGGCACATCCACCCACCCGCACGGCGTATCGCCTTCCCACGTAGCAAATTCTACGAGATCGTTCCCGCCCATGCCCGCCAGGAAGACCATCTTCGTAGGCGTGTAGCTCTCGTCCATCTCGAAGTCGAGATAAACGCGGATGCGCACCACGGCGACAAGTTTGAAGAAATGCAGCGTCAGCGTGTGCGGCTGCGGTCCATCGGATTGCCAGTATTGGGACGGGGACGGGTGTCGCAGGGCGGCGACGCCGCAGCCTGGTTTGGAGGTCGAAACGGTCCACGAAGCAAGAGAGGAGATCTCACGGAGGTTTGGTGGTAAGGGAGAGGGTGATCTTTCTGTTTTTATTACCCCCCATCAGTCAGTTAAGCAAATCGGGAGATCAAGGGGAATGAGTGGCAGCGTACCTCGATCGTGCATCTCTTCGTCCGCGTCTTCGTCCTCGCCGTCCAGTTGATCAGCTGTCATATCCTCCACTTCTTCGCCGTCAATCTCCTCCGAGTCATCAATATCATCGTCATCTTCTTCATCTTCAGGATCCAGCGGGGCATCCATGCCCATCGTAGGCGCTTGTGGGTGGTAATCGTCGTCGAACTCGTCTTCGTCATCCATCATCTCCTGCGGGTTAGGATCTGAACCCGAGGGACCGAAGACTGTGAAGGGATTAACGCGCACAGCGGGGGCGTCCGCCGCGACGGGGACCGTGTCGGGGGTTATGAGTTCCTGGGGCCCTGCGGTGGTGGGCGCATATCGGTGGGTGGGATTGGAGGGGGTGTGGCGGGACGGCGGAGTTTGAAAATGGCCGGGGAGTTGTGTGTCTTGTCCATTGTTCTGGATTGTGTCTCTGCTGTGACGGCGGAGGTGACGAGGCATGGCTGTTGCAAGTAGGAGAGAGAATGGTGGTTGCGGGATGGATGTTTACTAGCACAGCTCCTTGCCCGATCGGGTTAGCTAGCCGTGGCTACTATCTACTGGCAACCAACACTCCGTGAACTTCTTTTTTTTTTCATCTACACCTTTTGTTCTTAAAAAAACAAACAAGTCAATTGTAAAACCTGACAATTTTAGTAAGACCTGTTTAGACGAACTAATCTCTGTTACGTCTGGTAGAGCTGCATCGAGGGCGGGATGATGCACCACGATTGCTGTGGCAGATGGCTGATGCATAGAAGAAGAAGTGAGCATGTAGTGGAGGGAGCATGCCTTGTCTTCGAACAGGCATGGATTAAATTTCCACCCAGGTCTCTGATGAATATTACTCGGTCTTGTCTTTCTTCCATGGGAAATGGATGGTCACACAGAGCCTTTTCAGATGTGGTTGTGTGTCAAGGCCGCCACTTATCGAACCTGATCATCCTGATCCTGTGGCGTAGAGCTCATTCATCCAAGTTTCCTTTCGCCCTCTTTTATGATCTCGTCGAGGAGAATTCATAGATATCGTTCGTATGTCTATGTTGGTTAGATTCACTTTGTCCCTATTTAGAGTGGAAGACAACAAAGGGATGTGACCACAAGGTCCCCACTCAGTACAGACATTCTGGGTGATTTCACCTAGTTGAGCCAAGGTTAGAGTATAACCCGTCCTCTTATCTTGGCCAAGGTTTTATCTCCAACCTTAGGACTACATACACTGTATTGCAGAACGATCCGCAGCTCGTGCGGGCTCCTGCCAGTGCAGGAGAGCGGCGAGGCTAATTCACTACTTGTGGGGGCGGACTTTAGGCCACGCCACCTACCCTAATCCCAACTCCCGCCCCCAGAGTATCGCAAATGTGCCGAATAGAACAAGTTTATTGAATGAAGATCGACATCGAACCCTGACTCTCTTGAGATCCTTCTGATCCCACGACTGCGACGCTGGCTCTCGCTGTAACGCACTAAGAGGCGATCTGATCTAAACGTCCGAGGTTCTTATCTATGATCCCTCCGAGCCTCTTCTGCCAATCAAGCTATGACGCATATGTAAGCATGGTTATTACTGTATTAGACAGTCAGGTCAGTACTTGGACCACTTTTCCTGGATTGAGATCAGCTTCTGAATTCCAACGCGAATCGGCCCTGGTCAGCCTTGTGAGAGAAATGTCAACACCTCTTTCTCTTCCACCGCTCTTCAACTATTCTTTAACGACGACAGGCCTATGGCACGGGCTTGCCGAAGCTCCCTGAGTGGTCGCGTGCGCGCTAACCGTGGTCTGAACCACCTGAAGATCTAGTCTGAAGGAATGGTTGCACCTGTTCTTCAAGTAGGACACTCTCCTGTGACTCGAAGACCCACTTAGTATGTCCATGTACCTCTGCTTATCTATTCAAAGTGATAGGTATTGAGAAAAACGTATATAGAAGAATCTAGGTGATCATCCAGTAATCCACGTGGCGTCCACTTTCCGTAATAGCGCACGCCCAGTCCGTGTTTCAAGTTTAAGCAGGAAGGTTATGCGCGCCGTTGGGGGCTTAACTCGGTAGATCTTGTTATCGTGTTGGTCCCATTTGTTGATAGTTGGCAGGCTTACCCATCCTGGTCTGTACTAACTAGTTAATGATCGACCCCAGCACGACATCCCAGGATCCGATCATGCACTATACTAACCAAAAGCTGAGAGATATTAGCTCTGCTTTGTGAGATCGCCACGAGGAGCCTCGTTGAAAGTGAGGTTGGTCTGAAGTTAGCGTGGCCAGCCTTGTCTCGCCGCATGCACACATCACCATCCTCCTATCTTCTCTACATGGATGCGAATCAGACATTACATTGGCCCCCACCAAAAGGAAGAACTGCATATATGCAAGGGCCTGGTCAAAGGCAAGCATTGCTCGAAAAGCGCCGAATGTATACGACTTCTGAAGTGATGTGGAATTGGACACACAGCCGTCAGCTAAGGCGGTTTAATGCTGGACAAGAAACTACACATCGGCTAGTTACTATGAGCTATGATCAAGAGCAGGCACGAGTACCTACTACATAAGGATATGTATTAACTTCACTAGTCTTTGGGGTCCACGCGAATTCTAGCCAGCCTCAACCATTGCTAGATCGTCATTACTTGGTTACATCAGTCCAATCAAATTGTGCTTGCCCAGAGTTATGAAACGCCTTCAGTCTGTTTTTCTATTAGATACCCACAATGCTATGTTTAGCGTGGAACGCAGTCTTTGTCTATCATAGCAGTTGGGCTTCTATTCCGCAATTCGGGATAGGGCCTGTGGTGTGGGGGCAATTAAGCGTTCCAAGAGATAGAAATATAAAAGTGTAGAACTTCCCTTCAATAGAACCTAAATCAAGACTCTCCAAGTCAGCTTCCCTCCGCCATCTATTTTTCCCCCCTACTTTACTCTACTATGAAGTACATTGCGTTGCTGGGCCTCTTGGGTTAGTCTTTTCCTTCCCTGTCTGTCCTCCGCGAATAGAAGCACTTTGTCTAACAATCAGCTCTAGCCCTTGAGGCGTCCGCTATCCATGTTGGTAGGCGAGAGGTCACGACCAAGCCGCCCCAATCTAGCTCCACGGGCCAATCTAGCTCCAGCCTTTCACCATCTAAAACATCCACAACAACAACCACAACTTCCCTCAGCCCAGCACAAGAAACCAACAAGGACGAGCTGTGCCGCGATGGCTTTACTCGGGAGAACTGGAAAAAATTTGACATGGACTTTTTCATGGATTACTTGTAAGAAAGCGATCACCCATTTGCTATATGCTGGCTGTGATTTAATAACTTGTTCCTAGGTCTTCCACTTACCCTATGACGGTCGACGGTGGAAATGTCTCAAGCGGTACAGATTGGGTCAACTTTCTGGCGGCTCAGACCAAGAGCCTTTCAAACGTGCATTGCGAAGTGGGGAGTGGACAGTGCCATCTCGGCGGCCTTAGCGACATCTCCGCTTGTGAAAAGGATCCCCAGTGGACGCCACTCTTTTTCTTCTTACTCTCTGCTTGCGAGAATCTTTTCGATTGGGGTTCAGGTGTCAACAACGCTCTTCAGAAACAAGCGAACCAATTCCAAACCCAAGTCATGGGGATTGTCACAGCTTTCACACCTCACGATGTGTCCGGCGTACGGGATACCCCAAATTACCCTACATGAAATGTTGTATTGACTTGTCAACTTTAACAGGACCCCGCATCTTCTATATTGACGATGGTTGGCGGACTCCTAGGGGTGATCAGTGGTATTCTAGCGCCCATTAGCGCATTAGCTTCAACTGGTTTTGGACTCGCATATAGTCTTGAGGCTTTTGCAAATGGTGCACAAGCCTCAATGCAAGCAAACTATGCACAGCTGTGAGTCCGCGTTCTATTTTCCCTGTCTTCGCTCTTCTTTCACTATATTCTAACTTTTTGATAGTTTACAAAATGAGCTTAACACCTATAGCTCTGTCGAGGACTTGGTTGGACGAGCTATCGTGCTAATGCAAAACGCTACTATGATGGTCGTCGAGAATGCGATCAACGTTGTCCCCGATAATGGCGGAGCTCGTACCGGAGACTATTGGTATGCTAATACAGACAGCGCCCCATACCTCATGCGAAATGGCTCGTTTGCCGTGGAATTGCCGAATATCGACTATAATATCCTAAGCGGCGATCTCACACAGTACATCAACTCGAGTGCTGTGGCTGCTGCTTGGGTTCAGCAAAACGTGTTTATTGCAAAGCGCACGGACGATGTCGACGGTACTGCTATCTGTGATATGGACCTCGATAAACTTGACGGCGCCCGCGCGTGCTCACCGGATGGGAGCACTGCCTACTTCTTCATGGTCAGCCAGGCGCTAGTCCCCTCATATGCCTGGGGTGACTATTCAGGTACTCCCGGAGCGTCAAATGTCGGTAACTATGGGCTTGATCTATACACTATGGCGACGGCAGCGGAGTGGATCCAGGACAACTACTACAACTCCACGGGGTACTTCCCTAACGTTTCGCCCACCGACATGGTCAGTGACTTCACGAACCAGTACGATCCGCTGCCAAACGGCTACTTTATCAACCTCCCCGTCATGGATGCAGATGGGTTGAGTCCCCCTAGTCTCTACGACCAGGGCGGCGCTGAGCTAGGGAATGAGGCCCTCTTCATTGTTGAAGTCATGAACGAGCTCCCGAATCTTAACAACTGGCCATACTCAATTGATTATTAATTGATCATTGAGCTCATCCTTCCCGGAGTATGTTTGATAATGTGATTGAAGAATTATAACGAATGGAAGTAATTTTCTTTTACCATTGATAAAGAACCAAGTAACGAAGCGAAATATGCCACTGGAGATTGTGTATTGGATCTATGCTTCGGGAGTAGGAGTTAAGTGTGGCAAGCTTCCTCTTTGCGAGTTTGGTAAATGGCCATTGATGTGGTATCAAGTAGACACGCTCACAGGCGACTGCGTAGAGGTGGGGATGTATTTGTACTATGGTCAGCGTCACTTTCAACATCCTCACCACGCCAGAATCTTTGAACTGCTGTCCAATATCGATCAGGGTCTTCCATGATCAAGCCGCAATGCAGGCCATGTTCAAAAACAACTTCCTGGGCCGAGTAGCCTAGTGCGCGTGCGTCTTCGACATGCATCCGTACATCCTCCCAGCCAACCATGTCATCTTCCTTGGAATACATGTACAGTCTCCGTGGTTTGGCACCAAAGACGGAGGCATCCAGGAGCAATGCACGCAGGTCACGTATTGAGCGCAGGACGCCAGCATGCTGCAGCCGATTCACCACTGTTACCGTGGGTGACAAAAGCGCTCTCTCCAGGACCTGGGCGACAGCCGTCTGAGGGACTGACATGCGGGCAGCCGCGATTGCTCGGTGGAGGGTATCGTCGCCCGGAGAGCAATCGAGGATGATCCCTCGCAGACTAGAAAAGAACACCGCGCCAGAATCTTCCTCTTCTTTCAGGGACAAAGCTAGTTGCACGGCAATATTGGCACCACCATGAGAGAAAAGATGCAACAAGGTGCCGCGTGAACCGTGCGAAGCCAAGACTCTGCGGATTGCGCGGCCAGCAGGTTTGAGACGGGCGCGCAGCATGCTGAAAGGCCGAAACATGTCCGGGAATGTCGTGATGAGCAGCAGGATGCAGGTGCCGGGATACATCTGGCGATAGTGCGCAACATACTTGTGGATGCGACGCCGGGTGGCGCCCCCTAGCCAAGTACACAGGATGACCAGGGCGGGCGAGCAGTCAGGAGCAGCCGCCGACGAGGCCGGTTCGTACAGGTAGATGCGCTGACGGACCAACTGCAGCGGCTCCAGGCCGGTCTCCATGGCTGCTGGGCCGGGGGGGAATTCCAGGTTGGGGGGAGTGGGGGAGCAAGAGCTCGCTCCCTGAAAGCTTAACCCTAACCGGATCAACCAACAGTCGATCCGGTACTGCCGAGATATGGCCTTATCGTGCCCGAATGCTGGGTCCATCCAACGCGTTTTTTCTCTCCCGGGACAAAACCTGCTTTGGTGAGCCAGACCGAGGTCGTGATTGGGTCAGCAAACAGGGCAAGAGCACCACCGGAATGGGAAATCATAATCATCATGATGGTCGTTGCAGTTCATCAAGATAGTCGACAATTAAAATAATAAAAAAAATCCCTTTCATCGTGGTGGTTGAGGTAGTATGTCGGAGTGAAAAAGTGCCCCGCTGACTTCCACCGTCGTGTTTGCCTGGTCTGCCACCCTTTCACTCAATTCACTCTCTTTCTTTCTCCTTCTCCCGTCCCTCGCCGCCAAACCCTTCTTCCCCTTTTCCTTCTCTCGCTTTCTCTCTATCCTCCCACAAGCCTGTCAATCTGGCTTCCTCCTAGTCCGTGTGTGTGTCCATCGCCACCATGGACCCCGATCGGGATCCTGCGCCCGCCGAGGACGATCGCAACCCAAGCGACACGTCCCCCGCAGTCCTCACCCACCATGCCTCGACTCCGGCCCTCCCCCACAACTCTGCGCCTGGAATCACGGCCTCCTCCACACATCTAGGCCAGGTCAATGCCGCTCGGCAAGGTGCGGGCACTTCGCCGCGCCCGCCGATCTCCATGAGCGCCCAACCTAGTGGTGGGTTGAACCAGGACATCATGGCCAAGATGAAGGCCTTTTCGCTGTCGCGGCAGGGTGCCCCTTCACCACATCATGCCGCCTCAACGGGCACGGTTCCCACTGCTCGGGATGTGGGTGCAGGCGGTGCTCTCGCTGGTGGTGTTCCCGCCGCGCGACCGAGCAACAAGAATTGGACTTCTTCTCCGGTAGTCCCGGGAGTATCGTCCTCCGCGTCTCCCCGGCCCGGTGGCCTCGCTGCTAAGCGGATGAAGCCCGGTCTTAAACTGTCGGATGTCACCGGGTCCCCGGCGCCGACCAATGAGCCCTCTAAAACAGATGTGCCAAACGGTGACTCGGCATTCAGCAAATACTCAGAGTTCATCGACACGAAAGCAGGGACGCTGAATTTCAAGAACAAAGCCATTCTGCATGGAGGCGGCGTCGAGTTCTCCTCGGGTCATAGTTTCAAAATTTCCCTCGACGAAGTGGATCGCTTGGATGAACTGGGCAAGGGCAACTACGGGACAGTATACAAGGTCCGGCACAGTCGGGCAAATTTGCGGAAACCCGGGCTGGGTCTTCAGGGAATCATCAGTCGGCCTCCAGGCCAAGAAGATGCCAGTGCCGACCCTGGCAAGTATTCCGGGGTGATCATGGCGATGAAGGAAATCCGACTGGAGTTGGACGAGAATAAATTTGCGCAGATCATTATGGAGCTGGACGTCCTGCATCGCTGCGTTTCTCCTTTCATCATTGATTTCTACGGAGCCTTCTTTCAGGAGGGGGCGGTTTACATGTGTGTCGAGTATATGGACGGGGGTTCAATCGACAAGCTCTACGAGGGTGGCGTTCCTGAGAATATCCTCCGCAAGGTGGCTTTGTCGACGGTGATGGGGCTGAAATCGCTCAAAGACGACCACAACATCATCCACCGCGACGTCAAACCGACAAATATCCTGGCCAACAGCAAGGGCCAGATCAAGATTTGCGACTTTGGTGTCAGCGGAAACCTGGTGGCCAGCATTGCCAAGACCAATATCGGGTGCCAGAGCTACATGGCTCCAGAGCGAATTGCAGGTGGCGGGATGCAGCAGTCAGGGTCATCCAGTGGTGGTGGTACTTATAGTGTGCAGAGTGACATTTGGAGTCTGGGGTTGTCGATCATCGAGTGCGCTATGGGCCGATATCCATACCCACCGGAGACCTTTAACAACATTTTCAGCCAACTCCACGTAAGTGTTCTTTCGGAGAGTTTTCTTTTCTTTTTTTTTTTTTTTTTGGTCTTTCTGTTCTAATCCACGCAGGCTATCGTTCACGGTGACCCTCCAACTCTGCCCTCGACAGGCTACTCCGAAGACGCCCACAACTTCATCCGCGCCTGTCTGGACAAGAACCCCAAGAACCGACCATCCTACAGCATACTGATCCGCCACCCATGGCTTGCATCTCTCATGCAACCCCCAACCGAACCCGAGCAGCAATCTGAGTCTGTCGATGCCTCCACCACGACCGAGGACAAGGAAGTCGCAGACTGGGTGCAGAAGCAAATGGAACTTCGTGCGCAGAAGCTCCGCCCCGACGCCGAGAAACCCGCCCTGCATGCCGTCGCGCTGGACAAGGTGGTCCCGAGTCCGATTCACGAAGAATCCCTAACCCCGACGCAGCAAGATTGAGAGATTTTCTTGTGATCACCTGGAACATGTGTTCTTGTCTATCTCGTCCGAACCGGTGATGTGTCCTTTCCGATCAAGACACACACTATCTACGACTCCGTCGCCGTCAACTATGATCGTCCGCAATATACGAGACTCGATCTGGTTTTTTCTCTCCGGTTTCTGTTCGCTCGGTTGGAACGGGGCCACTGTGCTGTTACAAGTACGACCCTGCAGAATTTTCGTCATTTTTTATCACACAGCCAGGGTATTAGCCCGTCCGGCGCTCCATACTGGGCTATGCTAAACAGCTGACCTGCATTCGGTGCTCTTCTCCCCTGCGCCACCGCAGGCCGTTTCCACAAAGCACAGGTCGAAGAATTACCTGTGCAATCGTTTTATTTCAGTCATACATCCATCTATACGTTGTTGAATACACACACAAAGACGTGAAATGATAAGCTGCCCCTGTTGCACCGTAGATGTATTTCCCATCACGAAGAATCCCTGTTTTCATTTCATATGTTTTATCCAAAAGGCCCTCCTCCACCAATCAAACAGCCCATAACATAACACCACGGAATCCCAAAAGAAAGTAAAACAGCGGGGCAACCAGCCTAGAGAATGCAATTGATTTAGTACACGGTCTCTAGATATCTGGATCTGCCACTAGGTATCAAACAACCAAGACAGATGCACCACAGCACAGAGTCCGACATCTATCGCATCGTAACCAGTTCCTCCGCACTGGTAGGATGGATCGCAACACAGCTATCAAAGTCCTGCTTCGTCGCGCCCATCTTCACCGCCACACCGAAACCCTGCAGCATCTCCCCCACGCCCAGGCCCAGAATGTGCAGACCGACAATCTTCTCCTGTGGCCCGGCGCAGATGATCTTCATCTCGGTGGGGTTCTTGGTTTTCTCCTCCTGCGGCATGACGTGGTAGAACATCGCCGTGAACTTGGTGTGGTAGATCTTGATCTTGTCGTCACCGTAGTGCTGGCGGGCTTCCGGCTCCGTGAGGCCGATGCATCCAACTTCGGGGTGCGAGAAGACTACTGTTGGGATGTTCTCGTAGCTGAGCTTGGCGGATTTGAATTGGGCGGGTCCAAAGAGGCGGTTGCCCAGTTGGCGGCCGGCAGCGATTGCAACTGGAATAAAAAAAGCACGTTAGTACAGATGTTGGTGGGTGTGTTGTTTCGGGGGGTTCACTGCTTACCGGGTGTCAACTCGGCTTGGCCGGTCACGTCGCCCAGGGCGTAGACGCCCTCCACAGACGTGTTCTGGTACTCGTCGACCACGACGAAGCCGCCGTGGCTCAGCTTAACACCAGGGACATCCAGGTGCAGGTCCTCGACCTCGGGAAGACGACCAATAGCCCACAGCAGCTCGTTAACCTCCATCTCGGAGCCGTCGTTGCCAATCAGCTTTATGAGCTTGTCCTTGCCCTTGCCGTCCCGGATAAGCTTGATCTCTTTGAAACCAGTGTGTCCGCGGTGAAGCTTGACACCAGTGGCCTCATAGCGATCTGTCATCGTCTGCTGGACCATGGGATCAAACTTGCGCAGGAAGGTCTGCCCGCGGACGAACATGTGGGTCTCGACATTGGCGGCGTTCGTAACACCCGCCAGCTCAACGGCGATGTATCCCGCGCCCACAACTGCAACCTTGGGCGGTAGCTCCTCCATCTCGAAGAAGCCGTCGCTGGTGATCCCGTGCTCGGCACCGGGGATGTCGGGGATGCTGGGTCGACCACCGGTCGCGAGGAGAATGTGCGGCGCCGTGTAACGGGCGGTGCCAGAGCCATCGACCAGAGCCACCTCGATGGTCTTGGGATCGACGAACTTGGCGCGGCCGTGTACCAGGTCGATTCCTTCCCGACTCCAGTTGTTCTCGTAGGCGCCGTTCAGCCGCTTGATCACAGCATCGCGGCTGTTCTTGAAATGGGTGTAATCGAACTTGATGTTCTCGGGAATGTCGTAGCCGTAGTGTTTGCCGGCCTCCAGCATTTCGTTGATAGAGGCGAAGTTCCAGGTCATTTTCTTGGGCACGCAGCTAGGAGGAGTGGCCAGGTCAGTCCGTGTGCCACCTAGCTACAGGAAGGTATAGAGCTCACCCAACATTGACACAAGTACCCCCAGAACGTCCACTTTCGATAATTAGTGTCTTTGCGCCATACCACCCGGCAGCACGGCGAGCGCTGCCGCTGCCGCCGCTTCCACCGCCCAGGACGATGTAGTCATATTGTGTCGTCTCGACGGGAGCCATGTTGCTGCTGGAGGATGAAAGGTGTCTAGCGATAGTTGAAAGACGAGGTGTAAGAGCAATTGAGGGCGTGAAGGAGGTGCGAGGGGTCGCCAGGGCTTGATCGGCGACGGTCGGACGGCGACCTGTAACGGTATGAAGGTTGCAAGTTCGGGAAAATCGATTCAAGAGTGAAGAGCCTCGATAGCTGACCCGGGATGAAGGGATAACAAGAGAGCGGGAGAGCATGGAGAGAGAAAGAGGTGACGGAGAGGGTGAGAAAGAGGGCTAGTTATATACAGGCCGGCGGGGGAGTTGGAGAAGAAAAGCTGACAAAAGCATAAGTAGGACGAGAGCGGTCTGGCCGCGGTCGGTCGGCGAGGTATTGTGTTCGTGCCTGAGGCAGGATTTATAATCACTTGCACGCGAAGTATACCTTGGGTTTTCTTTTTCTGGTTAAACTCTTCCTCAGCAAAGTAGGTGAACATTGAACAGAAGCCACCGCGTCTGTTCTCGCTTTTCCGATAGACTCGTTATCTCTCTCCAGTCCTTGCCTTGCCGTGAAGCCCACAGAGACTCTCAATTGCTGTGGGTCAGTATCTTAAGACCCAAGTACGGCTTTCGAGCATCATGAATCGACTATAATCCTTAGGATACCGCATGACGACTAGCACCAGTCGTTTCCGCAAGGTGAGAAAGTTCTATCTCATCCATCCGCACAAGGTCTTCTTCACCCCACCCTTCACGGTCATCTTTGACCAGTCGGACGAACCCCACATCCAAAATTAGAGCCAATACACTGATCGCAACGCCAAAGAACAGCGCGGACCTATAGCCTGTGATCTGGCTGCCAGAGCGGCTGGCAAAGTGGACCTCAATGGTAGAGGCAAATCCCAACCCCAAACTGTTCCCATAGAGGTTAAGGGTGCCAATGATTGAGCCGGCGATACCTTGCTGATGTCGGCGAACGGAGTTACTGGCAATGATTTGACCGGCAGTATACACAAAGTCCGGACAGAAAGCAAAAAGAACCACAGAAGGGAAAATTTGGGCCCAGTACGACTGGTGAAGAGGCACTGTTGCCATCAGTGCATTGGAGGCAAGAATTGTCACTGTCCCAATGGCAAGGATCCACTGTGCTGCCAGACGAGGTACTAACCAGGCCGCCAACGAAGCAGCTGCGATTGCACAAATCAGAAAAGGCGTCCAACCGACGGCGAATTCCAACGGGGACCATTTCCAAACATCCTGTAACCAAAGGACCTGATACCAGATCAGTGTGCCCACAGCCATGTAATTTAGCAGGACGACAAGGATCACAATGAGGAAGGACGGGGCCTTGAATATCTCCAATGGCATAATGGGAGATTCGGCATATCGTTTCTCCCAGAGCAGAAAGGCACCGAAGAGGGCAATCGAGACGATCAAAAGAGCAATCTCATATGGAGTGGCCCAGCCGACACTTGGAGCTTGACTATGTCACCGAGATAAAATTGTCAATTCGGGTTCGTCAGCCAATTGATGGGGGGCAATAATACTGACTTCCAGACGAAGTTGAAGAGAACCAGAGAGCTCACGCCCAAAACGGACCCAACGCAATCA
The DNA here is from genome assembly GCF_964197705.1 of Penicillium psychrofluorescens. NCBI lineage: Eukaryota > Fungi > Ascomycota > Eurotiomycetes > Eurotiales > Aspergillaceae > Penicillium > Penicillium psychrofluorescens. Next base: position 2,891,308 of record NC_133439.1, on the reverse strand, counting down.
ATCTTTCCGTTGGGATCGACAGGTTTCTCGCGCAGGGTCAATGCCCAAAGTGCGATCGAGGTCATGAAGCCGAGACAAGATCTGCAATGAGAGAATTAGAAATTGCCTCATGACACTATCGCGACACTCCTGACTTACATGAAAACAAAAAACCATTTCCATTCCGTCCTTTCCATAAAGGCGCCGAGGAAAAGGGCCCCGAAATAGCCTCCCATGGGCGCTGACGCTGCGAAGAACCCCAGACTAAGATTCCGAATACGTCCTGGGGGATTGGTACTTGCGATCATGGCTACTGCGTTCGGCATGACGAAGGCGCCCCCAAGTCCACTCAATGCCCTCATTATGACAAAGGCAAAGAAGGTATGGCTGCAGAAGGAACTGGCAAGCGTGGTCACACTTAGCCACACGCCGCCTGCAAGCAGGAGCTCTCGATGACCGTACACATCTCCCAGTCGACCGCTAATCAATACTAAAGTCCCCTGGGTAAGCCTGGCAGAGATCAGCAGTGGCACTTTATATCTGTAGTATGAGTTTTGCGGATGAGAGGTGTATAAATTATCATACGCGTAACTGGCCCCAATCCAAGAAGCATATGTCTTCTTGACCCCCATCGACTGACTCAATCTGCTACCACCAGCAATACCGGCGAAATTTACTGTCATCTACCCAGCTTAATCTGAGCATTCCTAGCGGCTTTAACGGGATCGGAAGGGCCTGATGAGAAGGCGTCTGTGCTTACCTGTACGAGGTTTGCCAAAATGAGCAACGTCGTGATTACCGTTCGGTGCCAACGAGTAACCCGAATTGAAGGCAGCTGCTCAAAAACTGGCTGACCAGCCCTTGGAGTGCGGGATTCCCTAGTGGGGCCATCTTGCGCTTCTAGAACCAGGTCTTCCGCTGGCGGGGTGGGAGGTGAGTTCTCCGGAGGAGGAGAGGGAGGCGATGCAGGAGATGCAACGGACAGAGTAGGAGATTTCACTTTAGATGGAACTGTTTGTGTGATAGACATGATAAGAACTAGTAGGAAATTATGGAAAGAAGAGAGAGAGAGAGAGAGCAGTGAGCTGGCTCTGGGCTGCGTTATGTATGGCGGGGACTGCCATGTTGGGAAATTTTCCCGCCTACCCACATGAGTCACTTGGTTCAGCCCACGCTTCTCCACACGTCCGGATTCAGACATCTCTGCGAAGTTGGAAAGGAAACAAAGTGTCCAAAGTGGGAGTTCTGGTATAGATTAGTCTCGAACTGACCAATGACTTTGATTCGTGTCGGAACTAAATGGCGGGTACTCGGTTTCCTCCTGCATAACACACTGACGATGTTATCAGCCGGACAATAATGTTCCAATTGTGACTAAAATGATATCTCAAGCTAGTCCATTTCAAGAGCCTCGTACTTATCTATGTCTCGCTTTCTTCGCACTTCGAGCACTGTTCGATAAAGAGGCACCCTCCCGCCCCTCAAAGCCAGAAACGTAGAACAACCTCGGCGCCAGCTCTATTGACCTATACTCCAAGCACAGATATAACATGTCGTAATAAATGTCATATTTCATAAAATGTACCACAAAAACCTCCCAATCTAGAGTACACAGAATTCTACAAAGACCCAACCAATACAAACACCACCAGCTTTATATGCTGCTCAGATACCAGCAACCCCCAACGACAAAGAAAAAAATCAGGCAGGCGGCGTGCCCCACCCAGAACCAAAAGCCGGCGTCATATTCGTCGAGATCGGCTGCGCATACGAGAAAGCCTCGAACACCTCTGGTGTGATCTCATAGGAGCCCAGATCGTCGACAGTCATCACGGCGTTCGGCATACCGCCTAGCAGATGGTTCGGTGGCATCTGGGACATGTCGGGTGTGTGTGAGAGATCGAAGCCGGCGACTTGGTGGTGGAATGTATTGCTGTAGCTGGGAATCATGGGATTGGACGTGTTGGAGACTTGTGGTGGTGGTGCCTGGTTCTGTGGGTGGGGGTGTTGTCCAGGCTGGTGGGTTGGTGAGAGGCGATGGCGTGTGTCACTATCCACGGATGGTGAATGCGGATGTTGTTGTTGTTGCTGTTGGGGGTGGAGGGACGTCTGCTGCTGTTCATGTTCTGGGGCCGGGGCGGACATGGTGATGTGGATATCGATTTGAAGTTTCTGAAGTTCTTGATAGATGAGGCTGAGGGCAGTTGTCATAACCGGATTAGACATCTTGACTCTTTCGAGTGAAAAGATGCAGAACTTGAGCTTATCCAGCGTCCCTGGCGCAGCGTATTTCAACGCCTGGATCTCCAGCAGGAAAATCGACGCCGCCGTGTAGATGCTGTAGGCGAGGGAGAGCACGACGTGGGTGTCGCCGAAAGTGCGGCGGTACAGGTCGAAGAGAGACAAGATCGAGGTTGCCGATGCCATACATTGAACTAAGTGGCTCGTGTCGTATTGTTCTTGTCCTGTTTTGAGCAGTTCCCGGGAACACAGAATTGGACGGTGTAGTAGGATGTTGATGGTATGGTATAGACAGCTGGGAGGGTCGTTAGCACAAGAAGTAATCATCGTGGAGATAGGGAAAAGCCCATACTTCAGGATCATGATGTGGGATGGTGGACAGTATGAGGGTAAGTCTGTTGCCACGAGTTTTAAATAATCAGGCAGGTCGTCCCACCAGTCGCTTAGATTTTGTGCTTGCTCCTGGATGCAGTCGTACAACTCTGAAGCGCTAGTCTGGCGCATGGGATCATATATGTGAATGAGGATCTGGTTCAGCACTTCTGCCAGACCACACATTTTCATGAAACAGGAGGTTGAATGGGCCTGGGTGGGCGGGTAATGAGCGCCATCGGGGAAGTCAACACCATGGGGGGTCCATATTTCAACTTCAGAGGTGTCGTCCACTGCGTGCGAAGGCCGTCAGAATATTCAATATGCATGGCTGCGTTTGACAACTTACTGATCATGCGCGGCGGGCTGACTCGCGAGTGCTGCATCGTCGGTGAGCGACCGAAATACAAGGAGACGACCTTGTCCCAGAAATAACAACTCCAAAACAGCCGATTGCGAATCTCGATATCTTCATCGTTCAACTGCGCGGCTCCATGGTATTTCCGGCTGTCGATCGAGATGCCCAAGTCATCCAGCAATCGAAACGCCATGCCGCTGTACAGCCAGGCCTGGGTGCGATTTCCGCGCCCACATTCCTGCGCGCTCAGAAGAAGTAGGGTCTGAATGGTCGGGATGCCCGCATAGCCGACGGTGAGGGAGTCGAAGAGTCCCGTCACAGCGCGTTGGGAGAACTTGGCTCCACCATCGAATTGGTCGAGTAAAGGCCCGATCTGGGGCTCTGATTTGCACCACCGGACCGAGTGGGAGAGAATGGCGTTCAGTAGGGTGTCGGAGTAGTATGAACCATTTATTTTCATATCACCTATTTTCCCGCGTTAGTTCATAATTGCCACTGATGAGAGGTCAAGATCAAGACAGACGAGTAAATGCTGGTCGGTAGACAAAGTTGAACAGCGGTTGAATCCAGCACCAGTGCGAATCGAGAAGATATTGGAATGGTTCCTGCAAGCCCATCATCGATCAGCCGCCATCATGCGCCACCAACCAACCTAATCGCAACCTGCTTACCGGCATCGCAGCCATCTGCTCAAACGCCCTCTCCCGCCAGGCACTATTAATCAACCTCTCCTTCCTAGCCTCGAGCTCATGCAGAAAAGACGAGCTCGACGCCGTCTCACTAACAACACCGCTGGGCAACTGAAACAAACTCGTCGGCCCATGAAACGAGATGCGCCCGTCATTCTCAATATTCAGTCCCTCAAAGTCCCTCGCCAGGTCATGAGAATCTTCCTCCTCGGGCTGGAATTTCCTGCCTGCGCTGGAGCCGGACTCGGCCACGGACGCAGGCGAGTTGCTGGCCTTGTTGCGCGAATCATTTTCTACCTGTAATTGCTGTTGCTGTTGAAGTTGCGGGCTCGGAACCTTGGACAGCGCATCCTCCAGCTGGGCGACGCGGGACTCGAGCTGTTTGGTGTATGAAAGCGTCGGGGCTCTGTGTTGGTCGATCCGGGATCAGCGCTGGAACCGCGAGCCGGACCACGGGAGGAGCCGGTTGGACGAGAGGCATGAAAAGATAATACATGATGATCGAACTTACAAGCTGTACACACAGACCTCGCCACGCGCGGCACACCGGGAGCAGGACGGACTGGCTCCGTTGCATTTCACCTGCAAGGCACAAAGTCAGCGGATTGATCGGGAGCGGCAGCTACACAGAGCGCGGAATCTGGCCGAGCGCCGAGAAGGAAAACCCACCTTGCGCTTTCGACACGCCTCGCAGGAGAAGGCGCTCTTTCGGGGGAGACTGCTCTTCGTGGGCACGTCGGCCATGCCAGAGGAACCCTCGACGACCATCGAGGGAGAGCAGGGGTTCAGTTCATCTGGGGAGGATGAATGAAGAGAAGGAAAAGGCTATTAATTTTTCTGTTAGGGAGAGAGGGAAGGGAGGTTAGGGTTAGTGGGGCGGGATCGCGGGGGACCAAATGCAACTTCCATTTGTACTGACGTCGTAGAGGGAAAAAGTCTGGTCGAGACCTCCGAATCGGGAGAATGGTGCTATCGACTATCTACACATGGTTTATCTCTTGCCTCCCTTCTTGCCCTTCTTCTTCCCCTTCCCCTTCACCTCCTTGGTCTCGCGCTCGTTCTTCCCCTTCTTCCACCCCATCGTGCCCTCGTGCCTCTCCTTCGCATCATCCAGCCGCTTTTTGTCCTTATTGCTCAATTTGCCCTTATCCTTCTTACTGCTCGCATTGGGCCCATTGAGCGCCTCGGCACCCAGCTTGCGCGACGCGCGCTTGTCCCGCTCCGTCTCGAACCACGTCCGTTTCGGCCGCGCCATGATCTCGCTGCCGTGCTTGATCAGGTTCTCGCCCTTGGTCACCTGCATCTCCGCCTGCGAGAGCTGCTTTTCGGTCTTTTCTTCCTGCAGGACCTCCTCGACTTCATCCGCCAGATCCTCCGCTTGCTGGGCCCAGTCATCTGCCACGGCCATGTCGACGACCCGGCTGACGATCTTGGCGCCCTGCGCTTTGCCCGATTTCACGGCCGCCTTGACGACCTTGCGATCGGGCTCGGCGGCGATAGTGCATGCGCGACCGGAGCGGCCCGCACGCGCGGTACGACCGACTCTGTGCACGTAGATCTCATGGCTCTGCGGGGCCTCGTAGTTGATGACCGTTTCCACGCCCTTGATATCCAGACCACGCGACGCCAGGTCGGTTGCCAGGAGGAAGGCGACTTTTCCATCCCGGAAGTTCTCCACGCTTTTGATACGCTAGAGGCGGGTTAGTAGACCGTAGTGGGAGGTAGAATTGGGAGTAACGTACCTGTTCCTGGCTCAGGCTACCGTGCAACTCAGCCGCTTTCAAGCCTAACAGCCCAAAGATAATGCGAACGCGGTGCGACTCCTTCTTCTGTCGGAAGAAGATGATCACGCGCCCTGTGTAAATTTCCTTGCATAGGTGGAGCAGATACCCAAGACGCTTGTCTTCGCGGCCGGGGCGCAGCCGCACAAACTCCTGAACTAACGTTACGGCCGTCTGCTTCTTCGCGTCAACCATCAGCCGCACGGGTCGGTTGAGGCCCACACGAATGAGCTTATCCACTGTGTCGGTCATGGTAGCAGAGAAGAGCATCGTCTGTCGCGATTTCGGGATAGTTGTCAGAATCTCGTTCAGCTCGTCTGCGAACCCATCTTCCAGCATTCGGTCAGCTTCATCGAGCACCAGAATCTCCAACGTATCCACGGTGAAGCTAGGCGAATTGCGCATATGATCGATAAAACGACCAGGCGTAGCAATAATAACATCCGGCCGCTTCTTGAGAATATTCTCCTGCTCACGCAGACTGAATCCTCCAACAAGCTGACAGAATGTAATGTCCGTAAAGGTGGCCAGTTTGACAGCGACATTGTAACACTGCACCGCCAATTCACGCGTTGGCATCAGAATCGCAACACGGCTGGTGGCAACCTTGCGAGGGCGGAAGAGGAGTCGTTCGAGGATGGGGACCATGAACGCGGCCGTCTTTCCGGATCCTGTCACGGCGCTACCGACAATATCTTTGCCGAGAAGAGCGACGGGGACGGCCTTGCGCTGGATGGGGGTTGGGTCGGTGAATCCGACTGAGGCCAGTCCGCGGAGGATTGGACGGGAGAGATTGAAGTCTTGGAAGGTGTTTTTGGCGGCGGCGGCTGCTGTCTGGGCGTCTGTCTTCTCTTCAGGGGCGAAGAACGCTTTGCGCTTCTCTTGTTCCTCGGCGTCGACTTCGCTCTCATCATCCGAACCCTGATCTGATCCAATGTCATCAGGGTGACCGACGGGAGTAGCAACGGAATCATTATCAGACGCAGCATCATCGTCCTCATCATCTTCCTCGTCCTCGTTGTCAGACTCAGGCCCAGAACCAACTTCGGGCCCTTCAGCCTCACTCTCCTCTTCACCATCAACGCCCATGCCAAACGCATCATCAGCCATTAGCTCATCATCCTCAAAATCAACCTCCTCAGCATCAGAAACCACATCATCCTCATCACCACTGCCGACCTCTTCCACTTCCTCAATCTTCTTGCCATTCTTTTTAGAAAGTCGCTCTTTCCTCTCCCTTCTCCGTGAGATAATATCATCAATATCCACAGCCTTCTTGTCCCCATTTTTCTGCTGCTGTTGTTGCTGCTTGTCACTCTGTCCAATCCCCCACCCATCAAACCCCTCTGTCACACCAGTCGTCGCGCCGCCGACATCGAATTCGAACTCCGGATCCAAGGCCTCATCTTCCTCGCCGGCGTCATCTTCGCTTTCGTCAGCGGCGTCAGAGGTCTCGGCTGCTGCTTTGGTTGCTGATTGGGTCTTGTTCTTCTTGTTCTTGTTCTTGGCTTTGGTGGGTGCGTCGGTGGTCTCGCGCTTGCGTTTCTTAGTGTCCTTTGACGATGGTGCTTTAGTGACTTCCTCTTCCTCGTCGTCAAAGCGAGGAGTCTCTTCGTCGTCGGAGAGCGTGAGCACAAAGTCGTCCTCCTTGGCGGAGGAGCGCCGATTGGCTGGGTTTGGTGCCATGGCGGTGTAGATTGCTATTGAGAATCAGTCAGTGAATCTCTTGATTTATTATCGCAGTGTCAGGGGATATTGCACCAACCTCGTAATGGCCTGGCGCTTGTTGTACTGGGGCAGCCCAGCAAAAAATTGATCCCGCAGAAAAAAAAAAGTTGCCGACTCCGCGCCGGCGGTGAACCTGCGGCGTTAGTCAGCGCTTTCTAGTCCAACATCCTCAACATCAGAATTCAGGAATAACACATTTTTAGGGATTTTAGATACATGGTGCAATTTGATTACCGATATCAAGCATAAATTTTTCGTCCTTTCATTCCCGCAATGTTCCCGTCACTTCGAAAATCCATCCCTAATCTCAATGCAAATTCCTCCTTTTCATTCCTGCAATTTCGCCAGTTCCATCCGTAATATCAATCCTCAATGCTCTTCACCCCTCCTATTCCATTAACGATTTGTTTTCTGGTTTGGATCCATCATAATGATCGATGTTCAATGAATTGCCCGGAAGGGGCAAATCCAATCAAGAGATGTACTCGCGAGGCTTGGGGCGCGAGTGGTAACCCAACATGTGTCTGACAACGTAGCAGACATCAAGACTATCAGAGATGTTAGTCAAACCATGCTCTCAGATCGGAGGGTGGAGGAAAACATACAGATCACCCAACCTCAGTCTCGCCCCCTTCATAACGCCCTGCACTTGGAATTGGAACTCACGAATCAACCACTGCTTGGTCCAGGCGTAGTTGGCCTCCTTGTCGGCAGGATAGGCAAGGGCACAAATCATGGTGGTGAATGGACGGGTTGCGTGCAGCAAGCGATAGTGCTCGCCAGGCTGGAAATCATGGCCTCCTGAGTCATGGTGCGTGACGTCCACAGTCATCAAGATTCGGTCAACCAGAGCGCGACCAATGTGCTGTTTCTTGTGGTTGTGGTCCACGAACACACGCATCTCGCCAATGTTGCTGTTGGCGCTGTTGCTCTCGTTGAAATGCTTCACGAAAGCGTAGCCTAGGATCTTCTCCGTCGAAGCTGGATGCTTCTTGGGGTTGTTGCGGGAATGGCGCTGAGCGGCGACAATGAACGGCAGCATGGTGGTACGCGCGCCATCAATCAGATTCCGAATGTCGGCCTCTGCGAGAGGATGCCTCTCGGGGCTGATAGGCGAGTTCTCCATGTACCAGTTGAAAAGGTATTGCAGTCCAGGGATGTCGCTGAACTCGGCAGGGCGCAGATACACATTTGCCTCAACAGCCTTCGGAACCCGCACGTTCACGAGGGCCAACGCTCGTTCCTTCTCCTGCTCCTGTCGCTCCTTCTTTCTGGCTGCCTCGGCCTTCTTCTCCTTTGCGAGATGATAGTTGTAGTTGTGAATGAAGCCCGTGGCAGTCTCGTGCCAGTGCAGTCGGGTCTGCTCATCGTGCATGTCTCGAGGGGTCGGCAGGTGCTTGATGTTCTGCATGAACAACGAAAAGCCTCCATCCGAGCCGGCAGTACCATCAAAAAAACTAGTGTGGTAGATGTCAACAACCTGGCACTCCTCCGGAATCATTTCCAACCATCGCCAGAACACGCAAAAGAAGGCCTCGCGGTCACCGTTGTAAGAAGGGCAGAAGTTCCAGTTTGCAGTCCACGGTCCTCGATTCTCCGGAGCGATCTCGCTGAACCCAAGAGTCTGGGGGAGATGCGGGAAGGGCCTAGGGTCATACATGATGCCCTCCTGGCGTGCAGCAGTCAACAAAACTTTTCCCTCCACAAGCTGGGGCCACGCGCGCGCAGACTCGTCGTATCGATCCCATTGAGCATAGAACAAGGCCGTTCCCTGTCGGATCTTCTTCCAATTCACGTCCGGGTCGACCTCTTCGTACCCAAAACCGGGTATGAAGTCGGGCGGATTCTCAGCCCACACCTCGGGAGCTTCAACTCCGTACGCGTACCGCGCAGCACCGAGCATGTGGTAAAGTTCTTCGTTCAAATCGGTGCCAGGACCAGTGCGGACGGTGGGAATCGCCTCGGTGCAAGCCCCGCAAGGCTCCTGCATCCGGTGGAAAACATTCAAGCGCGCTTCGTCGATGATCGGCTGCTGAAGCTGCTTGATGTGGGCCTTGACCTCCTCTTCGGTCATCGTGCCGGTTCGCAGAGCTGCGATGAGACCCTTCTCAGTGCAAATGTCATTGCCAGCGCTGTCAGTGCGCCGAGTCTTGTCCGTGATGATGATGTTGTTCCGACGAATCTCCACCTTGGGGCTCGCAAACTTCTCGTCATAGTTGTCCCAGGGGCAGTCCTGTGGTCCCAACGGCCCAGCGCCGCCAGTAGCAACGGTCTCGCCGAGAGGAGCTCCAGTCAGGTCGCTGGGGTTGATTTGAGTGGGGTTCATGTTCTTCGCCGAAGGGCCGGCAAAAGGGTTCATGCTTCTACCACCCGGCCCATTCGCAGGCGGAACATAGAGGGCAGAGCCAGGTGGGTTCTTCACGTCTCGGCTTCCATCATTAACAAACGGGTTGGGGTCATGAGCGCCGGTGCGCTGTCCGCTCCAAGCCGTCAGGCTTCTGCGGGCATCAGTGCTGCGTTGGTTTTTCTCACGCGAAAGATCATGAGCTAGGGCCTTGGGCATCATCTTCCAATGCATGCTTGTTTCGATCGCGGGCATACCAGGGATAGACTCTCTGTCTTCTTCGAGTTTCTGCGCCTGGAGTTCCTGCAGCTGGCTGGTAGTCAATCGAGATTTTCCAGGCGGATGGCTGCCGCTGGCCTTTGGCGCCTCGAGTTCCTGCAGCTGGCTGGTGATCAAGCGAGATTTTCTAGGTGGATGGCTGCCAGTTGTCTTGGGGGGGCCACTGGTCTTTGACGCCTCGAGTTCCTGCGCCTGGTTCATGATCACGCGATAGCTGCCAAGTTGATGGCCGCCACTGGTCTTTGGCTGCTGGCTATCCATGGTCTTGGTGTTCGAGGTGCGTTCTGGATGCGGGTCAGCAAGCCCGGTCAGGCCAAAACGAGCGAAGAAAACGAAAGCTGCTTACTTTTCTTGAACGGCTTCTCGACAGTCTTTGTTTTCTCCTGGGATGCAGTCCCAGGGGTCGAAGAGGGTTCAGGGAGGATGTCTTGCAAGTAAGGATGGTCAGCTGAAAGAAGCAGTGGGATGAGAGAGCGAAGACAGAGGTGTGAGAAGGAGGGAGAAGGTGAGATGAAGGAAAGGAAAGAAAGGAAGGAAGGTGGGAGGCAAAAGGCTCGGCATCGTGGGAAGACAACATCGCCGTAGTAACAGAGGAAACAGAGAGACTCACCACGAGCCAATCGCAGCAGACTGGGCTTGCACTCGATGTCATGCAATTCTCGAGAGAGGACCTGCTTGCTTGTTAGCTCACCAGATCGGTTGACCGTAGATAGTCGGTCGGTCCATAACATACCAACGGGTGCATAGGTATCTTCTTGCTCACGGGAAACCTGCATACGATGCCACGGTTGCTCACAGCTATCGGGGTCAGTTCGGTCTTGCAGCAGTAGAAGGAAAAAAGATTCACTGACCAGGCAAGCACACTAGTACCAGATCCTTGGGACCTAAATCCAGCTCCTCCAGCACGGTCTGCGAAAAGGACAGTGTGATCTGCATGTTTGCTAGATCTGTCTAGGTCAGCACCGATCGGATGTTGCTGTAGGTCTGAAACACTTATTTCCGCCAACTTATACCGGGAGTCTTTCCTTACTTTTCCAAGAAAGAAGAGTGTGCAATTCTCCAAAGATTTGCTAAACAATCCAAAAACTAGGTAAAGGAAAGAGAGAAGAAGGATTTCAAGAAAGAGAAGAAGGTGGTCGGGTCGGTGGTGGGAGAAGAAAGAGAAGCGAAGAAGGGCGCAAGCAAAGTACTCATGGCTTTCTCGTTTGGGTCATAGTGTGGTGCCTCAGGCGAAAACACGCAAACTTGTGGCGTCATGGATGAACGTTAGTATTTAATATTTACTTATCTTCATCTATGTTGGTCACGATATAGAGAAAACAAACATGTTGTAGGGGTTCATTGTTCAGGTTCACTCGGATGTTATAGTCAGGTTGTGCCAATCAGATGCTCCATCGCGGCAGAACTGTTCCTCACTCGTTCACACTCCACCCGAACCAATAATGCACTCACCACAATTCAGGCACCATGTTGTCAATCCTGCGCAAGGCCCGGTTAAAAGATAAAGAGATGCGGATATTAATGCTGTACATTCCCCTCAACTTGATTTGCCCCGAATATACTGATCCCATCCGGCAGCGGACTCGACAATGCCGGCAAGACCACCATCGTTAAGCGCATCATGAACGAGGACATCACCACCGTCAGCCCCACGCTAGGGTTCATCATCAAGACCATTGATTTTGATGGGTGAGATCAGGACCCTTTTCGCGTCCTAGGTCAGACAGTGAACTGACTTGGCGAGACAGATACAAACTCAACATCTGTCTGTGAGCCCACCGGTCAACAACGCTGACAAGCATCCTGACCACCCACTCTAGGGGATGTCGGCGGCCAGAGAACTCTCCGTTCCTACTGGAAAAACTACTTTGAGAAGACCGACACGCTGATCTGGGTCGTCGATGCCACTGACCGTCTGCGCGTCGACGATTGCCGCCAGGAGCTAAGTGGTCTTCTCCTGGAAGAGGTAGGAGAACATCCCATCCCCCTCCTATGATCTCTGGACATCCACACTGATGCATTTGGATGCGTACAGCGGCTCGTGGGAGCCAGTCTCCTGGTCTTTCTCAACAAAACTGACGTAGAAGAATGCATGACCGAGGAGGAGGTCCGGGAGGTAAGTCGGAGCATGAACTCACTGGATCCCATTGCTGATTCATGTCTGTCATAGCGACTGGGCTTGGATTTGATCAAAACCCATAAATGGACCATTCTGCCCTGCAGTGCGATGACGGGCAAGAATCTGAAGGAAGGGCTGGGTTGGGTGGTACAGGACGCCAAAGACCGGCTTTTCCTCTACTAATGGCCCAACGAGATGCGGCCTGGTTTGATATCTGTGCTGTCTCTTTCTGCATCTTATCTATTTGGGTTTGGTTGAGGGTGGAATTCTGGCTGTGCCGGGCTGGTCAGATATATATCCGACAACATACCTCCGCAATTAACGAGTACCATGTTTCGTACCAAGTTTCAAGATACCGCAGTTAGATAGTCAGTTTGCAACAACTTAATCACCCTCTCGATGATTCTCGGCAAGGCTCCACCCAGCCCTACGGCAATTGAGGAATCGGAGTTCCCGAGGTCATCTTGCCCTAGGAACCGAGTGACTCGTCACTTGGCAGTATCAGACCCTTCAAATATGACACACCTCCGATTTATGCGATTTGATTTTTCTCCTTGACACTCATCACTCCTTGAATGGTTCTTCCGAACGATAATGATCGCGAATAGGGAATATCCCCAGTCGCGAACCGATCCAGCGGGACACGATCCACACGTAAACAAAACAACAAAACAACCCAACACCTTTCTCGCCTGTCCTACGGGGGAATAGGACACACTCGGGATTTTCCTGATGATGCCTGGATGGATAGATGCAGAAAACACCACAAATAAATCATCCGACAGTAAGAATAGTAGTACGATGGATGCATGGTCAGGCCTATGACGGCACTCGTGATTTAAGGGCGGAGATTCCTTGTTGTTCCCGCAATCCACACCCACTTCCTTCCTTCTTCCTCTTCCCACACCCACCTCCGACTGACCATGTCGTCCACCGCCGCCTCCGAGGACGTGAATGACTTTCTCCTGCGCATTCGCGAACTCGGCGAGCGACGCGACAAGGAGGACGAGGAGCGCACCAAGCGCCTCGAGGAGGAGATCCTGCAGGGCCGCGCAGAGAGACAGGCCCGCCGAGCCGGTAAGCTATGACACACCACAAAAGCGAAAAAAAGATCGATCTAATACAATTGATGCCCTCGACAGAGCGAGCTCGCTCAATTTCCCCGCAGAAGGACTCACCCACCCTCAACGCCTTCCGAATGAGCGCCTCCATTGAACCCCCAGAACACCTGGAGCCCACGCCGCACTCGTTCGATCTGGACAGACCTAGCAGTTCCCAAGACACAGAGTCGCTGAACACAGACCTGAAGAGACCCGGATCATCGTCCAAGGATGCTGAGATGGATTCGCCCTCACGGACTCTGCCGCCGCTCTCGCGCAGTCGGGCCGGCACTCTATCCTGGCAGCAACGCCCCTCCTCGCGAGACTCTGGCAACAACTCCCCTTTGTCGACGTCCCCATCCCGCTCCAGTCACTTGAGAAACGCGTCGGCAGCATCGAGAGAGGACCAGCCACTGTCGCGTGCTCAGATCGCGCAATCGCTCGGCTCAAAGGATCCCTCGTGGTTCCGGCAGACGCCAGACCGAGGAACGGGCTCAGCGGCATACCGCAAGGCCACTGAAGAAGTATCCGGCATGCCCACAGGCTGGGGTGGTAGCCGCAGACTCCCGGGGATGAGCCGGGAGTCGACCGTCGAGCCCGAGAAGGCAGAGGCGGCCGATGAGACTCCTCCTTCCTCTCCGAGAACGGCCTCCACACTGGCCACGGGACTCGGCTCGCCGGTGCCGTTGTCGAGTGCCCCGAAGCTGAAGCCCCGAGTGCCTGAATCATCCGAGGAGGAAATGGCCCCTCCATCCCCGACACAGCGCCGGATGTCACCAGAGCGGACCCGCTCAACCTCTCCCACCAAGGGTCTTGGTGGCTTTGTCCAGAGTGCGATGATGAGGCGGTCAGACAGCGTTTCGAAGCGGTGGAGTACCCAGGACCCTCAACGGCTTAGCCGATCCAATTCTGTGGTCTCAAACTTTAGCAGTGCTGCGCCTCCAACTTTGAATGCAAGCGTCAGTGATCTGACACCTTCCGCTGGCTCGCGATTTGGACGAGACATACAGCCCCAGCGACCCAGCTCGAGTCACAGTGAGGCAACTACAGTGCAACCTACGGAGTCTGACTCCAGACCGGTCACCGCTGGTGCTCCTGTTGATAGCACGAGTGCAACTGGTAGTCCCACAAGACGACCTCCATCTTCGCACTCGAGATCCACCAGTTCAATGACTGCGGACAGACAGGACAATCAATCTAGTCCGTTTGTCTCCAGGACCATGGATCCCAAGCGGTGGAGCCCTACCAAGGCCTCCTGGCTGGAAAGCGCACTGAATCGACCCGAATCCCCACGACACAATCGGCAGCCATCTGAGCAGCCATCGTGGATGAAGGACCGCCAAACCAGGGGTAGCGTTGACATGGGTAGTGCCAAAAACTTCAAAGAAGTCAATCCAGTGGGTTTGATGCGAACGCCTCCTCCCGGCACCCACTTCAAAAAGCCCAGCGTCAGTGGGGTTCCCTCACTATATGCTAGCCCAGATCTGGCCAAGTCAAAGGAAGCGGTGCCAGAGTCACCCTCGCCTACTGCTGACAGGAATTCCGAGCCGATGAAGCCTGTAGAAGAGGAAAGCAAACCTACCTCTCCAGCGCGAACGGCGCAATCTCCGGAGCAGAAACCAGAGCCTGAATTTACTCCTGAGCCTGAACGGATTCGCAGGGCGCCACCCCCTGCATTGAACCCCAAACCAAATTTCTCTATTTCGCCTGGGCCTTCGAGAGAGCCCGTGTCCCCGCAGCCGAAGCCTCAATCACCTGCACTTGATTTCCGAGCCAACCTCCGGAAACGTGACGTCGCTCAAGACACCGGGCCGAAGGATGAGCCAGAGTTCAAGAATGTATTCGGCAGGCTCAAGAAGACCGAGACCAAGAACTACGTTGCGCCGGACGAACTTAAGAGCAATATTCTACGAGGCAAGGCGGCATTGAACATGACCGGTGGCCCGAAGAAGACTCAGCGAGTCGATGAATTCAAGGAGAGTATTCTGAAGCAGAAGGAGGCGATGAAGGCCGGTGGCGGCACCGTAAGACGAAACACAGCCGGTGAGGACGACAGGCCGTCGAGTCCAGCAACTGCAGTGCCGGAGGCCATTGCAAAGCGGCAGAACATGGCAAAGACAAAGAGCATCAGGGGCAAACCATCTGACGAGCAGACTTCGCGATCCTCCAGAGATCTTGCTACTCCGCGTACAGTGCCCGACCCAACGCCAGTATCAACGGCCGAAGACGAATCACCTAAACCTTCACCCGAGGTCGCTGATTCAGTGCCACAGCCCGCTCCGACCGATCCCGAGACTCGCGGTGCTGTTATCGAAGCAAGTGCGGAGGCAAGACAGAAGCCTGCAGACGAGGCCCCAAAACCGGTTCGTGGCCTGCCATCGGCTGCTGTTGCGGGAGCCGCCGCTCCAGCGACGACTATGCCTCCAAGTCTGGCTGCTAAAGGGAAACTTGCAGGCCGAATCAATCCCGCTTTAGCTGGCCTCCTCTCTCGAGGTCCTCCTGCTACGGCAGAGGATTCGAAGAAGGAGCCGGTGATGTCTTCTATCTCCACGGAAACTTCCCCCGCCTCGTCGTCTGCGCCTCTCACCCATATGACCAAGAGCCGTGCGAAGGGTCCTAAGAGACGTGCGCCCAAAACCAGTGCTTCACCCGCTTCGCAGGATCCCAAGGAGGTTGTTGTCGGTTTGTCTCCTGAAGTCCAGAAATCCCAGCCTAGCCCTATGCCCGTTGATTCAGGCAAGAGTTCGGAGAACCTCTCGCGGCCTGCTCCCACAAAGCCAGCCCAAACTCCATCCAAACCAGTGCCAGGAAAGAAGCGGAACAGTTTTCAAGATTTGCTCAACAATGGACTTGGGCAGAGTCGCGCATCCGAACCCAGTGCCCCATCGGTTTCGCGGTTCTCCAAAGAGGTCGGCGTTGTTTCGTCTCTAGAAGTCAAGAAATCCCAGCCTGATCCTGTACCCGTTGACTTGGACAAGAGTGCAGAAAGCCTCTCGCCGCTTCATTCCACACAGCCAGCCAAAACTTCGCCCAAACCAGTGCCAGGAAAGAAGCGCAGTAGCTTTCAGGATTTACTGAACAACGGACTCGAACAGAAGCCGCGAACTCCTCCGCCGAAGCCGCGGGTACTATCCAACGAGGCTGCTCTTCGTAGTCTTGAAGGTGCACCTCGTGAGCCTGAAAGTCCCGCGGAGGAGGTGAGCCCGTCGAGCAAACCGCCAATCCCACCAAAACCTAGCTCGTCGCCGTCCTCGTCACCTCCTGTATCCACCAAGCCACAATGGAGCCAGGTGCAATACACCTCGTCTTCTCCCTCTCCGCTCCGGACAAGCTACAGAGAAAACCGCATGGACGCACCGACCACGCCCCAACCCAAGAGCATCCCTGGTGTGGCGGTGGCCGAGGCCGCTGATCCTTCTCCCCGGAAGAAGAGCTATGCTTCTCCGCCTATTCCTCCCAAGCGGTTCGATATCTCGCTTGACAAACCCGTTGACCCGCGCAACCGACTGTCCCGCAAGATGTCTGCCCCTTCGTTGGTAGCCAAAGCAGCAGAGGCACGAGAAGTCGTTGCGGGCTTTTTCAAGACCTTTCCCAACCAACGGGACCGAGTGGATATCGACCCCCAATTGATATTGGCCAGCAAACCGGCCCCGCCGAAAACCCGGACGACTAAAAAGCAAATCTGGGAGATGACCGGCGACGGCAAGCGCCGAGAGCTTCCGGTCAACCAGGAGTACATACTCTACGAGGGCAGCATGTACCTTTGCGTGCACGTGTTTGAGACACAGGGAAACGCCACCACCGAAGTATGCCTTTGGTGCGGAGACGACGTTGGAGAGGCCGCGTTCGAGGACGCACAGCTGTTCGCTCGCAAGGTCTCCCGCGAGAATAGCTGCAAGCTGGAACTCATCCGCCAAGGCAAGGAGACCGCGCGGTTCATCCAAGCACTCGGCGGGATTATCATCACGCGTCGGGGGCCTAGCTCCCGCTCCAGCTCGTCCGCTCTGTACATGCTCTGCGGACGAAAGCATTTCGGTCAAATGGCCTTTGACGAGGTCGACTATTCACTCCGCCACCTGTGCTCTGGCTTCCCATTCGTCATCTCTGCGCCCTTCGGCAAACTATACCTGTGGAAGGGCAAAGGCAGCGGACCCGAGGAAACCGGCGCCGCGCGGCTCATCAGCATGGATCTCGGTCTGACGGGCGAGTTCGAAGAGGTGACCGAGGACGAAGAACCGGAGAGCTTCTTCGATGTGTTTGCGGGCTCACGCGCGTCCGCACCATCCACCATGGCATCGGACTACTGGCGACTCAAGCCGAAGTTCGACCATTTCGGTATTCGGCTTCTGCGCGTCGACCACGAACTGGGCCAGACACCACGCTTCTGGATGCGCCGGCCCGGCTCCGGGTCGCCGGTGACCCGGCCCAACGATACCGTTCAGGAAATTGAACCTTTCTGCTACAAGGATCTGACTGGCAAGGACATCTACATCCTGGATACCTTCTTTGAACTTTATGTGTAAGTCATGTCTATCTGTTCTGGACATAGATACTGATGCCCCTTGCAATAGAATCGTCGGCGAACAAGCAACGCACAAATCCGCCGATTTCTCCTCAGCCTTGATATTCGCGCACGAGTACGGAATCCTAGCCACTTCGCTCCAGGACCGGCCCTTCATCCCCAAGAGCTTCGTCGCGCTGGGCGGTATTCCGGACCGCTGCCAGGCAGCCTTCCGGAAATGGGACCCGCACTCCCTGCGCGCCCCGTGCGTGTTTTCTTTGGATGTGGCGATTGAAGCTCTCCGAACCCCCCAAGGGTCATCTTGATATTTTTACTGTTATTTTCGTTGTGCATATTGGGTTGTACAGAGCACATTCGTGGAGGTGGAGGAGTATTTTTTGTAGACAGCGTGGATGGAGCATCTGGCATGGATGTACAGGTCATACATAGGTGCATCGAGGGAATTTATTTGTTTTACTCTGTATGTTGTATTCATTTCGATCGATCGATCGGCTCTCGAGGATATCTTACGATGTCGGAGAAATTACTCCGTAGTCCGCGTATAATTCTCGGCAGTGGTGGGCCGAGGGATCGCGATGTCGCCATCAACTATTTTTTCCCCTAGCGCCCCTCGTTAGACTGTTACTTACTTATCTTTCCCCTTTCCTTTTTCTCCCCCACCAATTCCGAACGCCTGGCAATAGGTCATTCCCCCTTCCGATGGCAATGTGACATCCGACCATGCCGTGATCGTCTCGGACAGAAAAAAAAACAACTCACGCTATCATGGACCCCACGATCTCTCGCGAGCTCTCCAAGCTCGACCCGGCAGTGCCGTTCCGCATCGCGGGCACATCCTACCTGCATCATACCTGGGCCAAGACGTTCTTCTCTCGTCCAGAGCTGTACATCCGCCCACGCTCCATCCCCGAGATCCAGCAGCTCATCACCCTCGCCCGCCGCTGCCGCCGCCGTCTCGTCACCGTCGGCAGCGCCCACTCGCCCTCCGATCTTACCTGCACCTCATCATGGCTGGCGAACCTCGACGACTTCAATCGCGTCCTGGCCATCGATCCAGTTACACACACTGTCACAGTTGAGGCGGGGATACGGCTCAGCGAGCTGGGTGCGAGGCTGGAAGAGCATGGGCTCACCCTCGCCAACCTTGGCAGCATTGATAGCCAGTCCATTGCCGGTGTTATCGCGACGGGCACGCATGGCAGCTCGCTGCGTCATGGACTGCTCTCTGAATGCATCGAGGCGTTGAGTCTGGTTCTGGCGAATGGCCAGCTCGTGCGTTGCAGCGCGACCAATAACCCGGCGCTGTTCCGCGCGGCACTGGTGTCGCTCGGAGCATTGGGGATCATTGTCGAAGTCACCTTTAAGGCGAGGCCGTCCTTCAACATCGCCTGGCGCCAGGAACGGTTGCCGTTGTCCAAGATTTTGGAGCAGTGGTCGACCGGTCTGTGGACGTCGCATGAATTCGTCCGGGTCTGGTGGCTACCGTATTTGAGCGGTGCTATTGTTTGGCGGGCCGATAAGACAGACCGTCCGTTGCAGCCTCCTCCGATCAACTTTTACGGCGAGTCCCTGGGATATCACATCTACCACAACCTGCTCGCGCTCTCGAACTATGTACCCCGGATCCTGCCGTGGGTGGAGTGGTTCGTCTTCGGCATGCAGTACGGCTTCCGCGCCGGATCAACCGTCACAGAAGCCGTCGAGCCCGCTCGGACAGGTCTGCTAATGAACTGCCTGTACTCACAGTTCGTGAACGAGTGGGCCCTCCCACTAGAAAAGGGCCCCGAAGCTATTAACCGGCTGTCGGCATGGCTGAACGGCGACACAGAGACCGCTCGCATCCCATTCCCCGTACAGGGCCTGTGGGTACACTGTCCCGTCGAAGTGCGTGTGTCAGACACCACACTCAACACCAACCCGCGCCCGTTCCTGGACCCAACCTCCGGCACGGGACCAACTCTATACCTCAACGCAACGCTCTACCGGCCATACCTCCGCGACCCGCCCTGCAAAGAGCGCTACTACGAGGCCTTCGAGTGGCTGATGCGGGACATGGGCGCGCGTCCGCACTGGGCTAAGAACTTTACAACCCGCGGGCCGCACGAGCTGCGCGAACTTTACGGGAGCGATATGGATGAGTGGCTGCGCGTCCGAAACGAGGTTGACCCGGACGGCCTGTTTGTGGGCGAATGGCATCGCCGCAATCTGGGACTGTTGGAGCAGACACATGACCCCGACCAGCGTGACGACGATGAACTGCCCCTCCTCGAGCGTGAGCGCCAGCGCCACAGGCTGGGAATCAACGGCGCAGGCGACGGTATCGAATGGGTCGGCGATCGTCGCTGGCAGGTGGTGTCAGATGAACGGATAGGAGCGGCTACTGCCGAGTCCAAAGCCGCCGCAGTAGCAACAGTCGCGTCATCAGAATACCCGTCGAGCTCCCCGACCACAGCCACAAGCGAGGAGAGCTTCGATCTGCTTGCCAAGGGCGAAGCGAGCATTGTGCTGCCGGGGGGATCGTCCTCTGCGTGATCTCATTTCATGGGATGAAAAGAAAGAAAGAACGCCACGCAAGACCTGGTCTCTCGCCGGGTGGAGGATTACCCGGATATCCTTTACCATGCTGATCGTCGCGCTGATCCTGCCAGCGGTGATGAACGCTAGTTATTGGGCGAATGTGTGCCGGGGCGCCAGAAGGGGATATTGCTGTTGGTTCATCATGACTGACTGCCAATCTCCGCCCGCGGATTCTCGGACTCTCGAAAAGGTGAAGACCTGCGAATTCATCGGAGATAACAAGGAGGAAAGGAGCAGTAAAAGTGACCGCGGGGACAGGGCGTTGATCGTCTTTAGCCGAGCTAGATGTGGCTTAGCATGGGATTATTTTTTATTAATGTAGATACATACGTCAGTTCGAGATGAGATGTTATTTATTCTGGCTTTGCTTGATTCCTCGGCTCTGCGCGCATTTAGCCCTAGCTCAGTCACTCCCCTATTTCTCCTCCCTATCCTAATCCCCGGACCCCTGTGTTCGCGCTGACACCAAGCCTCACAGCACTGTATGTATCAGGGTCTCTACCGCCGTCACGCCGGGGGATACACGATCGACAGCCCATTCCGATATGGCCTGGGTGGTGTGTTTGTCGAGTGGTGTCGTGTCTGTACGTTCATCATACGGTGAAAAGAATAATCCAAAAATACCGGTGTCGCCCGTCAGGTGATGGATGGGATGCCTGTCCTGGATGGGAAAGGATGATTCTTCCTTTACACCGACAGACCGACCGCAAAGCACTGGCCTCCCCGGTTTCTTTGTCGTGTCTCCTTTCCTCTTCTCTCGAGCGTCCACTGCAGCACAGACAGGGGGGTCTGATTGGGTTGCCATGCACGCACTGGACACGAGCTCGGTTCCTTTCAGCCGCTGGCCTCGCACGTGTGCGGGAGATGAATCTGATCTGAGTCTCTTTTGTTAGTTTAGTTGGGGTTAGATCTATGTATAAGTACCATGTGACATGAGCGGTATGCAAATCAAATGAACCGAAAAGACTTGCTAGACAGACGGACAGACCAACAGACGGAGACAGACAGACCGGACAGGCTCGTCACCGCGCACAGACGATGTTGTCTTTCTTCTTCGCTGCCCGAACGACCGGGGGTTGGTTTCTTGGGAATTCAGTGAAGTCTTCTCCCTGTATTGTTATTATTGTACCTGCCACAGACACACACATCCCTGCTAGTTGACATTCTGACATCCTACCCTGCCCCGTCCTGCCCTGCTCTGACTGACACCGCTCCCTCTCCCACGTCACTTCCCAGTGCGGAGGCGTGGGGAGACTGTGTGCTTCACTGCTCACTACCCACGATGTAGTTTCTCTTTTATCTCTCCATGGCCAGATACTGACTGAACCTCACTTATCACCCTCCCCACCTGCCCCCCTTTCCTCCCGCTTTGCTCAACTATATACCCCGAGTTGCCGGCTTCCTCTACTTTGCACCTAGCCCTAACCAACCCACCATGTCGTGGCAGCCTAAGCTCCGCCCCAAGGGCTTCCCGCATACCATGAACGATTTCGCCATCGTAGATTCACTTGCGGAGTTGGAGCACCGCTCGAGACATGTAGAGGACAAGCGCGATCAACGCGTGTTCCGGGTCAAGCGCAAGCATGTTCTCAAGGCGTGCGATCGGTGCCGCGTGAAGAAGACCAAGGTTTGTCTTGTCTTGTCTTGTTTGGGAGAACCTATCTATGCGTCATGCTCTTGGTCATACTCATGATGTCTCTACATAGTGTGATGGGAAACAGCCCTGCAACCGCTGCTCGGTATACAACCATCCATGCCTCTTCCGCGAGCGAAAGGCGACGCAGACGAAAGTTTACTCGCGCGGGTACGTACTCGAAACTCATTTCAAAGCAAAGGGAATAACCCCGATAAAAATAGATTCGTCGAGATGCTCGAGTCCCACCATTCACTAGTCGTCAAGGCTCTCCAGAAACTATACAAGTTCTGCATCAACAACGAAGGCTTCCCCGGCGAGCCACTCGCCGAAGCACCAGACGGCCACCCTCTAACGCACACGATCCTCGACCGCCTAGGGCTGATCAAGCAAGCCGAAGAGAACGCAGACGACCCGGACGAGGACTCCGAGGACCTGCGCTACCTCCGCCTGCTATCCACGTCCACAGAATGCAGCGCCACGGCCGAACCGTCCCCGGAACCAGCTACGCCCCCGGAAACCTCCCCGACCATGCTCTCCTCTCCTTCTTCCTCCGCTTGCAACCACCCCGGCCCGGTACCAGTGCCAACTTCTTCCCTCCCGGGAGGACGCCACCATCCACACAGCTGGTCCTGGGACATGCAACCCGTTCACCACCAGACCCCGTATCACCACAGCCACCCCGAAAATGGATTCCAGCATGATATGATGCCCGTGCAGCGCAGTTCCCTAGGCGGCGGTGGTGCAACAGAGCTCGCGCCAAATGAGATCCCATCCCATATCGACGTGTCTGCTGGGTCGTCCATGTCCCATGATTCGGCGGCTTTTCCATACTACCTGGAGGCCTCGCATGGAGGAGTGCCCGGTGGCGCCAACAATAAACCCGCTGCGCAGCGTGTTCCGCCTGGTATTGGCTCAGTGGGCAATGTGCATTCCCATTCCCAGCATCTCTCCAGTGGTGGTGGCATGTCTAGTGACATGCTTGGCGGTGTCTATCACTACCAAAACCAGGAGGCTTCGTTCTATCACGGATTTACATCTGGTTGGACTTTTCCGGCGGGATGATTCGTAGGCATACAGACTAGCTGGTGTTTGCATGCTCTGCTCACAATGAGTTTCTCTTTTTTTTCCCTTCGTTGCTTCTTATCTATAGTTTGCAACCACCTGGTTTCCATCTCTCGGTTAGATATGGAACTTTCCACTCACTGAAGAGAGGGAGAAATTGTTTTGTTTTCTTTTGTCTTTGGCCCATTTATCCAATATCTCAATACCCCCTTTTGCGTTTATAGTTGCGGTTATATACAAGGTTCACACACTCGCGCATCCGAGAGCAGGCAAGGCAGGACAAGGCAAGGCAATTCAAGACGGAATTTCGTTTGATGTGATTCTGATGGAGTTTACAACTTTGGAGATGGAATAGCATGGAACTGGCATATGTGCAAGAATGGCCATCTGGCATTTGCAAGAAAGAAGGAACGGGTGTTTATTTCCTTTTGGTCTCTCGTTACTTACATTACTTACTTCTCCCCGTTTAGGATTCAGGCTCGAGGATTTCTTTATTATGGCAAGAGTCACTCGCTTCCCGGGCACAGCCTGCTCTATGTTCCGATTCGATTCTCTGGTGCCTATATCTAGTCTGAGACCCGTCCTATCAATCTAGGTCCTTTTTCGTTATAGAGTGATTGTGTTTGAGTTGATATAGGTAGATTCTTATTTGGGGATATATTTAGACATGCATGTACTCATGAGTATGAATCCTAGGTATGTCCCGAGAAACTGATATATATACACGTACTGCAATGTGTTGATTTCCCCCTCCGTACTCTTTCTTGGAGAGGACTAAAACTGGCCACCCAAAATAGAGTCTTCTATGGCAATGCTATCAATCAGCCTAAAGGTGTTCGTCCATGGACGTACGTAGGACAGGGCATCTCAACAAAACCTAGCTCGGTATCAATTTACCCAAGCTCGCTGTTATTTGACGAAGACCCTGCATGTTTCTATTTATAGCGGTCTTTTTAAGTGACATGCATACTAGGAGCGAGGTCAACATGCAATTTGGACACACAGAGTGCTCTCCATCACCACGGTCCATCCAGGTCTAGAGTCCCGAATCATGGTCATGGTAGCACTGGCCATCGTAGCTAGAGCGTGGATCCCATAGATCAAGTAGATGGCACCAAGTAAATACCCAGTAGAGACTTGGAAGGAATGATACATGATACACCAGTAGAAAAGACATGGGTACGCGAATCCAAGGGAAACCCTTGTAGAGATGAAAAAAAAAACCTTTTGTAATTCCACATCTATGGGCAACGTCGGACGGATATGAGAAACACAAATAAAGAAAGAAAAGAATAAACGAAGAGACACACATAGTATAACGATATAACACGTTTAAAAAAAGAAAAGAACCCCCCAGGCTACCCGAGAGAGATAAGAAGACAGACAGAGAGAGAGAGATCCGATCCGCTGGCCCATGCCCATGCCCCATTTTCCCTCGCATGTTACACACACAAATACACACAGACACAGGAAAGGCCCGAGCCAGAAAAATGAAAAACCCCATCAATCAATGCAAAGTGCAACGCAACGCAGCGTAGATGCAGGCAGATTAATCCTCGACATCCGTTTCTGTGTTGGTGTCGCTGGTATCGCCTGCGTCGCCATCGGTGTCACTGTCCTCGTCGCTGGAGTCTTCGGAGGGCTTTTGTGTCTTTTTCTTGGGGGTGCCGCTCGGCTTGGGTGCGCCGCCCGTTTTGAGGGCGTGCATTTGGCCGGCGATGGAGTCTGGAAGAAGGGAGTTAGTATAGATACACACACAGAAAAAAGGACAGAAAGGCTTACCCTCGTCCGGCTCGCTAATATCATCGTCCTCCTCCACGGCCACTGCTTTGGCAGGGTCGTCAATGTGCAGGGTGATTTCCACCTTGCTGTCTAGCCCCAGATAGCTGTCGCAGAGCATGTGCATGACGAAGGTGAAGTCGCCGACCTGCGGAGGAGCCTGGAACTGCATCTTCAGCGTCTGGACGTTGAAGGTGGGCTTGCCTGCTTCGTCGAAGAGCGGCTTCTCGAATGTGGTGAAGGTAAACGGCGGCACGGCCATCTTGCCCTGCTTGGCGTCTGCCAGGAAGATGTGCCACCGGGGAGAGTGGTCGCGAGCGAGGTAAGGAGCGTGGGCCAGAGGTGGCTGGATGGTCTCCAACTTTGTCTCGACTTTCTTGCCGTCGATAATCTTGACGGTCTTATTCTTCGCCGCCTTGCGGCCCATCAGTGCGTCCAAATCGTCCTCGTCAGGGTCGACATCCTCCAGGTCCAATTCATTAACCGCCGGCACGTTGGTGCATCCTGGTGGGATGAGTCGGGCCTTCACAACCAGCTGTACCAGACTGCTCGGTGTGATGACCTTCTCACCCATAACCTTGAAGAATGCCTTGGAGACCTCCAGCACAGGCAGTTGCCGTGCGACGGTGACAGCTTCGGTGTATTGCTTCTCTGACAAAAGACCAGTACCAACGGTAAGTTTGCGGCGTTGGTCCTCGGACATCTTCATGAATTTTTGGACGGAGAGATGATCCTTGGAATCTTGGCCCTCGACGGACTTGACGACGGCGTTGGTGAAGTTGGGAAGTTGCAAGAGCGGCGACGAGCCCGGTGGGACCGCCTGGATGAGGTTTTGGGATGATTGGAAAGCACCAATGATAGGTCGCAGGTTACCAAAAGCCAGCGCGATAGCATTGAATGCCTCGCTCAGGGAGAGGGCGATGGGAGCAGCTTCGTATTTTTCTGCAGGCGAGTCAGCTACCTGTAAACCCATAAGAGAAAACAAACTCACCAGCATCAAGAGTTGTATCATCCAGCTCCACTCGGCCGAGGTACGCCCACAACAAAGCCAGCGCCTTACGGCGAGCGGAGTTGTCGATCTTCTTGAGGGTCTCGCGGTCCTTGGCGGAGAGGAACGAGGAATCGTCTGCCAGCACCTTCTTCTCCAGTTTGCCTAGTCCAGAATCTGCCTGGGCACCCTGAAGCATCTCTTTGAACTCCTCGCCCGAGGAGAGAACGCTCACGATATCACCATCTGTCATGTCTTCTTTGTACTCGCGGAAGATATTGCCAGCGGTAGCAATAAGAACACGTTCCTTGGTGTATCTTTGGGAGCCGTACCACCACTTGCCAACAATGTACGGAAGGAGAACACCTAGCAGGGCTCCGTAGACCAGCAGGACGTATTTCTGATTGCCTTCCGTTACAATGAATTTGGGCAGCGCGATGCCAATGCTGAAACTCTGTTTGCCATCCGGGTGGCCATATTGGAGGTAGTTGTTGCGGATATCCTCATCGGTCAGCGCTTTGTAGGCCTGGGTGAGTTCGTGGAAGCGCTCGTTGAGCATCTCGACGGTCTCATTCTTGGCGGGGTCGGGGCGAATTTTATCGGGGTGGTAGATGAGGGAGAGGCGCTTGTAGTGTTTGGAGATGGCTTTTTCGTCGGCGCTCTTGAATAGAAGAGTTAGTATTGACATTTCGGGCTATCCTCACCACAACTCACCCGTGCGATACCCAGGATCTCATACGGATCGTACAACTTGGGCGTTGTCCGCGCCGTGACGAGGATCAAATAAACCATCCATGCCATCACGAAGTATCCCAGGATGACAGTGACGATACGCTTGATCCGGCGCTCCTTGCGCAGGCGTTTGCGCTTCTGTGCCTCGATGAGGTCGCCATGTTGGGGTTTGAAATCGGATTTGATGCGGGGAGCGGTGTTTTCGAGCTCTGGATGCGGCGCACAGACTTTAGTATTGCGGTATTCACAAGCGCCCGGGTCAGCCTACCTTTGCTTGGTTTGAGGAGGTTGTAGGTGAGAGGGAGGGTGATCAGGCCGGTCAACGTCAAGATGAAGAAGGGGAAGAATTGTCCCTGACGGCGCGAAGACACGAGGTTAGCTGATTTTTCACGGACGAAGAGCTCTCACATACCTGCTCATCGTAGGTGTAATCTGACGACATCCTGAGGTGAGTTTAGGGTACAGACAGCGGTGGCCGCTGTCCGCGGAATTTAACGATCGTTGTTTGGGACAAGGCTGGTGTCACTCTGGACAGGCGAGACGCGGGAAGAAGGGGAGGGCAGAGGAATCGGATATTCGAAATCAGCGACCACAAAACTGGCCCTGGGAATTATGGAGAGAAACAAAGGAGTGATGCAGGGGAGGAACGGAGTATCGATTCACTTCCACTTTGGGTCAGTAGACGGTGTCCTTTAAGGGTCTGACCGCCCGCGAGTTCTGCTGGGGCCCAAGGCGGTGAGCATCGTCGGCTTTATACACTACGGAATCCCCTTCTTTGCACGTGGGATTGTATTTTGCGGTCACTCTGCTATTATACTACTCGGTAGGAAGGAAGTAGGAAAGGCATTGACTAGAACAGCTGCTACGTACAGAATGACTAACTACCTAGCCATCAAGCACTCATTCCCAGCACCGCACTGCACTCTGCTACTTAGGATGCGCCCAAAACCGGGAACTCAAGCGTCACTGTCATTAGAGACGCGAACTCAACCAGTCCGGGAGCAACATAAACTTCACAGAGGCTGGTGATAGTCTGAAGACGGTCCACGGTGCGGCGCGGGACTAGCAGCCCAGAACAATCCACATGGCCGGGTCGAGGTGGACCAATCCAATACCCCTGCATCGGGCGTATCTTCATTGCTACAAGTCGGAGGGACCCGGATATTGTCCATGGGAACACTGGTGTTCTCGCCGTCGCAGCCGGTACTGAACCGGGGCGGAAGGACGCTGTTGAGCATTCTCCTGCTGCGAGGCCTTGTTATGGAATTTCGAATCGAAAGCTGGTCACAGTATGTTCGTTCTTTTCTCTCCATTTATACCGACAATTGCGGCGAAGGCAATAGCCACACGGACCAAAGTCTCCTTCTGGAGGATGGATGGGGATTCAATCACCGAGAGTGGTGTGCGGTGTTCTTGATAACAGAAAGAGTCAGGAACGTGCCGCTGAGTGATTTTTTCACAATATCAGAAAACTCACGAATCAATGTAGTCGAGTGCACCAAAATACTCCAGCATGCGCTCGCACAAAGTCACATCGTCGCCGGGCTCGCCGCCGAACAGTCGACACTGCGCCGCCTCTACCGTGCTGCTCGTGTCCTGCACGCCTTCACGGGTCTGCCAAGTCGTATACCCATAGTGCCAGGTCGGGGCGAGGGTTGCTAGGCCCGCAGATCCGCGTGAAGAGCATGGGCACGCGGCAGAGACGGGGATCGGTATAGGCTCAGCGTAGGTGGGTCGGGGGCTCCAGATGGATGATGGGATGGCCAATGGAGAACCAGAACCCGGGAAGACGGGAGGAGTAGTAAATGTGTCTGGATCGTGCGGTAGCTGGTTGCTATTGCGGGAGCGAGGACGAGTGCGGCGTCTGTTGTGCCTCTGGCCCATCCTCGGGGCGGCTGGCTGTACAGTCGGTATTGTATGTCCAAGTGAGAGAATCCAAAATGATAATAACAATAACAAACACTTTTTATAAGAGAGGAGTGACCATCACCTCCTTGGCAGGATGAGATGAGGTACCGAGAGAAAGAAAGAGCAGGGAGAGATCGGCTGCAGGGGTGGTCAGGGTTTTATAGATCCCGCGAGGCATGAGTCGGCGGGTGAGTCACGGCCGTAGTGAGTGGGCCCGGAGCGGCAGATCACCGTTATCGCTGAGCAGAGCTCGATCGTTACTCATCGCGAAAAGAAGGCGTGATTGATCCAGTCGTGCCATTGGACGGATCAATTTATTGAGTTAATCCAGGCAACTCTCATTGTGGTTTACATCGCGTGATCGAGTGCCGGTCGGGTGGAATGATCACCTCAGCTGATGGATGATGGAATGGGTTGATTGCAAATCCCGTCTAGGCACGAACTTAACCTAACTATGGGCCGTGTTACCTAAACAAAAAGGACACGCAAGTCGTTACGAGGCCAAAAGGAAATGCAGCAAGGCAACCCGGCAGAGTCGGCGCCGGGGCAATCATTGTCTCAGCGCCGACGGTCGGCATTGCTCGGGCCGGACGGAGATGCCATCAGGCAACGAGGTCAGGATTCCTCAAACAGAGTGAATTCCTCACAGAAACATCGCTCAAGGCAGCGAGGCAAACCCAACTAAAAAAAGGCAAACATCTTAATCTCAATACTCTCCCGCGGCGGCCCATCGCGAAACTCAGGATCCACAAACGCAGTATGAGGCACGGTCACACCACCCTCCTCGGCCCTGTCACTATCAAACTGCATAAACACCAGAGCCTCTTGCGGCCGCTGACCACTCAGATAATACCACTTCTGGGATTCATTGAAGGCATACTTCCCCAACTCATTCCATCCCCCCGGCAGAACGAGCCGGTTGGCAATGCCGTCGTTCTGATGATTCAGGGAGCCCCAATCACAGACCGCTAGCGGGTCTCTGGTCACGGTCTTCAGGGGCCGCCAGATGTTGATGATCATCATCCGCTTGGACAGGAGCTGCTCGCGCTCTTCGGCGTCGGGAATCGTGTTGACGAGGTTGCGCAGCGCCCCGGCGACGGTGAAGTCCGAGTGCACGCTGTGTGCTGGGGCGCGGTTATCGGCGAGCGTGGCCGGGTCGCTGGCGAGACAGCGGACCCGGTGCTTGAATGTCTTGGTTCGCGAGGCGCCGGTTCTGCGTGGGTGGTCACTACATCGTACGAATGGCCGAGTTCCAAAAGAAAGACATACAGTTTCTTAACCAATTCCTCCGTCTGAGGGACAATAAACTGCTCCACCTGCTCTTCATCCGCAGCGCCGCCGAGCTCGGGGATCTCATGCCAGACATACTGGAAGCCGTTCTGGGGCAACGAGAACTCCGACTCGTGGCCGCGGAGGTCGCGCACTTGGATGCGGTGCTCTTCCTCGAGATTCTTCATCGCAGCCACGCCCTCATCCCGGCCGCCTGTGGTGAAGTCGGCGACGAGGCGCAGGTCCGCTGGCCGTCTCCAGAAGATCAGGTCTGTGTCGACATTTCGGGGCTTGTAGGCAGCGCCCTCGTGTATGGGTATCTGCGGTGTCGCGATCTCCATGTTGAGTTGTGGTGTCGAACGGAAAAGGACTTTGCCAGATCTATATATCTGCGGGGCACGTCAATTGATCGACATCGGCACTTGGGAGATCCGCGTTATGTGCATAACTGTCTTTAGTCCGGCAGTGACATCGGGGAATTACTTCGTTTGTGACTGGCCAACGGAGAGACAGGTACCGTGGAGATCTATGCTATGCTGGGTATGGTATCATATGTACATCCACGCCATTCATTCCTTCTGAGACGCCCGAATAATAGAAAGCATCTCCTCCCCCTTCGGCGCGGTAGTCAGGTTCTCGTAGCCATTGGCAGTGACCAGAATATCATCCTCAACGCGTACACCACCAATGGGAACGTACTTCGCCGCAACCTCGAAATCAATGTACTTGGCAAAGGACTGTTTGCGTGCATCCGCCAGAGCGAGCGGTGAGAAATAGACGCCAGGCTCCACTGTAACAACCATGCCCGGCTCCAACAGCGGTGCAGAGTAGGTACAAGGAGAGAGATAGGGGGCCGTCAAGATCGGGCCGTAGTAGCCGCGGTCGATGAACGGATACATGGCCATGATGGATGTTCCAGACACATCGTGGACCTCCAGCCCAACATGGTGGCCTAGACCGTGGGGGAAAAACACGCGGGATGCACCCGACTTGTAGATCTCACTGACGCTGCCACCCTTGAGCACACCGAGAGCCAACAAACCGTCGATGGCAATGTCATGGGCCAGAGTGTGCAGATTCAAAAAGCGAACACCCTTGCGGATCTGCTTGATACACTCCTCTTGCATGCGCTCCACCAGTTTATAGATATCCCGGACGTAGGTGTTGGGCCACTCACCCGATAGCGGGAATGTTCGCGTCACATCACTGGCATAACAATTCCACTCTGCACCGGCATCCAGACAGACCAAAGGCTTCTTGAGAAGAGTTTCATTATTCCGCTGGTAGTGCAGGATGGCCGCATTGGGGCCCGAGGCTGCGATGATTTGGTAGGCCTGATTCCGAGCCCCGTGGGAGACACAGGTATCCAGGAACAGACCCTCAATCTGCGACTCATTCGACATGTCCTGAATATTCTCCAAAATTCTCCGGTGGGCAAGCGCCGAGACCTTGTTGGCCTGACGGATCATCCGGATCTCGTACTCGTCTTTGACTCCCCGCGCTGCGTCCATGGCCGGTAGGAGTTGCTTCACGTCCAGCGGTGAATTTCCCGACAGGCCCTCTGGCTTCTCAGATTCGTGCAGCAGATACAGCAAGCTGTCTTTCCCCCGTGAGTCGAGCCATGACTCCAACTCCCCCTTCAGCGATGCCTGATAACGAACGTGATCGACATCGTAGCGATCTTGTGCCTCCTCCCGGGAGAGTGTCGGTCCCATCCATATCGCACGGTGAAGATCAAAGTCCGGAACATACAGTGTCAACGTGTCCGATTCGATATCGTATGTCAGCGAGCAGTCGGGCTCATCTACCCCGCAGAGGTAGTAGAAGTATCGGCGCTGTCGAAACGGACGCCCTTGGTCGGAGTCGCGCCAGTTGATTGAGGGCTCTCCAGTCAGAAGTATCAAACCACTCGAGACTCCGAGCTTGCGGGCAGTGTTGCGCGCATGTTGTTTCGCTGGATGCCGATCAGCCTGATGGTCGCGCGATCACCAGTGGGGTGAGAAGGGCGCACGGGGGTAAAAGGGTAGGGTGATTGTCAATTAGGCTGAAGTCAAAGCTCACTGACCTGGATATTTATCGCAAGACGTGGGCGTCACTGCCAGTTGGATTCTGTAGCAATCGACCGAGTTGACCACGACGTCGGTCAAACTAGCGCAGTGGTCTCGAAAAGCTGCAGTCGAGCGCATTGTGGGCGTGTGGATGGAGTAGGAGGAAGTACCTCCAGCAGGGAGCCGTAAGGAGTGCAGGGGCAGGGAGGAAGAAGGGAAAAGAGGAAGAGAGGGGAGGAGAGCGGAGGAGACGAGGGAGGCTGGCTAGTTAGTTCCTAGGGATGCGCTATACGATAGGTAGGACAGGCCTCATTATTCTCGGTCGGCAAGGTCGATGAGCGCTTAAAAGTACGGCAAACAGCAACGAAACAGAAAGACGAGAGTGTACTAATAGTATACCTTGCATCCGAGACCTGTCTGGTTGGTGGACAAGTGACGCCGCAAGCGTCTTAGATAACACCCGACCGCCTCTTGGCTTCTCTCGCTCTCTCACTCTCTCACACGCACTCTCTCACCTCCTCCCATCCACTTCATCCTCCCTCAAACCCATCCACCCACCTTCTTTGCATCCTTTCTCTTCTGATTTCATATCAAATGAACCATGCAGGGCTCGGAGGCGTCGGGTTCCGGTGCACTCGCTGACCTGCCCTCAACGCTTCGAACGGTGATTGGCAATCCGCCGACGTCACCGATCGGCTTCGCATCTTCACAGTCCCAACCCACGCTTATACCGACTGGAATATCACCATCACGGCAACAAATACTAGGCAACCTACAAAATGGTATTTCCTCGCTCGACTTCCAGGGTGACCGCCTGGTCGCCGGTGGCGACTCCCCCGGGTCGACCGGCAAAGGCATCCTGATCGGGATCCTGTCTGCCTTTGGCTCGGCGATAGTTGCAGTGGTCATCCTCGCAGTCTTCTTTTTCTTCAAATACACCCGCCGTGGGCGGATTATGCTCGATCGCATCGGCCGACCGGGCGAGTACGATGATGAACAGGCGTTTGCGCGCGAAGAGGAGGCGGCGCTGGAGGACATGGATGATCTATCACGGTCGGAATACTTTCGAGCCAAAGGTAAAGCCCACAGTCAGTGTATGGACAGAGGAGAAAAATATTAACTGTCGCAGCGTTCGTTCAAGCCAATCCTGCCGAGTCGATGCAAACCGATATCTCGCTGTCGCAGTTCCTCGCCATCCAAGAAAAGGGTGTTTCTGCGTGGGAATTTCAACCCGAGCTAGAGATTGCCAACTGCTTTGTCGAAGGTCGGACAGAGATCGAATTCTTCGACTCGGAGTGCAGTGTCCAGACCAATCTCCCCATCCCCAAACAGAACGAGGTCTACTACTGGGAAGCAAAGATCTACGATAAGCCGGAGTCGACGACGATTGGTGTTGGTCTCACGACCAAGCCGTATCCCCTCTTCCGCATGCCCGGTTGGTGCCCTTGGTTTCCGTGATCGTCTATATCCGCTGACAACTAGCTAGGCTTCCACAAAGTCTCGGTAGCCTATCAGTCGACCGGTCATCGCAGACATAACCAACCATTCAATCCAACACCATACGGGCCCCCGCTCCTTCAAGGCGATGTCATCGGTGTTGGTTATCGGCCTCGAGTGGGCACGGTTTTCTTCACACGCAATGGTAAGAAACTCGAAGACGTGGCGCACAACTACCGCGCCCAGAACCTGTTCCCTACAGTCGGCGCGAACGGACCCTGCAGCATTCATGTGAACTTTGGACAAATGGGATTTGTGTTTATCGAAGCCAACGTCAAAAAATGGGGTCTGGCGCCTATGACGGGGAGTTTGGCCCCGCCCCCACCCTATGGCAGCGAGCAAGGCAGCATCTTACTCGAAACGGGGCGCGAGAGCGCTTCTCAGATCTCGCAGCGGGTGTATCAAAACGCGAACTTTTCTGCGACGAACTCGAGTATCAGACTTAGTCCAGGCCCTGTCCGATCTCCAACCGACATCTCTCTTGCCCAACTGGCCCACATCCCTTCCAACGAGGATGCCGGTGAGGGGTCCAGCCGGATCACTACCAATGATGAAGATCTTACGAGCCTTGCCCCAACGCCCTTACCTGGGGACCCGGACGAGCAAGGCATTCCACCTCCGGAGTATTCGAGCCCCGGAAGCAGTCGTCGAGGCAGCGATGCCTCCTTGGAATTTCCAGCCCGGGAGTCCCAACCTGCGGCTCCTCACGACTGGCCCGAAGATACCCAGAATCTCCCAAGCTACCAAACCGTGGTCGGAACCGACCCCTAAACACACGCGCACAGCATTCTCTGTAGTCGTTTGGCTCTCTGGCTACTGAACATACTTTGCGATCATTGCGGCTCTCTCATTTCTTTGTCGTTTTATTAGCGGGTTTTCACGGACGGCGTTTCTTCAGCTCCGCAGGGAAAGGGCAGGATTGTCTGGGATACCTATATGGGATTTTTGAGTCGGGTGGTTCTTTATTTTCTCCTCATCAATCTCTATGAAGTCACGTATACGGGTTTAGGCCACTATCATTCTTACTTGTTCACCTCTTATTTGTTTCCTCTTTGACCAGAACAAAGATTTGTACATTGCCATTATCATGATGGATCTCACCAACTAGTCCCCGTGGGGTTGAGCTCTACATATCCACTCCTCTCCACTGCGTCATTGACCGACTTATCGATAGCCGTTCTGATCTCATCGCTTATCAGGACCGCTGCCAACGCCTGCGACCTCAAATGGCCCTTCTTTCCAGCACCTCTCCACTCATTAGCCCCAGCTGGATCCCTCGCTGCTGACGGAGATCCCCGTGGGCACCGCCAAGGAGAACCGCCCCCAACGCCCGAGAAGCTCTGATCGCTCCAGCCCACTTGCTTCCTGACCATTTGCAACCCTCTTAAACTCTCCAGCCCGTGAGACACCTGGAGTTTCCCTCAAGTCTGCAAGCTGCTAACCATCCATGTTCTGTTGAAGTCAGGCTTTCCCCGACATCCTGTCGCAATTCCGCTCTATCCTCGCCTCATTCCGCGCGTCACAGCACCGGCCTACCTGTCAAGTAACTAGCAAGCTCACCCACACAAACACTCCGGTTTCTCGCGCCTTGGGAGGCCTCCATTCCTACTCGTCATCCGGGCTCTGACACAATTACACCTGTGCTACTCTGCGCAAGGTGCCCCGCGACTGTGATACGGGCTGGGGAAAGTCCACCGGAGCTGGAGACTCCCCAGGAGCCACACCGGCCGTGTGTCTGTCTGCAGTGGACCGCTTGCCTGAGGCGCGTCTCTAGTACGAACGGCAGTGGGACAGCAATTTATCTATGAGTGGAAGCGCCTGTTGACCGTCAAGATCGCATCCCTGGTACGCGCGTTTGATTTCCAGCGTCTAGGAGTATTTCCAGCCACACGACACACGACAGCCTGCCAGAGGGAGGAGGACTCTGTGAGACAATACGATCCGCCTACACACCTTTCGAGGAAGCTTGTGTGTCTCATTTCTTCCTTTTCTCCGCTGCTCCACCCACCCTTGCGCTTCCTGATTGCCCTTGTTTCACAGCAAGACCCTGGGCAGTGAGGACAATGGCCGACAAGGCTGCGTTCCATGTCATTGTCTTGGTAGGTCACCTTTAGCTACAATCACGTGTATACCCGTGGGCTTGGTTTGCAATTGCGCGTTGGGAATAAGAAGCTGACTATGAGCCTCAGGGACCGAGCGGTGGGCCCCGTGAAGACCGGGTCACTGGCCTTCTTGTCCGGTCAACATCGACAACATGGTCTCCCGATTCAGTCGTTGCCGTCGATGCTGGTACTCTCCTTGCTGGCATCATCCGGTTGCTCGCCGAGTACATGCCATCGAAAGATGAGCAGAATGTCCTGCAGGAAGGACCCTTCGCTGGCCTGCAGCTTCCCTGCGAGACTGCAGAGGCTAATGCGGCGCATGTTTTTCGGGAGATCATCGGCGCCGTCCTCATCACGCACGCCCACCTCGACCATATCTCCGGGTTGGCGATCAACACGCCGATCCTAGAGGCTGGAAGTGGCCCGAAACCCGTTGCGGCGTTACCGTCTGTGCTCTCTGCTATGAAAAACCACATGTTCAATGATGTCATTTGGCCTAATCTCTCAGACGAAGACGGTGGAGCTGGTCTTCTCACCTATCAGCGTTTGGTTGAAGGCGGGAATCCCAGGTTTGGTCGTGGTGAAGCAAGAGGATATGTCCGGGCTTGCAACGGGCTGTTGACCAAATGTCTCAGTGTCAGTCACGGGCGGTGCAAACAGAAATATCATCCGGAAAGCGGAGCGCATCATCGAGTGGGCAGCGCGGTCTTTGCGTCGGATCAGTTAATGCTTCCGTCGAGGGCAATATCGGTCGATCACACAGAAGCAGGAGCGTAAGAGAGAGAAACACCTCCCAAGTCATGGAATCGCACTAATGTTATGATCTAGATTCTACTCGCCGGCCCGCTCTCCCAGACTGCTCCCAGCAAACCAGAAAGACTCCGGTCTCGCAACGGTCGAGAGCTCAGCATTCTTCCTCCGCGACCACAGTACAGGCAACGAGATCATCGTCTTCGGCGACGTAGAGCCCGACTCCGTATCCCTGGAAGGACACAACAAGCTCGTATGGGACACGGCAGCCCCCAAGATCGCAGCCGGCACCCTGCGAGCAATATTTATCGAATGCTCCTACAATGACAGCATCGACGACGCATATCTCTACGGACACATGTGCCCGCGCCATCTCGCCGCGGAACTCACCATACTCGCAGCGAAGGTCGTCGACATGCGCGACTCGGCCGCGCAAGCGGATAAGAAGCGCAAACGCGCTGGGACTACCATCGTTGGCGATGTTCCTCCCGATCAAGTGAGCCCGAAGTCGAAGCGCTCGCAGAGCAATTCGTCCGGGGTGAACATGAACATCAATGTGAATTGCCCTACACAGTCCCGCAATAACTCCATCGTCGAGAAAGACATGCCCGACGCAACCCTGGCCGCCAGTGCGAGGGCTGAATCATTCTCTCTGCCCGGTGGCCCCGGCGCTGCTCCTGCGGATGATTCGATCCCTAATTCCTCCAGCTGGGCGGACTCAAACCCTCTCCCTCTGGCGGGACTGTCGGTTTATATTATTCACATCAAAGAGCATCTCACCGACGGCCCTCCGCCTGGGGATCAGATCTTGCGTGAGTTACGAGCGCACGGCGAGGCGGCGAGTTTGGGTTGTGAATTCTTTCTTCCGGATCCGTTGCAGGGGATATGGATTTGAAAAGACAAGCGGAAAGGAGACGGTGGAATATTGCAGAAGGGCGAAGGCTGGTACTTTGTTTTTTGGGTTGTTTGGCGCATGGCGGTTATCGTCTTTTTCGTTTATATTGGTAGGTAGTGGTGTTGTGAGTGCAACCATCGGTTTCTTAGGTGGAGACTGCCTCTGTCACTGTCCGCTTTGGCGTTTAGTCCTAGTAGCTTTGAGCTTGCATGGGAATGTATTATGGTACCTCTCTCTTTCCCTTATTGCATAACACTGTGGCAGAGTATGGGTACATTGAATAACAAGATTATTGAACATAATTTGGAACTACGTATTGCCAAAGAAACATGTACTGGCTGCAGACATGGTGTGTACAACCATAACATACCCACCCCCTAGATCATCAACTCACGTCACCGGCCAAATCAAGCAGAAGCCATCTTCTCCTTGGCTCTAGCAATGACATCTTCCCAAAAAGCATCTTTAGACGCAGGAGCACGCAGGCCCTTTGTCCCAGAGGCGTCACCATCCCCACTCGCAACAGGAGGCAGAGCAGCAGGAAGATCGAGGATATGTTCGTGATCACGCGCGAAAAGCAGCAAGTCCTCCTCGGCACCCCATTCACCCATCGCCATGACGCCGATAGGCACGCCAGTGTCAGGATCATAGCCAGCGGGACAGTTGATGGCAGGACAGCCCGTGAAATTAGCCAGCCAGACATACTCCATATTGCGAACGGAGGATTTGCCATCCGACAGGCCACGGGACAGGTCATTCTCGCCGTCGATGTGCCACCCAGGGATCGGGGTCGTCGGGGAGACGATAAGCAGGCCCGGATGCGACTGGAAGAGGTGTGCGAGGTGGGTCATTAGGAGATTGCGCAGACGCTGCGAGGCGAGCAGGTCCTGCGCCGTGATCTGGTACATTCCCATTGAGACGAGCACCTTGTTTGGCGCGGTGAGTTTCGAGATCTGGTTCGGGTGCACACCGGAGGCTATCTCCGCCATGATGGTTAGCACGTGGGCGCGCTGGCCTTCGGGTAGGTAGGGGATTGTGATGTCGATGATTTTGTAGCCTTGCTCGCGGTAGTAGTCAAGTGCGTTGTCTAGCACAGCGCGCACGGGAGCTTCGGCGCGGTCGTTCCAGTCGCGGACTATGCCGATGGTTTTGGTTTGCGAGGCGAAGATTTTTGGTGGTGTAGCGCTGTTTTCTGGGAACTGGGCTGAGACAGGGTCTTGCGAGGCGGGTGCTGGCACGGACATGAGGTTATAGGCGAGGGTCAGGTCGTCTATGTTGGATGCCATGGGTCCGAGGACACCCACTGACGGGGCTAGACTGAGTGTCGGCGCCCCAGAGACCCGGCCGTGCGAAGGCTTCAGACCCCAGATACCACAGAACGACGAAGGGATGCGGATCGAGCCTCCGCCGTCAGCGCCGAGAGCGATGGGCACCAGGCCCGCCCCGACAGCGTAGCCGGATCCGCCAGATGAACCGCCGCAGTAGAAGTTCTTGTTGTGCGGATTTCTGGGAGTCCCATAGTTGGGGTTGTTGTTGTTTGTGTCTGGGAATTCGATATTAGTCCTGCTGCGTATTATGTCAGGAGTACCTTGGAAACTCACCTAGCCCCAGCTCATGCATAGTAGTCTTTCCAATCACAATTGCCCCAGCTTCTTCCCACTTCTTGACACACCACGAAGTGTCGTCAGTATCACCCTTGAAATCCAACTTCGTCCCCACGGTGCGCTTGTATCCGGTGATATGCACCTCATCCTTCACCGCGACGGGCACACCATCCAAGGGGCCCCGTGTCTGATTATTGTTATATCTCTCGGTCGAGGCCACTGCAGCTGCAAGAATTCTCTCGGCTTGAGACTCAAGGAAAGCAGTAGAATGTTTGCCTGGCGGCGTGACGTCGCGCCGGATCAGAGGGAGCAGCGTCTCCACGACCGCGGTAGGGGTCAAATCACCCGAGGAGTATAACTCTTGATAATCGGCGGAGGTATAGTGGGCATTTTCTCCCGTTCGCTTAGCCACAGTCACCTTCCATTTCTCCGGCTCATCCTTGCTGTGGTCGTCGACTGGAATGACGGTGGGGTCGTTGCGCGCGGCATACTGGGCGAGCTCAGGGATCTGGCGAATTACATCGAAGCCCGCATTGCGCCAGAAGTGGCTCTGGATTAACCCGACGTTTTGAATTCTGGAATAGAGGCGTGCTGTGTTACTATAATGAGCTCAGGGTAAGCTATTTGTTGCGACTTACAGTGTTGCGCCGATGGCCAGTGGAATGCCGCGGAAAACGGGGATTGACTGTGTCTCGTTCTTGTAGGGCACCCTGGGCCCCTCGCGTGGTAGAGGGTAGTTCAGGAACTTGCGATCCTCAGCACTCATTTTGGCAGTCGCTGTGTTTTGAGAGTTGTGAATGGGAGAAGTTGAGGAAGCTGAGCAGCTGCGGAAGTGGAGAACACCCGACGTCAGCACATGTGACAATTGCACCTCCGGGCGATTTATTCGAGGTAACGGTAGGTAGAACAAAGTGATAGGAGAGTGGTATATATGGTAAAGTACATTTTCTGCCGTTCTCTATATTTACAAGGCTAAGCGAATATTATACCGGTCCATTGCCAGCGCGACACCAGTCACGACCGCGGCATAGCCCACCAAGATGCCCATAGCCTGTGGCGTTTGGATATCCAAAGTCCGTACGCCCAAGTTCACTGCGCCTGTCAGCAGGTTTGCAATGAGAAAAATTCCAAGACCACCGCGATTGAACGCGTGCATGATCTTGCTGGTCGCAAAAGAGGCGCGCTCTGCCTCGCCGTCTTTCCCGGACGACCGGTGAACCCACGGAAAGAAGATAGTCTCGGTCAGGCAGAATAAGAACAGCTGGGCGCTGTTGAACGCCGAAACCCAGAGCACATACGGCATATTGGCCAGCCGGCGCGACACGATAATGTTGGCGCCGTAGCCAAAGGCGTAGGTGGAATTGAAAAAGAACAAGGTGGACCAAAACAAGGCCTGGAGCACCAAGCTTGTCAGTACGGATTTGCGCGCCTGCTGAGGGTTGTTGGAGGACGATATTCCACGAGGGATAACGCGAATTCCAGCTCCCCGGCCGGCAAGGAAGATGGCCAAGTATCCAATGAACGAGAAGACGCCCTCGCGGTTCTTCGATAACAGATCTGGACCCCGAGGAGAGACGAGGATGTAGCCCTTGAGGTCGGTTGATTCCAAGGCGACCTGATAGAGTGCTGCACTGGCAAGCGCTAGAACCTCGTAGGACGGAATGACCGCGGTCAAAGAATCAAAGATCTCCACAAATGGGGGCAACAAGCCGAGCGTGAAGAAAAAGTTCCAATGCACGCCGTATTCGGTGACGTGTTCCGCATAGTCAAGTCCCTTGACACTCCAGAGCCGGATCAGACCCAACACAATGAGAGGGACTGCATGCCGAGCAGATCCGATCAGTCTCTTGGGCAGAGCTGGCCGGGCCGATCGCGAATCACGACCTTTCAAAACCGCACGAGCAGAGACCACACCGGCCGAAAACACAAATGAGCCGACACCCAAATCCATGAGAGATGTGCCCCAGTTCTCGACCTTGGCGAAACGACGCGGGAACACGGGGAAGTCGACCGCCAGAATGGCGACACAGGTGACGATCATCATGGCGGCGCGATATGTCGTCAGGAAGGGGTGGATGGGCAGGGACGCTGCCTTTCCTTGAACATCATCATTTGCCGTGGCCGTGGCCGTGGACTTGCGTGGAGGTTTGGCTTTTTTGGTACGTGCGGGGGATGGCGTCAAAACGAGGAATAGAACGGGGGAGACGAGGAGGATGTTCAGCAGCCACGGCGCCGACGAATATGCCGTTGTTGCAAACAAGATAGCTAGGACATTGAGAAGGAAGTCCGCTACGAGGGCAGCAGGGCTATCGGATGCGAAGAAGGACAACCGGGATTGGAGCGCGGACCAGAGAAGGACAGATGTCTGATGGGCATTGAATTAGTTCAGGTTGCGGAAGGCGCAACAAGGAGGGATCCCACCGAAGCGACGAGGGTGACGGCATTGATTTCTAGGATGGAGCTTCCCGAAAGGTTCGAGACGAAGGCTTCCTTGCGAGCCTTGTAGCTCGGGTCCATGGTTGGTTGGTGTCCAAGTCGGTGAAGATGCGGCGTTCAATCATCGGCCCGCGACTTTACTCGCGTGGTCACCTGATGTACACAACCCCCCAACTGTTCAACCTGTGCAAACAGTGATTCCGCATTTACTAGCAAATCAAGGCCCGGGTCTCTGCTCACTACTGTTCAGCTCTGGTGCAAGCCAACCCAACAACCTCCCACGCTGGCGATGGCTCCAAACTACGTAGCTGGAAAGCCTTGCATATGCTTAAAATAGTCAGGGCCGGATTCGATCTCCCTCTTTCCGTCCTACTCGCCTTGTCGCTTTTTTGGCTATCATACACGATCGCAATCTGGCGACCTCCTCTCCGTCGGAGTCGAATGTGCTCTCACTCCGTGATCTTACTGCCATAAGCCTCTCTGACTGTCGATCGCGAGCTAGTCTAATAAATCAAAATTTTGCCAAGCGACACTCTGGATTTAGCACGCGCGATGTGGTTCCCTGATTTAGATCAAACAGGGATCGGCCGCCCTCGTCTCCAACTCCGGGCTCTGAATCTCTCAAGACTAGAAGAATCATGCCCATTGGTCACATTAAGAATCGCGGCTCGTCGACCATGGAGCAAATAGGGATTATGTATGCACTATGTGCCTATGCAGATGCACAGTGCCGTGGGATCGCCCGGGATCGCCCAGGGATCCGCCTTGCCCAAACAACGTAATTACGCAGTTCTTGGAGATGGTCGCTTTTGCAACGCGGTCAAGGCTTGGTTTGAGCAACCAGGCTTGTGAATTCTGGAAGGAAGGAATTCTAAAATAACTCCCATGGGGGCCAACAGCACGGTGGGGTGGAGCTATTGGGGGCCTCGTGCGGTAGAGCCTTGTCGGGCTCCCCAGTCTATTTTTCTGCCACCTTCTATTATTATGTGCCTCTAAAACATGGCTCCTAGCCGCATTCAGTGCGATAGTCATGGTGCTATCCCTGTCCAAGCAAGGCCTCAGATGCGTCAGTCTACTGGAAGTCCAACGTTCGGGAGTCGCAAATGACAACTTGTCACTACGGACGCAGATCGATGTTTCATTA
Source organism: Penicillium psychrofluorescens (assembly GCF_964197705.1). NCBI lineage: Eukaryota > Fungi > Ascomycota > Eurotiomycetes > Eurotiales > Aspergillaceae > Penicillium > Penicillium psychrofluorescens. Next base: position 2,849,369 of record NC_133439.1, on the reverse strand, counting down.
TTGACCGATGCCTACACAATGCGACTCTATTCCACCCCCCCGGGATTTTCTTCGCAAGTTCTCGGGATATAGCGCTTCGGTGCCTTGCCTGACTTTACCGAAGTTTGGAGATTATTCTACGGTCTGCGCGGCCCGGAGTCACCGGGAGGAAGCAAACCCTAACTACGTTTGACTAATTATGGGAGCCATCGTCATTTGGGTCTTTCTAGTTAACTCCGGATCTAAGTTACTGGAGAAAGAGCAAGGTTACAAAATGTTGCTCGCTCGTTCGCCCCTGCGTCAGCGAATGAACGGACTGGGCGGGTAACCAACACAGCGTAAAAGTCCATAGAGGAAATCCGAATCACCAACACCAACTTCTATAGTTAGCATGGCTCGTGCCTAAACAGAATTCCCCTTGGCCGGCATTATGGGCGAATGGGTTGTAATCCGGAAGTGCACCGCCCATGGGGCGGCCCATCATAGTGTACCTTGGAACCGCGCTATTCCCATAGCTCTAGGATATCCACACCGTTCGTACAAAGCCGGACCCCAATTGGACCACTAGACTCAGCGTTATGCCATTGGTTGCGCCGCATCGGGAGACTATCTTCCCTGGAGGATGCTGCTAGCGACGATCTGGAGAAGGAGTCGTAATCTAGACTGTCGGTGACAACCGACTTTATTTGAAGACACGCGATCCCCTAGAACGAGACACCGAAGGCCACCGTCAGGAGCGCCCCCAACCTGACAAGGCTCATTCGAACTGCAGCCTTGGATTCAAAATTTCGCGCTCAAGTTTCTTTCTTACCAGTTGGCCTTGCATTTGGTCGCCTTCTTTCTATCACATGCCCGCCTTGGATGGTCAGATGCTGACCGGATCCTCTGGACCTTTTTTTTGTCTTCAGATACAGACTCGATGGTTTCTTCTAACTGTGCATTACTTGGGCAAGACAAGTGGGACAGATTTGGTCTTGCGTCTCGCACCGTGTCCAGCTTGGACCAAACAAGGAACATCATGAGCAGCAGTAGCAAGGACATAGGCTCGTCAAAGAAGCGCGAGCCTCGCTCAGGGACCCGGAAGGTGTCATCACTCTCTGCCGAACAGCTGGAACGCAAGCGTGCGAATGATCGAGAGGCCCAGCGGTCGATCCGCCAGCGAAACAAGGAGCACATCGAGCAACTCGAGGGTCAAGTGGCCACCCTCCAGAGCCAAATCACCGATCTACGGACCCAGAGCGAGCGCTTCGATGAACTCTTACGGCGCAATACAGCCTTAGAGGAAGAGAACAACCGTCTCAAACATCAGCTCGCCGCGATCGCCGGAGGATCGGGCTTTGTTGCTGCTAATGAAACGGGTCCCTTTCGAACTGGATGGCGCGTGGAAGACGCTCCCAGCACCGCAGCCCCGAGCATCCCCTCGACCGGAACGATGCTCTCGCCGCATTTTTCGGGGACGTCGCACCCAGCATCAGCGGGGCGGACATCCTCGGGGCTATCAGCATCGAGTCGGTCATCACATTCTCACGAATGGCAGCAGATAGCCCACACGCGTTCACCACCTCTCCGTGACTCGTCCGATGCAGAATTCTCCGACCGCTTGGATCCGTATGTGATAGAAGGCCAACTACCTCATCAAGCGTCTCGCATGGTCCCGCCGTCAATGCCCGCTCCATCTGCTCAGATGAGCTTCAGCAGCAACGCTAGCGCTAACCAACAATCTTCCGAGACGTCCTTCTCGCACCACTACCACATGAGTGAGTTTCCACAACACCGACGTGCCAACGAACTCCATCCTCCAGATCAAACACATCCCCAGTACCTACATCAATCCCGGTCCTTGTCTGTACCAAATGACCTCCAAACGGCCCAGACGGCTCCTCCTACAGCCTACCAGCAGGCGGGCCCAGCGTATCAACACCCAATTACCCACCCACCACAACGCGAACAGCACCAATATGCATACCATTGGGTTCCGCAGCCTTGAGTGTCGGGGCGCGAAACGTACTGTCTAATTTGACAGCACGAGAATATACAGTTGAGAGACATCTACTCCGAAATTGGGATAGACGAACCCAATTTACATATTACGGGATGTAAGTTGTGGCTCCGGGATAATAATATCTCCCATTGACTCTTCCCTAGACCGTGTTATGACCTCTATCTGGGTACATCACAACCGGACCCTGAAAGACCTCAACTCTCCAAGGTTGTTGGCAAACGAACAGCAAACAAGAGCCGGATATATCACCAATCGGATAACTTTCGCAACGAATGCACGCTGAATTACTGCGCCCAGTCTCCAGCTCCGGCGATACTCAGCCTGCCAGTCGAATATTACCTACGGAAAGCGGCTTAACCTGTGGCACCAGTTTTCTGTATCCTTTCTCCTCCTGCCACCGCTGTACATACATGCAGCTCGTGTCTGCTAGGAAGTCAGCAGTCCAAGCCTATCCTACTTGTAACGAATCCAATGTGGTGTATCAATAAATAGAACTATAGGATATTATTGGCCTAGCACTGCATAGAGAATATCAAGTATCTCTGCATAATATGCAATTTGAGAACAAGCCCTGCCATAGAACCATGAGTCGCTACTCGCATAGTATTGTATTTGCTCTAGCTATAAAAATCGGGAACAAGTATGTATAATAAATTGTCCATCTTCTGTCTGTACTGTGTACCGCAATTGACCTATTTCCAACACGCCGCTGGGTAGCATCTCATCCGTGCCCATTGTCGCCCAACTACCAGCAGTTGGCTGTGGCTAGTGAGCAGGGGAAGGCTCTGATGTGGGAGCTTCGGGGGTGGTCTGTTGTTACCTTTGCCATTTAGGGCTAGAGTTGTCTTATAGATAGATGTATTTACCACGCATATCTTATACACAAAATTTGCATTCCATGGATTTAGAATATCTATAGATAGGACGAAAAAAATATGCAGCGGATGCACCCATTCTATTGACGCAGGATCTTTAAGTTATAACCGGAATTGCCCCGTACGGAGCGATTGCGCAGTGTCTTCAACTAGCGGAACATACCCAGACCCTTCTTTCTCAATCCAATACATCTGATCTTCACATCCAACGGGCGAAAATCCTTCCTTGCGGAGTCCAACCTTGACCTTCTTCATGATGGTTGACACTCGCTCGGTTTCGTTTCCATGACTGGGGCCTTGGTCAAGCGCTACATTGGCACCGTCGCGGATGATCCGCAAAAATCGTGGGATGGCATACCCTGGAATACCGTGCTCAGAGCTTATCATCCAGTGTTCCAGCTCGCCGAGGATTTTGTCCGCTCGATCCCATGAGCTTGCATGAAACTCAATGGCCGCACAGCCCAGTTGGCCTTCATAACCGTATTGATTCATAGGAATGGCATAGACATTAACCGATGCGATATCAGGATGGCGGCTGAGGCAGTTCTCAATCTCCGTCGTGGAAATATTATGACCCTTGACCCGGTAGGTATCCCCGAGGCGATCAGAGAACGAAATATATCCGTCAGCATCCATAAATAGTGCATCGCCGAGCCGGAAAAATTCGTCGCCTTTGCTAAACACATCCCGTAGCGTCTTCTTTTCTGTAGCTTCAGCCCCTCCGTCCCCGACATAGTTATGCTTGCGCTGGATGGGAGGGTTGATACGGCAGATTGCTTCCCCGAGCTCGTCTGTCTTAGTCGGAATACAGAACCCAGTCTTCGGGTCTCGAAGAATTTCCCCGGAGACCAAATCTGCCTTGACAAGATAGAATGTATCTTGCCCAAATCGTCTCATCAGAGGACCCCAATGGGCGACCTTGCCATTTCCTGCATTATTCCGGGTCGAGTTAACCAGTGATGTCGTCGCCTCCGTCGCGCTATAATATTCCACAATCCAGTCCACACCAAACCGCTCGCGGAATGCCTTCCACACAGTCGGTGCGAGTCCTAGTCCAAATGCCAACGTGACATCATGGTCCTTTTCATCTGGGAACCGCGGGTCCGGCGGGGACTGGATGAGGTATCGAAGCATTTCCCCGATATACAGGATTGCATTCGCGTTGGATTTCCGAATGTCAGCCCAGAACTCGCGGCGAGAAAACCGGCGGGCGAGAATGACAGTGCCAAATGTCATCAGCACTGCAGGCATTGCTGCTACCCTGTATACCCATAGTTAGACATGCTAGTACTCCATAGAATATGCTTTGTATCCTTACTGTGCTGTGCCGTGGAACATAGGCAGACAGATATAAAATCTTCGACGTATATCATACATGCCAGGCCATCTGCCGTGGTTGGCGAGCATCGCACAATAGCCGGCGGGATAGCATACAGCTTTGGGTAGGCCAGTTGTTCCGGAAGTAAACAGATACTGCACCGGCATAGTGGGGCCAATCTTAGGTCGCTGGGACTTGGGGTAGTCGTCGGTTCCAGGCTTGGCTGGAGGAAATTTTTCGTGTTCCCAGAACACAGCCCCGTCCGGTAAGGATTCCGGCGGAGAAGCGTATGTTCCCGCATCGTAGATGATGGTTGTTTGGCGATGACCCGGCACGCTATCTTGACAGTCATAATATGCCTCCCGAATCACGCCCCAAAGCTCCGTGGTACAGATGAGGAACGAGGATTCACAAAGGCTGGCGCAGTGTCTGATATGCTCGGCTTTAAACTTGGTGTTGATCGGGGCTGGGATGGCCCCGAGTTTGAACAACGCCCACCAAGTGAAAATGAACTCGGGCGAGTTGTCCATGAACAGACACACCGCCGTTCGGTTGGTGACACCAGCATTGGCCAAAGCCTCAGCCACACGCCCAATCTCTTGTCTAAACTCGTTGTACGACCAGCTTCGCCCTTCGAATTGGAGCGCCTCGTCCGACCCGATTGTGGCTCGTACTGCGTGGGAGGCATGTACGATATGGTAGAATGACCAGTCATCTTGCCCATGTTTTTCAAATAGACCCTTGCTAAACTCTTGACCCTTTCGTGCGCCTCGAATTTGGGCCAGGTCCTTGCTTACCGAGAATTTTGCATCTAGGTACATGGAAAGCGCCGTTAAGGCGGCGCCACCCAGTAACGCGTTAGGCAATACGTCCATTTCGGTATGCGTGTTTAATTATAAGTAAGTAGCCAGACCATCACATCGATGAATTTATAAAGGCTTTCTTACTTAGCAAGGGTCCGCTTGCCTTCTCCATGCGGGGGTCAGGGCCCTAGTGTATAGCCGCGGTTATACACGCGGTCTCGCCGAGGCTGTTTTGACATATTGCTTAGGCTACATCTAACAGATGTACTAAATAAGTGGATATATTCACCAAAGGAAATATGCCATCCATATACGAGTACAGGTACTGTGGTAGAAAGGGTTATTTCCAGAAGTCCACGATTTGGGGCAAGTTGGTCTAAGAGCCACCCCACCAAAACTAATTGCGGAGCTGTAAAAGGATCGCCTTCATACCAACGGCAGCTGCGCCAGTAGTCCAAAATCATACAATTTAAAGACATCTACTCACTTACTGGCCAGCTGGAAAATCAGGTGCTAAATATAGCTGAGGCTAGCCATTACTGGGCTGCTGACGTATAGCATTAAGGTATTTGCTTCAAGGATTAGGGATTGTATGGGAAAAGGTCCAACATTTTGAATTATATGTAAGACAGGAGAATCTGCGTCTGGCTTTGAAGATATATTTCAGTTATTGTGGGATTTACATTGGATTTCTTGTTGCCCTATTTGACATCCAGCAAAACAAGGAGACGCGAGGAACGAAGGAAGAACAGGTAGGGTGGGTGTTTGATCCAAAGGGATTCAGTCAACCGCCATTAAAGGGCCATCATAATACTTATATCGTTCTTTTGGAACAGATCAAGCAAAAGAAGGCCGAATTTTGCCATTGGCCCTGTCCAGCAATCGTTCACGCATAAGCACCTCGTAGACATGCGAGGCCCAAGCGCAGCAAACACGTCTCGAATCCTTTGGGTCGATAATCTCCTCCACTCCAAAGGCATTGGCCGTCCGAACTGGATTCATTAGGCGAAGATATTCCTCTTCCAGCTCTTTATAGCGTTCATCCTTCTTCCCTTCCTTCTCAGCTTCACGAAGCTCATGCCGATGCCCGACTTCAATACCCCCGTCTAGAGGAAGTGAGCCCCATTGCCCGGACGGCCATGCAACCTGCATGACAGGATCACGACAATAAAGCATGACGCCGCCGGCTACACCAAACGCGCGCCGCGTCACGAGGTTGAAGACCGGTACTGTAGTGCTGAAATATGCCTTAGCGAGCTCCACCCCCCAGCGCATAGTGGCGGTGCGCTCAGCAACGGTACCGATGGCGTAGCCAGCTGTAGGAGAAAAAAGGTCAGTGCAAATAAATAGATTCTTCTGATGGATATATCACTTACGGACGTCGATAAACTGTAGAATAGGCAAGTTCATGACATCGCAAAGCTTTAGTAGCCGTGTCAGTTTCTGGCTACCAGCCGCATCTAGCGCGCCGCCATTCACTTCGCAGTCGAGCGAGATCACACCGATAGGACGCCCACCAAGACGTGCGAGTCCACCAATAGCGGTTCGACCCCATAGGGCTCCAATCTCAAACCATGAATCTTTGTCGACCACAGACTGAATGATAGTGCGTGGATTATACATGCGGGCTTGTCGTCGTGGGATTATGGTGCGTAGTCCGATGTCTTCACGTTCTTCGCTGTCACTAGAAGGAACCACGGGAGGCGCTTCGCTTCCACAGTTAGGAAGGTAGCTTAAAACCCTACGTAGTTGCTCATAACATTCGGCTTCGTTGGCAGCTAGGTTATCAATAGTGCCGTTCGTGCAGTGCACCATTGGTCCTCCTAAGTCCTGGAAATCAAGACCCTCTTCGAATGTTGCGCCCTCCACAACTTTAGGACCGGCATTGAAGAGCGAGCCGATATCTGCTGCCATGACGGAAAAGTGGCAGGAGACTACCCTCGCGGCGCCTAGGCCAATCTAACGTAATTGTTAGCCATACACTCGTAGGACACAAAAGAAGGGTTGGAATGATGTACAGCAGGTCCAACAACTGCGCCGAGATTGGGAATTCCCATGTTCAATTGCTGTACCATTGGTATAAATGGAGACACATGGGGGAGATAACTCCACCCCTCCTTACGGATAGTCGTCACGCTGCCTCCGCCAGAGCTACCATCCACTAGCTTAATGACTGGCAACCTTAGTGCGAGCGCCAACTTCTCGACGTAGACTGTCTTCCCAGCAGTCGCGCCATCTGCATGCCCCGACCGGATACTGAAGTCGTCTGCCGTAAGTAAAACCTTTCTGCCCCGGAGCATACCCGCTCCCTGAACGTTATTGCTCGGTACAAATGAAACGGGCTTCTCTCGCATGGGCGCAGTCTTCTCCCATGTCACTGTTCCGGAGACAGAACCAATTTCTTGGAATGTGCTGGGATCGAGAAGCTGCTCTATACGTTCGCGCACCCATAGCTTTCCAGCTTGTTTCTGTCGTACATAACCACGGTGGTTAGGATCTGGCTTTGCCGCAATTGCGCGAAGGGTGGCGATTTGGCCTAAGACATCCGAGTAATCTGCTGGGAGACGGAAAGCTGCGGCCTGAGAGTTTGCCTTTATCTTCTGTGGTTTTTCGGTCGATGGTGATATATGCGACGAGACCTGGTTCAGTCGCTCGGTGGCCTGGTCTTTGCTCCCTTTTGGAGGCGATGCGTCGCCGTCTTTCGCCATTTTCGCAATTTCGGCCTCGGTCAAATTGGTTTCGTAATGAATTAGATTCTCATTCCTTATTGACGTTGATTTTAAAGATGGGGGGGCGTGTTTCTGTCGGGTGAGGGGGCGATTGGCCTTCCCGAGTGCCGAGGACCTCAGTAACAGGCCAGAAAGGAGCCAGTCCAAATGATTCAGCAGCGGTTATACAAGAGGGTAATTTGGCATTCCCGAGGGCCGAAAATTGCAAAAACAAGCTATAAGGAAATAGGTACAAATGGTTCAATCGTATACAATTTTCACTTCAATTAAACTTATCCTAGGGCAGCTGTTATCTTCTCAATTACCTGTTTGGTGCAGTCCATGTAAAGCTGCTTTCGCATCCCTTTCTGATCCTACCACGAATTCTCCACTCGCCGATGTTGCCATCCCCAGACTCGCGACCCATCAGACGGCTGTTGGTCCCCAACAGGTATGGCATCCTCCACATAATGCAGGACTGTTCAAGTAGCTCATCAATCTTACCATAGAGGTGAAATTGCTGTTCGCATTCTCCATGCTGCGCGGGAGTTACCCGATCCAGTCGAGACATTCGCTCTCTACACGTCAGACGACCGTTCTCATTGCGATTTAGCACGGCCGCATCATGTAATCCAAATCCCATCGGCATCGTCCTATCTTGATATACCACTTCTTGTAAATCTGGCCCGGGAGCACTCTATTGACGCCGTGCACCCGGGATATGGATTCCTTAGTGAAAGCGCCGATTTTGCGGACCGCATGTGGCACGAAGCTGGGGCTATCGTGATAGGACCAGGGTGGGAGAACCTCACCCGCACTGGAGACAAACTCCAGGCAAAAAAGCTAGCGGAGCAATGTGGTGTTCCAGTCCTAAAAGCTATGTCCCATCCCACGGGCGATATTGAAGAAGCAAGAACCTTTGCTAGACATGTTGGGTTCCCAGTTATGATCAAGGCCGTGGATGGGGGAGGCGGTCGAGGAATCCGGCTCGTGCGCGAAGACAAGGAGCTAGATAATAGCATTCAACGTGCGATTAGCGAGTCGCCGTCCCGGACAGTCTTTGTTGAGAAAGCCGCAGTAGACGGATTTCATCACATCGAGATCCAAGTCATCGGCGACGGCACAGGTCAAGTCCAACATCTGTGGGAGAGAGACTGCAGTGTTCAGCGACGATTTCAGAAGGTGGTGGAATGTGCTCCAGCATTAATAACGTTAAAAGACAGAGGTTTGGTCAGTCAAGTCATCGATTCAGCCTTGAGAATGGCAAGCGAGATTCGATATCGATCACTTGGGACTTTCGAGTTTCTTGTTAGTGAACTACGAGGAGAGTTCTTTTTCCTCGAAGTCAATCCGCGTCTTCAAGTCGAACACACCATTACAGAATCTATCAGCGGCATTGATCTAGTACAGACACAGCTCCTACTAGCTCAGGGGCGCTCGCTACATGACCTCGGTCTCGTATCTAAGGTCGGCGCAAGAGAAGCTCCACCTGCTAATTGTTTCTCTATCCAGCTCCGCCTGTGTGCTGAGGATCCAAGCAATGATTTTGCCTTGAGCATCGGCAAGGTGACTGAGTTCACTGTTCCTAGTGGACATGGTATTCGGGTAGACACGAATATCAATGTCTCCGGGAATGCACTGGTGGTTGGCCCTGATTTTGATAACCTACTGGCCAAAATCATTGTCACCGCATCTACCTGGGAAGCAACTGTCAGAAAGGCTCAACGCGTATTGGTCGACTCAAGGATAGGCGGTGTCAAGACCAACATCAATCTTTTACGAGGTATCGTGGCTCATGGCGATTTTATGGCGGGCAAAACCGATACGCAGTGGCTGGGATCGAACCTTCATGAAGCGCTTCACCTAGGGGATAGCATATCAAAGATGCTCCGAGAACATGAGGGCCTACTTGGCCCTTCGCAACAGTCGATAGTACAGGGTAACATGCCGTCTTCTGGTCTGTTATTCAGAAAAGGCGATGCATGGTCTATTACACTAGAACCGCTTGGAAAGTCCCAACTCCCGGAAAAAGTCGCACATCATTTGCGTCTTTCCCGTGTTCTACGCAATGAATTCCCCACTTCTCTCACCGCTGAGATTGAATACACGACCCCAGCCTCGCAAACCGCGATTCCTTATCGGATGCAGCTTCATACAACTTCTACTGCAGCATCGGCACTCGTCTCTTCTTCACATCGCCGAGGAGATCCAAAGAACCCGAGACATGTTGTTCTTCCTATGTCGGGCAGACTTATCGAGGTTTTGGTAGCGCAAAGAGAGAAAGTTGTTGAAAATCAGGTTCTAGCATTTGTCAAACAGATGAAGATGGAGTTGGAAGTAAGGAGTCCTCGAGCTGGCAAGGTTAAATGGGTATATGAGATGGAGGATGACGAAGAAGATGTCGCTGAAGGCATGTTACTCGTGGAATTGGAAAACGAACAGAACGGGGTGGAAATGAGAGGAAAGCTCTGAGGGCCTTGCTGAGGGTGTTTAATTCGCCGTTACCATCGACGAGGCCTGTGTTCAATTAACAGATGATGCACTATTCGTTTTTATCTTCCTGTTTTGGGTGTTTTTTTATTGCGTAAATTGAACTTATAGTGTTATATTGATTCTGTTCCATTTTTATTTTCTCCTCCACTCTGCATTATCTCCTATCCAATTTGTCCTATTTGTGGAGACTTGGGGCACTCCTTGCGACGGTTTATCTGATGACCCAATTGTGATTGAGGGTAGAGCGGATGCCATGATGGGTTTGGTATTATCTGCTGTTAACTTCTGTCTTGCTACAGAGTGGGAACTATTTCTCCTGATAGAAAGGCTTGTTGATAAAGTTTCAAGAAAATGCTGCTTTGAAAAGGAAGAACAGAGGGTGCTCGAGAGCTCCTTATATTTATATACTGCAACGTGACATAAGTGCTATGAACGCAATCCATCTTTGAACCCCGGATATGCATATCATTCAGTATGTGTATCTGAAACCCTCCAAGCCTTCAATCACAATTTTTCCTTCTTTCTGCCTCTTGTTCTGGACAAAGAAATATGTCGTCGTTGTGCAGACTGAGAGAAAGGTCAAGCATCCAGCTGTGATACAGGTGTATAGGCCCGGTCTTTAGGCCAATTAGCATGTAACACGTGAAATAGGCCTAATTCCTCCTCACCTGTACGTTGGCGCATCCTGATCTCGAAAGGTCAAGGAACCAATGATGCCACCGATACCTCCAGCACCAACGATGGTTGCTGAGCAGAAAGCGCGTCTCCACACGCCTCGGATGTTGTTGGCTTGGTAAGTTAAACACAAGGGTATATTTGAGTTGGATCCCGCGATAATGAGGAAGGCTCCGAAATACCTCACACCGCTTGGTGTTGCGAACCCCAGAACAACGACCCCAATCACTTCGATGACGCAGTTGAAAAGAAGGAAAGGTGTTCGAAGCCCGATTCTGTCGGATATGATGCTTTCGCCAAATCCAAGAATTGATCCGACGACATAACACTGACATGTTTTGATCAGCCGTGTTGGAATTTCGCCCATGAGGCACTGAATACAATCTTACCGGAGTACTCAGACATTCAGATGCGGCTTCAGAAAACCCAAGTCCATCACGTAGGACGATAGGGAGGAAGTAAGCGGCAGCATATGTGACCACCGATGTGAGCCCAAAATTGGCGGCGAAGAACCATATCTTCCAATCCAAGGCGTTCTTCAAATATGAGCCCAGTTTAAAGGGAGATGTTACTACGTCCTGCCGGTCTCTGTTAATTCGATCAATGACAGTCTGTATCTCATCTTCTTTGAGGAACTTCCAGGATTTGTGCGCATCCTCCGGAAAGTCAACGATGAGGAAGTAGGCTGCGAGACCAAAGGCAATGGTGATAATACCCTCCAGAAGGAAGATCCATCGCCAGCCTTCATAGCCCCCGACGCCGTTCATTCTCGACAGCTGTTACAAATTTAGCATTCCCACCCGAAGAGCAATTTTGAGTTGGCTTGTCCTACACCATAGGCCAGGATACCGCCGAAACCTGCAATAAAAGACCCAAGGAGATAGAAGGCAGCATTTCGTTTTGCCACCTCCGCTGATGAACAAGTCAAAAAGAGTTCCTTTAATTCCACGGTGCAAGATTACCTCTGATGTACCAAGAGCTCAACAGGTGCACGCAACCTGAGAAGAACCCTGCTTCAAAGATTCCCAGCAAGCATCGCAAGGCAAGCATAGATCGCCAGCTTTGAACAAGGCCATGTCCAACAATTACCAAGCCCCAGGAAATCACAATTCCACATAGGAAACGACCAGGACGAAGCTTTCGGGCAATTGCAGTCATTGGCGGCTGAAACAATATATAAAACGGGAAAAAGAGGAGGATCAAAAGGGACTTGAAGTATCCAGCCTCAGTATGGTATTTCCGAGCGCCATGGGGATGAGTGAAAGACTAACATAAGCATTTCCTTTGAGATCGAGATCTTTTCCCATTCCAGCTACATAACTTTTCGATGATCAGATTTAGTATCTTGGGACGAGGCCATCAGATGGACATACGCATTCTATTCTTATGAGTCGGCGTTTTTTTGGAAGCTGCTAGAGTAGGAGGCACTCACAGGTAAATTGACACGGTCGACTAATGAGGCGGTATACATCACTCCGAGCACAAGACAGATTCTCAGGTCTATCTTCTTTTTAATTCGCTTCACCTGGAGCTGATCTGGTGCATCCACCTCCCCCTCGAGCTGAGATAGACTCTCCTGATGCTCTGACTTTGTAGACATGTCCTCTTCTGAAGAAGTCATTGTTAGTCTTGACGGTTCGTTTCTTCTCCAAAACACCGAAAAGAAATATGGCATGGGTCAGCATATAATAATACAAAATTAGAGACGTGCGGGGCCCCGGAAACCCCCCTTTCCCGGGGTAACCGTATGCGGGACCAACCATCTCCTTTTCAAAAGGTCCGCTCCGAGCGACGAGGCTTTGATTCGTGTCGGCTATCTATTTTTGATCCTATACTCCACATCAGACGTCAAATGATGTAGGTTTGGTTAGATACCCACGGCTATGAAAGTTAACTTTCTGTTGTACAGCGCTCGGGCACTAACTAATCCCTTTTAAGTTTAGTGACTGCTGTCGGCTCTTGTCGGTACGTCGGGAGAACTCCGCACTTCAACCACACGTCTATTGCCGTAGCAAGTGACGCTCATCTAGGGCGGCTGGTCAGTATGGAGAAGCCCGGAACTGTCGATGGAAGGGTCAAAAAGCGCGCGGGCCGAGCTTGTGCATTGTGCAGGTCTCGCAAAGTGCGGTGCGACGTGGTTCGCAATGGACCGCCATGTACCAACTGCCATTTGGATTCGCTGGAGTGCATCGTCCCTCGAAGCAGGCGCCGTAAGTATGTATAGGATGTGAAATTGGACATTGGAAAGATTTTTGTAGCTGATTGTGGCTCTGATAAAACAGAGTGTCAAAAGCTAGCAAATCCGCTGCCCCTGCCGTCCCGTCACCGGGAGGAAGTGGTCGGAGTGCCCCCGAAATAATCTCACAACAGGCCTGTCAGCACGAAGATCAGACAATCTCGGGAAATGAGATACCATACCCTGCCAATGGCTGCCACGTCAGTCTAGCAGAGGAAAGACTTGCGCCTTCCCGTTCAACAATAGACCCTCTGAAGGACATCGCTTATCCAAGTTTACCGAGCTTCATCATACCTCTTCCTGCGAGCTTGGATCAAGCTGATCTGCGATATCTCTACGAGAAAAATGCTTTCTCACTGCCCTCATGCACATTCCGCAATGTGTGTCTCGCACGCTACCTCGAGTTCACCCATCCACTCCTGCCTTTGTTGGACAAGGCCCAGATCGTATCGACCTTGGACGGAAGCAGGTGCAAAAGACCAATGGCCCTTCTCCTGTTCCATGCCGTCATGTGTGCTGGAGTGACGTTTGTCGAGAACGAGATCATCAAACGAGAAGGGTTTGATTCCAAACAATCAGCTCGTCGTGCATTTTTCAATCGGGCCAAGGTGAGACTCTCCTCCTGTTTTTTCCTTAACATTCGCTGCTGTCAATGTACTGATAAATTCTCCAGATCCTTTTCGACTGCAATACGGAGCCAGACACATTCGTCGCCGTCCAGACTGCAATACTCATGAGCACTTGGTATCCGGGCAAGGAAAAAAAAGACCCGTGGTACTGGGCAGGCACTGCACTTTCTCTGGCCTACTCGATCGGACTGCACCTGGAGCCCGATAAGTCGCGGTTCGATACACCACAGCAGCATCTTCGCCGCCGGGTGTGGTGGTGCACGTTCGCTCGCGAACAGAAGAATGCATTAGCCTTAGGGCGTCCAGCAAGGACAACCTACTATGGCGTTGGGATGCTTTTGCCCAAAGACTTTGATGATGAGATAGGTGTCTCCACCGGTGGCCATCTACCCGAAGTGATGCAATCTCTCAGTTTTCTCGAAGATCGGTCGATGCAGGATGCATTGGCTGGATTGTGTATAGAACACATGAAGCTCTGCGTCTCTATCGCTCTTTTCCTCTCAACAACCTTCAGAAGCCGCCAGCAGGTGGAAGGCAGTAATCGAGAGGATTATAACGAGTACCCACCTCCATCGCCATCTGGCCGCCTTAACTACTGCGCGCAAGAATTCGCTAGGTGGTACCGTGAGATGCCTCCTAACCTCCGCTACGAAGCCCATGCCACCACGTCAAGCCAGTACAATACCCAGCATGGCCGTAGCCTGATTGTGCACAAAGCAACCGTCCATGTCGTCTACTACGTAGCAGTCAGCGCGCTATACCGCCTCAAAGCCTTATCTCCCAGCTCAACCTGGTGTAACAGACAGGACGAGCTGCAGGGTGCATCCCAGCGCATCCTCCGTAACGCCGCCTGGGAGCTAACGAACGTTAACTGGGGGCTCTATCAGGCCGGCCTATCGCCATTCTTATCTACGACGGCTGTTGGCAGCATCGTTGCGGCTATACTGATACATCTACTGGATACCAAGTCACCGGATGAGACCGTCAGACGGGCCGCTATCCAGGGTATCCAGCAGTGTAAACAGGTTTTGCTTTCTTTGAGAGGTGCTTATGGGACCGAGGTTGAAGCGCTAGAGTATCTGAGGGCAGCGGAACGGCATGATGTCAGCTCATCTGTCTCTGAGGAGCAGCAGACAGCACGTATGAGGCACATCGTAGCCCAAAGCTCAAGGGACGTCGAGCAGCCGCTACGTGATCCTGGCGTGGAGCCAATGCTGATGAGGCCGTGGAATTCGCCTCCTACAGCTGCGGAGATTCAAGATGCTTGTGGGTTCGAGTCTTCACCTCTCACCGGAGGCGACAGGATATTCTGGCAATCGTGCTTCGAGGAAGCACCCAACTACGATCTTTTCGATTTCAGCTTACCTCATTATGATCAAGTGGCCTCCTCCAATGGCTTCGAGGAGTTCAATATGGCTCGTATGTTTGCAGAGAGTTGAGGCTATCAACTACCAGACATAATCGAAACAGTTGTTCAAAAAGGGGAAAGAATAGCAATGGTTGGGGCGAGAGAGAAAAGAGAAATTTGTTAATGCAATGTAGAGCCAGTAAGCTTGCACTCCATTCATCAAAGCCATCTTTCCTAATTCAAATCACCACAGCTTAAAAACGCCCCCCATCACATCACCAAACTCATTAGCAACCATCTTCTCAGATCCAGGTCGCTCATGAACTGCTCTAAGCGCTTTGAATGTATCAGACCAGGACACGCTGACAGCATCCTTGTCCCAGGCGTCCAAATCAGGACCAGCCGTGGGCAGGCCCAGGGGGTCTGTTCCAAGGGCAAACTGAGGATCAAATAAGCCTTCTGGTTCCAGGGACATATTCACTGGTGTTAGGCGGGCGGAACTTGCTTGAATGGCGTGCGAGGAACGCATGTTTTCCGAATCCACTGCGTCGTTACCCCGGGGTAATAATTGGCCGTGAGAGCAGCGGCCGATAGAATATTTTGAGGCAGAAGTTGGCAATTCTGTTCTGTGGTCTGAGTCTCTTGTCGGACTAAGTCCATCAGGATGTCCACCTATCGGGGTGCCAATATCCTTGGAAGATGTAGCGGCAGTGGTGTCTTGCTCTTGAGATGCACAATCGTGTCGCTGTCCTGGAAGGTTTCCTCCGCCATTATCATCATTTCTGTTGAGCCAGATCGCATCGTTGGGGCGGCTGACTGAAATTTCAACTTGCTCTCTATCTGGGTCCGTAAGATCTATACTCTGCGGAGGGGTGCGAGCTTTCCATCCCTCCGTAGGGCTGCCGCAGCTTGTCGTCGCTACTGTGATATCCCGCAAAGTCCGAGCCAGCCTTTCAGCTGGTCCTTGTATCGCAGACATGTCAATGAAAAACTGCTGTAGAAGTTTCAGTTGTCGGAGACCTGAATCTCCTATGCTGCTGCCCTCTATCCGTGATATGTGGGCCAAAAGAACTCCGGCTGCAAGAGCTCCTTGCTGAACCGATAGGGGAAAGATAGCACCGGGTTCAAATTGTTCGCGAGCCTTGAAGATGAGATCCGCTATCCGCATCGCGTTCGTAAGTAGAATATTACAAACATATTCGGATATCTGGTTGATGTTAACACCCGTAAGCCGGTCAATAATGCTCGTTAATGCCGCCTGGGACGCAAAAGGACGATATATCAAGATCAGGACGGCATGAAATTGTTGGCTGTAAGCAAAATTCTGTTAGCTGTTTCTTGCCTTATCACTTCTCATTTATTGTTTCATCTTTTTCCATCTTTTTACCTTTGTTAGATGGAACGGTGGTGGAGGGTTGGTATACACCTACTGGAGAAAAAAGAGACTTGGAGGAGTAGACTGTTGTGTTTGATGGTTCCAGCTTAGATGGCTCGGGAGACTTTTATGCCAGATTTGTAGACGATTGTGTAATTCTGTTAACTGGGAGAAAAGGTTTTCGGTGGAGCGGATCGGTTGTGATTGAAGCTGCTCTACGGAATCTGTGGCAATGCTCGTAAGCTCCAGTTGTGCATTGTAGATCTGTGAACTGAGATCTTGCTTCGTTGTCAACGACGGCGGGTTGCTGCGAAGGTGGTGAGATGTAGCAAAGTGCAAATGCCTCGATCGATCGCCCAGAGTGGTATCGAAATTATGATTGAACAGAGCCCTATGACTTGAAGAGCGAGAAATCTCAACATAAAGGATCGCCGAAGTGTACGCATGGATACTCACCTATCAAGAAGGCTAGCAGCACGCAACGCAATGCGCTGGACAATGATTTCGTCATCTGAAACTGGCGTGTCAAGATCATGTCGACGTTGCTGGATTTCTGCAATCATGGTGAAAGCAGTACCTGCAGATCATGAACATTAGATTTCTTACCATGTGTTAGATAAAGACGTACCTAGGTAGAGCCTCGCTGAGTGATCTCGTCCCCGTTCCCACTCAAGTTGAGCAAGAATAATGACAGCTTGCGCATGCGTGTTACTTCGCGGCTCATTTCGTGTCGATAGATTATCTATAATCAGTCGGAGCTTCTTGTGCAGAATGGAGTCCCAATTAGGAAGAGAAAGCTGCAGGACATCTGAGCGGCTGTGATCTGCGCGTCGAAACCCCATGGCAAGGGCTGCGAGATGAAGCTCCGGAGAGCAGAACTCTCCATAACCTCCGTCTAGGCTAGCTAGGAAGGCTCCCTTGTGCACAATGGGTACGCACGAGTTGAAGCGGCTCCAAAATTGGTCAAGTAGATAGCTTCTCAGAGCCGGGTCCAGCTCCTTGATAGTGGAAACGCAGTGATCTGTTGAGTGGATCGCAGCATCCAAACAAGATGCGCCATAAAGGTCGAAGTCCAGGCCGATATCTTTCACGGTGTTGCTAGGTGGTTGAATGGGATTCCTTGCTGTCCTAACGTTCTCAGAAGAGTCGAATTGGTCTCCAACCAGGAGACCTAACAGCCTGCCAGCCGATGTCTCATACGAAGGGGATGCATCAGTATTGCCTATGTCCGACATGCTTGGTCTAGAATAGGGCCTGCAAATATTGACCAGCGCAGAGCAATTAGCAGGCGCTTTAGATCCGGAAAGAGAGACACTTACCCGCCTCGGCGTGCGGACTTCGAATTTCCAGAGACAAACCGCGACCCGCGCCGATAAAGATATTTCTGGCTATCTGTTGCATGGAAGATCTATAAATCCAATCAGCACTTCTGCATCTGTGACAGAGGAGCAGAGCGCGTGGAGGTGGTTTAGAATGAACCTTTGATCGTCGGGTTGATTGTGAGTGGTGACTCACTGGGGGCAGAACTTGCCCAAAGTCAGGTTGAGATGCCATTAATCTCCCCGCAAAAGGCCCCTTGCCCGGGACCGGCAGAGTAGAATCTTTAGATCATGGAAAAACAAGATGGTAACTTGACAAGGCCAAAGAGTTTAGAGATCGTCCATCAAGTTCTGGCCCCCGGACATTACCCCTCACTTCGGTGTCAGGGGAAAGCGATCTGCTAGGGCGTACGTAGACATTATCAAATCAAATCAACCCCGTCTGTGCGGGGGGTTTTTGGTCGAATCTCGGACTTGCAGCCGAACTATTACTCACTAGGTATTTGCACACATCGAACCCCCACGTCGATATTTTCTTTTTTGGGAACCGCAAACTTCACTCAACAGGCAGAAACACTCGACGTCGAGTACAAAAATCATAATATCTCTGACAGTGGCACTGTTTCCATGGCTTGTCCGTCTCTGAGCAGGTTGATGGATATGATTCTCCATATTGAGAGGGCAGACGATTCTTTGAAGCAGGAAAATCCTTTGAGTTGAAGATATTTATGACACCTTAGATCAGCAGCCTGCATGGAAGACGGTAATGTTAATGCTCATGCTAGAGGGTCGTATTCGTATCATTGTTTTTTTGCGAACAATGATTTATCGATGGTTGAGAACTGCGTCGCTGTTGGAAATAATCGGCAACTTGCAGCATTTCTGACCGCTCATGCCCTTCTTGACTCACAGAGAGAGACGATGCGTGCCAGACCCAAGATGAAGCACGTATGGAAATTTTCTTAAATAATTGCTTTACAGGAAGGAACGACCTAAGAAACAGTAGTTAATTGATGTACAATGGCCTGTAAGCGAATGTATTCATCCTAATGAGGAAAGGTGTTGAAGGATGTCGCAGGTCGTGTAGGAGAGAGATCCGATATCCGGGTCTTGGAAGACGGATCCCTTCCCCGCCGGGAAGAGGGGCAGGTTACACTAGAGCCTCGGTGGACGGAATGAATACAGGCGAGGAGGGGCAGGGTACAAATTCTCAATGTGTAGTTAAATAAAGGGATGAAATAAATACGCCCAATTTTTGGCTGGCGAAGAAGACAGTCTTGTTACGCCATCCGACATGACGCGCTTATTCTGGCTTGGTGCCGCCTTGGGGACAACGGCTGTCTTGGCTCAAGGCATCAGCAGCTGTCCTGGGTACGCTGCCGCGAATGTAAAGCACTATAAAAAGGCTATTACGGCGGATTTGACTTTAGACGGCAGTCCGTGCAATGCATATGGGAATGACATTAAGGATTTGAAGTTGCTTGTTGAGCATCAAACAGGTGGGTACTGGTTGATAAATCAAGTCCAGTAAAACTAACGACCCGCAGAAAATCGGTTACACATCAAGATTTACGATGCCGATGAGCGTGTATATCAGATCCCCAATGACTTGCTAGCGATGCCCCAGTCTGAGAAGTTCTCAGAACATGAAGACTTGGTCTTTTCTATGCAGCAGAAACCCTTCTCGTTTTCCGTCACACGCAAGTCCAACGGCGAAGTCCTCTTCAACACTACTGGCCAAGCACTCGTTTTCGAGTCACAGTATCTCAGGCTTCGAACATCGCTCCCCAGCAATCCCAACATCTATGGTCTAGGCGAGAGCTCGGATCCTTTCCGCCATGATCCCCAGAACTACTCGCACGTCGATTGGAACTCGGGTCAGCCATTCATGCCGCAGAATTCCAATCTTTATGGCTCTTATCCGATTTACTACGACCATCGCGGCAGCAAGGGTACTCATGCGGTATATCTCCACAACTCAAACGGAATGAAGATCAATCTTGGCGTGGACACGGAGGAGTTTCTGGAGTATAACACTATCGGAGGCGTTTTCGACCTTTATTTCCTCTCTGGGCCAAGCCCCAAAGATGTTTCAGTTCAATTCGCTGATATTATTGGCTACCCGACTTTAATGCCATACTGGGGTTTCGGCTTCCACCAGTGTCGATATGGCTACCGAGACACTTACGAAACCGCCGCCGTAGTGGCTAACTACAGTGCTGCAAATATCCCGTTGGAGACCATATGGAACGATATCGACTATATGGACTACCGTTCTACTTTCTCTTTGGACCCGCTGCGCTTTCCTCTGAGCAGAATGCAACAAATTGTCAAGTATCTTCATGACCATGACCAGCACTATATCATGATGGTAGATCCCGCCGTCGCCTCTCGAGACTACCCCCCTTTTCACGACGGGATAGCCAAAGACGCCTTCATGAAACAGGACAATGGTACGCTATACACAGGAGTTGTCTGGCCGGGGCCGACTAACTTCCCCGATTGGTTCGCGCCCAATGCACAAGCCTTCTGGGACCAGCAGTTCGACACGTTCTTCAACGCTGATAGCGGTGTGGATATTGATGGGCTTTGGATAGACATGAATGAGGCATCCAACTTTTGTGACTATCCATGCCCAGATCCAAAGCAGTATTCTATCGAGAGTCGGGATCCGCCACGTCCGCCTCCGGTGCGAATGTACTCGCCGTACAAGATACCCGGATTTCCCGAGAACTTTCAGCCGCATTGCATAGCTACTGTTACTTTCATGGTGGACTCTGAGGTTCCAAATGGAGATGATCTCCTTTTACTTGGAAACGCGTTATCGATTGGGAACAGCACGCCGTTCTATGCACCGGACATGCAAGGCACAAACGGGACCTGGAATCTCACGGTTCAGTTACCTGCAAACTCGAAAATTACATATTCGTATCCTCTTTATACACACGAGGGTCTCTACATATTTGAGGCACAGAATCGGACAATCCACACAAAAGGCTGTGGCTCAATGGCTTCAGTCTCGGATCACTGGATGGTTCCTAATACAACAGCAATGACCGTCCCTGAACCCCAATATTCTCTAAACCGGTCACCGCGTGTGAGAAGGGATGACGGCTCTTCCGACCCAAAAGGATCCATGCAGGGTTTGCCCGGACGTGATCTGATCTCTCCGCCGTACGATATTGGAGCTTACTTTGGCCCGCTGAGTTCACAGACCCTACCGACCAATTTACACCACCCCAACGGCCTAGCAGAGTACGACGTTCATAATTTTTACGGGAGCATGATGGGTAGAAGTAGTCGCAATTCGTTGATAAAACGTCGACCGGGGAAGAGGCCGCTGATGTTAGTTCTCGAAAACGTTGATATCTCGAAGCTGTCCTTGCTCACATTCTGCACAGCATCACGCGTTCAACTTATGCCGGCGATTCAGCTCGAGTCGGGTAAGCCTTACCCCGTAGCTAACCCCTTTTCCAGAACTAACGTTCCTCGTCAGGCACTGGTTCGGAGACAACCGCTCTATTGACAGTGACTACCGCCTCCAAATCATCCAGATGATCCAGTTCGTCGCCATGTTCCAGGTACCAATGGTAGGTTCCGACGTCTGCGGCTTCAACTACGACACCAACCCCATTCTCTGCGCGCGCTGGGCGGTTCTGGGGGCCTGGAATCCATTTTATCGCAACCACGCAGAGGAGTCTACCATATACCAAGAGTTTTACCGGTGGCCGATTGTTGCGGATGCTGCTCGCGGAGCCATTGCCACGCGGTATAAGCTTCTCGACTACATGTACACAAATTTTCACCGGCAGAGCACAACTGGCGCTCCGATGTTGACTCCGCTGATGTGGGAGTACCCCGATGATGCCAACACTTTCGCCATTGACTTGCAGTTCTTCCATGGCGATGCTTTCTTGGTGTGTCCCGTCACAACGCCCAATGCCACAAGCGTGACCTTCTATATGCCAAAGGACACATTCTATGACTTTGACACTTTTGAGAAGATCCAAGGAAAGGGAGCTAATATGACTCGCAATAATGTCGGATACTCTGAAATTCCTGTGTATATCCGAGGTGGCAACATCATCCCCATGCGTGCCAAGAGCGCCTACACAACAACAGCGCTCCGGCGAGAAGATTTTGAGCTCATTATCGCCCCCGACGCTCATGGGCGTGCATCGGGAGAACTGTACCTCGATGATGGCGATTCGCTGAAGCCGACCGACACCAGTCTGCTCAAATTTAGCTATGAAAAGGGTGTCCTGCATATGGACGGTAGTTTTGGCTATCAACCGGATGTAAAGATCTCGGCGATCAAGTTGCTTGATGTTGCTGAGTCGAAGTGTGGCGGACACAATGCGAAAACGCAAACATTGACACAAAATGTCAAATTGCCCTTGACGCACAAGTTCTCGGCCAACGTTGAGCAATGCTGAGTGATATCAAAGGGGACTTCACGTCAATGCCGTGTCGGTGACCGGACTGCCATTTCGCTCCATTCTACTTAGTCAATTTTTGAAATTTTCATTGAATCGAACCGTTTTAGTCGACAACAAGTCTATAATGATGAGAATTGCCAACTTTCTCAATGGTCTTATATGACTACGGGCGACTATAGCGGCTTTCCGATATACATATGCAACAACCTTTCTCTTCGCCTCTAAAAATTAGTAACACACAATCACCTTATATCCTGTGCACCAGTAGTAGCAAACTTAACACTCGCCACAACGATAGCCATAATAATCTCAACGTCCGCCTCCGTACGTGGTGCATAAACCAACATATACTCGGAGGGTATATTTGACCGCGTCCCAAAGCTTAAAATAGACATTGCCCGAGCACCAGAGAAAGAATGACGCTGGGCCCAGCCTGCTTCGATAAGTTTTTTGCCTTGACGGTTATGTTAGCATCCATCAGAAATATGTACTGGGAAGTAATTGGGGCAAGAAATGAGGTAGAGATACGTACAATCAACCGGTGACAGAACCATATGCAATGAATGCTCTTTACCCGTATGGACATGTGCTATCTCCCCTCTTGTAGCTTTGAAAATCGGCGAGGCGGGCATATGATCAGCGAGGAAGATGGCTTCTGTGTGTCCCTCCGCGAGAGACTCGGACAGTTTGACAATGTGAGAGTTTCGCTTTGCGAAAGTGATGAATTCCTCACGCATTTTCTGTGTTATTGTCAGCCATCAATCCACCTGCAATGATAGCACGATTGGGTGATTCAAACACACATCCATAATGGCAGGATCCGGGATCTGCGTCAACTGTCTCTGCGGCGCAACATGCGGTCCCACGACAGGTCGATCAGAAACGCTCCTCGAGCTGAGTTGTTCTGCTGATAGAGCCAGGTATCCTTCTTGCTGCTGTTCGGCATGTTCGTACTCGGCCGTGCTGAACATTTCCCGGCCCAAGGGCTGGAACAGGCCGCGCACGATCATCCAGCCAAAGACATTGCTTGGGGGTCCACCCTGGCCGTAGGATTTGAAAATGCGATAGTCGCGGATTGCGGCGGGGAGAATAATGGCTGTTCCCAGCGTGGCGGAAACAGCTAAGATAAGGGCGTTGCGAAGATATTGAGAGCTTGCAGAGGATGAGTCCCGTAGGAAGCTGCTGAGTCTGTCAAGAATAGGCGGCATTTTATAGTAGTAGTTTTATTGAGAGAGAGACAGAGTCCTATTACTAGCTTTAAATATGTTGACGTTGGATTCGGTCGGACTCTATCGGCGCGATGTCTGGCTCAGGTGGGGGCGGTGATGGCGATCCGGTACAGGTACAGATAGAAGTGTCCCTTTACAATGCAGACTCGGCGCTGGAGTTGGAATTGTGTTGTAATCAGTAGTTTGTCTCCAAGATCTAGCTAATTTGACATAGAAGTTGATCCATTGTGCACTACATTCGATTATTTTGACCAGTCCCAGGATCCAGAATGAAGGGGCCGCAGCAGTCGGGCCGTGCAGGTTGAGTAGAGGTCCTGAGCCGCAACGCCCCGCCCGGCCGAGTCCATGTCCTTGTCCTTGTCCGACTCCGTCCGTCGTGGATCGGAAGAATATTTTTGTTTTTGACCAAATTAAATCTAAATTCATCGATTGTAACCTTACCAACACTTGGAAACTATACAAGAGGAAAACACAACAATGCGCTTTTGAACAGGAAGCAGCCGTCAAGAATCATGATCGACGAGCGTCTATTTCGTATACTGTTTCTGCAGAAGTTTGGCGATTGTCTGCAGCTGGATGTTGCTGGTACCCTCATAGATGGCACCGATCTTGCTGTCGCGGAACATCTTCTCAGCAATACCCTCGCGCACAAAGCCCATGCCGCCCATCCACTCAACGGCCTGGCCGGACACGCGGCCGGCAACCTGTGACGCATACAGCTTGGCCATGGCCGCGTCCTGGACGAAGTCCTGGCCGGCTTCCTTCTTGCGCGCAGCGTTGTAAACAAGCGCACGGGCAGCGGCGATCTCGGTGTACGCCTGCGCAATCTGGTGCTGCATGCCTTGGAATTCGCCGATCAGTTGGCCGAATTGGCGGCGCTCGTTCCAAACATAGCTATTTCACAGGTAAGCTCGGCGAGCGTAAGTGAGGAGATAAAGAAACATACCTAGCGGCGTTTTCCCATGCACCAAGGGCTAGACCGGTCATCTGGGCAGCAATGCCAATGCGGCCCTCGTTGAGTAAGCTGATGGCATACTTGTAGCCTTGACCTTCTTCACCGAGCAGGTTGCTCTTGGGGATGACCACATCGTCGAAGTTGAGCACACATGTGCTGCTGGCCCGGATACCGAGCTTCTTCTCCTTTTTGGCAATGGAAAACCCCGGGGTATCCTTCTCGACAATGAAAGCAGTGATACCCTTGTAGCCTAGGGACGGATTGATGTTGGCAAAGACAATGAAGACACCGGCCTCCATGGAGTTGGTGATCCACATCTTGGAGCCGTTGATCTTGTAGCCATCGGCAGTCTTCTCGGCCTTGGTCTGTAGAGCAAAAGCATCAGATCCAGACGCTGGCTCAGACAGACAGAATGAGCCGACAGTGCCGGTAGCCAGTTTAGGCAGCCAAGTGCGGTGGGCCTGTGCGTCGCCGTATTTGATGATAGCGGTGTTGACAAGAGTGTTATGTACGTCCACAAGCACACTGACGCTGGGATCGACGCGTGCGAGCTCCTCGATGGCCACAATCGCCGCCGTGAAGTTCATCCCCGCTCCGCCGAACTCCTCCGGCACCTCCACGCCCATCAGGCCCTGTTCAAAGAGCCCCTCCACCACGGCCGGGTCCATGGTCTCCGCCTCGTCCATGTCCCGAACCTTCGGGCCGATCTGTTCCTGGGCGAATTTCGAGACGGACTCCACCATCAGCGATTCCGTCTCGGAGAGCAGGGTGATTGGGGTGGGCGTGAGACTGGACAGGTCGACCTCCCGCCGGCGGGAGGTAGTCGAGAAAGCATATTTACTGTTGGCCCCGTTAGGTTAGCATAGTGTATCCTTAAACGCCCCGACTGGAATTCCGATCATAAACATACCCCTGCAGCGAGACGCGGCCAGCTAGTGGCCGTTGGGACAGGCGGGCCGAGGTGGCAGTGCGCGACAGGGGCCGCAGGGCACGGGCGATGGAGGCCATTGAGAGTGAGGGGAAGGGCAGTTAGTGCAGCAGTAGCGAGGAGTTGGTGGAAGAGAGAAAGAGCAAAAACATGCAGAAGAGGGAATCACGGGGGAGTAGGTAGCACAACCTCGGCTAGCGGCGGCGGACCCAAGAAACGATCAATTGGCGGGGCCGAGGAACAGGGGTGCCTGAGGCAGCAGTTAGTTGCAGAGTCCCGAGTACATGCGAAACTAAACATTGGCAGGTTGAGTCAACAATAAAATGTAATGATGCCATCCATTGCGTCTATCTTTGTCTATTCCTGGGTGCCGTTATATACTTCCCACATGAGACTATCAAAATTCGGCGCTCCAGTGAAATCCATAAAGCCCCCCGGCATCAGGTCATTTATCCAGCTCGTAGGCTCGATGTTCAAGTCCTCGCCATCCAGCAAACTAGTCATTGGTCCCATGCTAGAATCAGCCTGAATTGTCTGATCTAAAACCACGTCTGCATCTTGTGTCCGCTGGGGCCTACCAGCCACGGTATTCGAAGACGAAGTTCTGCTTGAGCGAGGCGCAGCTGTCGATGCCTCTACACTCCGCACTTTAACCAAGCGCTGGATAGTAACCCCCGTCAACTCGTGAATACAATCCCTTGCCCTTTTGGCTTCAGTCCAGTACTCTCCAATACTGCTGAGAATATTCAAACTGATCCCTGTGTCGGCAACAACCTCATCGATCTGAACCCGTGAGGCGATCTGAGGCAATCGCCACAGTGCATGGAGCATAATCAACGTGCTCAGAAAGAGCGAGTGCACAATAAGTCGGCTGTACAGAAGTGCTTCTTGCCGGTAGAGTTCACCAAAGCCACGAACAAGCTCCACCGCATGTGTGAAGCACAGGGACACTGACTCCTCTGAAGGGTCTGGAATGCCGGGGCTAGGTCGTAAAAGCAAAATCATCATCTCGTGGTACTTTGTCTTACAAGTCCTGGAGATCGACTCGATTCCAACTGAGCTAGGAATTTCCGAATACCATAGCTCGAGCTGCTTCATCATGTCGGATTGCCAGAGGTGGATGTCTGGTATTGCAGGCAATGCATAACGTGGGGCGTCTCTGGAGATACTGTGCATGATATATTTGATCTCGGAATTCATGCGCGCTAATTTGAAGAGGTGAACAGAGTAGGTCATATGAGATGGTGGGCTGTCGTTTGTCCTTTCTTGGACTGTTGTCTCTGTCAGACAACTGTCTGAAATGTCTGATGGGAGCTGAAAATATTGTGAGCAAGATGTTCTTCCACGGCATGAATATGAAACTTACTCGGAGCTCACAGGCTTCATCCCGTACACCTATGGGCCGTCCCATCATTGTTCCCAGCGTTCGATCCAGAGTATACACTACCCAAAAGATCCGGGTTCTCATCTCTTGCTGTAAGAAAGATATAGGGAACGTCGCAGATGCACGGACATCACGTTGCAAACCCAGATCAATCAGTGAACCCAGGCATTGATAATTGAGACTCCATATATTGACCCCACATGACGGATTGTGCAGAGCATAGACCATAAGAAGTAGCAAACTCTGGAGTCCTTCCAATGTGCCTTCAGCATATGCCTGACCGAAGAAGTGTGTCGCGGCTGTGTAGTATCCCTCGGCTGGAAGACGGATCTTGAAACGCCGAGATAGGTCCGACGCTGCTATTGCAAGCACCATATACACATGAAACGCCACCGAAGGATCGGGGGTATCTGCCCCGGTTGAGTATATTTTATCCAGCCGCTGCATGTGAGATGGTTCATGCAGAAATGGGTAGATTAGATGGACAGTAGCAAAATATTTCGAAGTTAATTCGATGGCGTCTTCCTTGCGGGAAGGCAATGATGCTGGGCTGTTGAATAGCTCGGCTGATAAGGACATTGGCTCATTAACATTGCCAGTATTCCCTTGTGGACGTGTTCGACGCCCAGCACTGGAGAAGACGAGGTTTGCAAGAAAGTAGCCACTTGAGGGGCCAATGTATCTGGGTTCACCCCCAGCAGAAAGAGATACCAGGCCAATTTCATGGGCTTGCCTGGAGCCTGTCCGGGCTGGTTGTGCATTACTTTGATACGGTGGAGTTGGTGATCGACGATTCTCAGAACTGTGAGCCGCGCTCTCGCCATGCTGATTGGCACCATCTGCTCCAATTCCAGCATGGGGAAAATGGTTTAATTGAGGATCATTCTCGAGCTGGGTGGTTGAGTCCTGTTCGTTTAACCACGACTCTAGCTCCTTTATCCTTTGCTGGAGATTGGCAATGTATCTGATCGCAGTTAGCGGAATGGGCTGTTATGTCAATTGGCTTTTACTTACGCGCGGCTGACTTCCTTCTTGCCATCATTTTTGCAAGTGGAATTGACCTTTGTGCATGATCCGCACCGAGGTAGGACTCCGTCACAGCGGATTTTCCGGCGCTGGCAGCGACGGCAGGCGGCAGGGTTCCGAGAACGGCGTGGGGGGTCCATCTAACTCACACACTTGTAATGACAATTGATTTTGTGAAGTAAAAATAGGAAGGGCAGATGATGGACAGTACAGAGCAATGAATTGCCAATTCTAAAAGAAAAACTTTGACAGAAACGAGGATAACGGGAAGAAGCGGGGTAGTCCCGCCGAACGGAAGACATCCGAGCTTCCCGATATAAAGGCAGTGCTCTTTCCTAATTACTGTTTTCCTCATCAGTTCAAATCAGACACCATGACAATCGTTCACATAGGTCAGTAAAGACAACCCCATGTATAAGTTCACAAACTAATGCAGGGATAGTCCTATTCAAATTCCGCGCTGATGTCGGCGACGATATCAAACAAGAGTTCCTCTCACAGATCAAAACACTCAAGTCTCTATCCTGCGTCAAAGATCAGAGACTCATTGTGGGTGGTCCATCAATTACTTTTCCAGCCGAAAAAAGCAAGGGATTTCATTATTCCCTGGTCAGCTACCACGAAGACCGAGCGGCCTTGGATGCATACCATGCCAGCAGTGAGCATGAGAGGTGAGACTATCTTGTCAAAAGGGCATACAATGTCTAATTTTGTCTAGAGTAACGAGTAAATTCTTTATTCCGTATAAGGAAGATCTTGTCCGGTTTGATTTTGAGGTGGACCAGGCAGATGAGTCACTACTGGGCTTTTAGATCTGTTCGGTCATTCGCAGGAAAGCAATCTCAACTTTATAGTTTCTGAGTCCTGTATAGCATAGATACAGCAGTATTTGAATAATCGCCTCAATGGTTTCTGAACAGTCTATCCCTGTTCATATACCAATGGTATATTGGTGGATCAGACATGCAAGGGTTTGGTATTCAGGTATTTGTAACAACTTAATGGTTCTCACTACAAATTGAACATCTCATTTCCTTGTTTCGTCATTAAGTCTACTAACACAGCGCTTGTATAATGAAATTGGCGATGCGTCAGATGCAATGATTGGCTCTCATCATCGGTAGCACCACCCGCAAGTGATGAAGTGAGCCATTCTCCACCGTCGGGACAGTTCCGATGCGGCACCCATCCGCCTTGAGTAATCGATACAAATACTCCAACAACCAATACTCGACTCAACCTTTCAACTACACGGCTCCAACTCTTCCACATTATGACCTCCTCTGTAGAGCATGTTAATTCTCTACGCCTTGTCCAATCATCCGATCTCGAGGAATTCGTGCAACAAATTCTAGTTGCCAATGGTACCTCCACCGAGCATGCGGGCATTGTAGCCAACTGCCTCGTGCAAGCCGATCTACGCGGCGTCGACACCCACGGCAGCAATCGCATCCCTTCATACATGGAACGAATCCGCCGCAAAGCACTAGACGCCACAGCCGCCCCGGAGCTGCGGCAAGTGACGCCAGCCGTAGCGCAGGTCGATGGCCGCAACGGGTTCGGGTTCGTCGCAGCGCATGCAGGGATGGCGCGCGCAATCGAAATGGCACAGCAATTCGGCATCGGGATGGTCTCCATCAAGCATTCCAACCATTTCGGCATGTCGGCCTGGCTAGTCAAGCAGGCGTTGGACGCTGATATGATGTCTCTGGTATTCACGAACTCGTCGCCCGCATTGCCAGTCTGGGGCGGCAAAGAGAAGTTGATGGGTGTGTCACCTATCGCCTGTGGCGCTCCCTCTGAGAATCCGCGGCGGCCGTTCATTCTCGACATGGCGCCGTCTGTGGCCGCTCGCGGCAAGGTGTATAAGGCCCTTCGGCGTGGCGAGAAGATTCCCACGGACTGGGCGCTCGATGGAGAGGGGAACCAGACTGATGACCCTGCAAAGGCTCTTGAAGGCGTCATGTTGCCGATGGGTGGACCGAAAGGCTCCGCCTTGGCCATTATGATGGACGTTTTCTCTGGTGTATTCTCCGGGGCTGCGTTCGCAGGCCATGTCACCAACCCCTACGACCCGTCCAAACCAGCCGACGTCGGTCATTTTCTGGTTGCTGTTAAGCCAGACCTTTTTATGACGATGGATGAGTTCAAGTCGAGGATGCAGTACCTCTATCAGCGGGTTGTCGACTCCGAAAAGGCGGCTGGCGTAGAGCAAATCTATTTCCCGGGGGAAATCGAGATGATCACTGAGGAGCGAAGGTTGTCGGAAGGTATTCCATTGGCCGAGGCAGAAATCGAGGCTTTAAATAAGGAGGCGGATCGTGTAAACGTTGCACGTTTGAAGGTGCAGTCTCGGGTCGACAGCTAGATGCAGGATACATAGGCTAGAATTTAGGACCTAGGACCCTGCGCAGAGCTTTGTTTTGAATTAGTTTATCTGTCATATATCTTAGCAACTGTTCTATCTTAATGCAATACAGTATCACACTACTATGGATCGTAGGAGCGTTATGTATTATCTCGGAGAGGCGCTGTTGGGCGCAAGTATGAACCCACTGTGTGACTAGCACCACCGATATTCCCACATCAAACATCAACAACCATCTCCGGATCAAAGCCCTTCGCCTGCGCAAAGTAATACCCGCGCTGGTTGCTCACAACCTGTTTTCCCGTCCCCCCATCCATAAAGCGGACATTATAATGGGTATGCCCAAACGCCCACAACCGAACCTGCGGGTGCGTCCAACAAATTTCCTTGGAGAGATCCGTCGCGAACCCCGACGACAGCGGGCTCCCAGCGTGTCTTGGATCGACAGCGCGCTCATCGCGGGTAACGGGACTATGATGCGTCAAGACAACGATCTTGCGCCGCGGCTCAGATTGAATAATCTGCGCGACTTGGCTGTTGAGCCAGGTCAGGTCCACCTGATGCGCGGCATTGTGGTCGGCGACTGTCCAGCCGTCAATCGGGTAGAAATCATTCAGGCCGAAACTGACCCGTTCCTCGTGGAGGGTGTCGACTTGCGAGTACAAGGTGCAGCCGAGGATGCTGAGATCGGAAGAGATGTCGAAGCGGGTTTGATCAAGCAAGATCAATTTGCCCGCTGTCTTTTGGGAGTGGGAGAACTGGTTAATCTGCTCCTTTACAGTCGTCCAGCTGGAGTGGTACGGCTCATGGTTCCCCAGCAGCAAAAACACAATCTCGAATTTGGGCAGTTGGACTGCGATGAAGTGGAAGAATCCGGCGTCCTTCACGACGCCTATGTCACCTAGGAGGGCCAGGTAGGGGGCTTTGGGGGTGATCTCAAACAGATCGTACGCGCTGGGGTTCTCCAGGTGCAGATCGGACAGGATCTGGAGGGCCATACCTACCCACTTGTGACGAGGGCAAATAGGGAAACAGGAACGAAGGTGAATGTGGCAGTGCAACGATGTGGCGCATTTTATCTAAGCGCCCAGCGAAGTACATAACCCCTCCTTGGCCTTGTCTGTTCTTGTTTCTGTCATCTCTTGGACTGGACTGTTCTTTCGTTATTCCTGTTTTCTTCGGGGATTCGCAGTGAATCTGGCCCACGACGTCATTGTCTTATCCGCCTTATCAACCAACTCGGACTTGGAGAGCGACACACTCCCCTCCACCATTAACTATGGCAACACACGATCCCCGCCTGCTGTACAGCGTCAACAACATTCGCGCATTCCACCTGCAAGATGGCGAAGAGCACGAACTCACGCCATCGGGCGCGCAGACCCTGTCCTTGCTAATGGTCCCTACCAACACCTCAACACCAACGACTTCAGGCACCGAATCACCAGAGGAGGACTTCTATCTTCACCTGTACCTCCCTCCAGAGCTAGACCTGGCCCTGCCCGCCACTACACAGATCTACCACCAACCCCCTAGCAGCTACCTGATCCCCCGCTGGGATATGGCACCGGACACGGCCGCTTTCATTCGCATCCAATTCCCTAGCATCGGCACAGGACTCGACAAGGTGACGCAAGATGAAATCGATACGTTTGAGACAATCTTGGCACAGTGTACTGCCTTCCTGGAACGCGCCGCACCGCCCAAGCATCGGGGTCATGCTGCATACAACCCGGCCGACTACAAGCCGGGTGAAGGATATGTATCGTCGGATACAGATGTCAGTCCCGAGAAAGGGCATGGCCAGATCGTGTTGATTGACGAGGAGGACGGAAGTGTGGTCGGCGAGCTGGGAGATGGGTATAACCTGATGGAGGACCCGGATGTGAAGCATGGATCGAAGAGTGAGTACATCTTAGTGACAGATTTTATGATTCGCAGCTAACAGGGTTTCGTCCCGCAGGACCGGTGGCAATTGAACTGCCCTCAGAGGGAGAAGGCAACCAGGTCAGTGTGAGCAATGTGTCCGAAGAATATCTGGCCATGTCCCGGCATCCGGCGTACCAGGACTCGACCATTGTCCAGACATCAGCCATGGCATCCCGCCTTGTAGTCACCAGCACATCGAAACTGGCCAATGTCATTGCCAGCGGAGCCGAGAGCTTCGCCAAGAAGACCAAGCCGAACCAGAAGCCATTGACCTTCTCGGAGACCACGCATACGCGCATCCGCAAGATCGGGACCTTCTCAAATGGCGCAGCGGATCTCTCGTCCCGGACCGTCGGACAAGTCGGCAAGGTTGCGCAGAGCATTGGCGCAACTCTGCGGAGCAAGGAGAAGGATTCCAACAAAAAGAGCTTCGACAAGAACAACCCACCACCAGACTACAAGCCCGGCGTGCTGAACAAATCCATGATCGCCTTCTCCACTCTCGCCGACGGGCTCGAGCAGAGCGCGCGCACAATCTTGTATTCCGGAACTGCAGCCGCCAGCTCGATGGTCAGCCATCGCTACGGCACAGAAGCCGGCAGCGTCGCCTCCAACCTCACGGGCGGCATCAAGAATGTGGGTCTAGTGTACATCGACGCCAGCGGAGTCAGCCGGCGCGCGCTGCTCAAGTCCGTGGCGAAGGGGATGGTGGTGGGCCGTATGCGCGACGGACAGCAGGTGGTTGTCGGCGGCGGTGATGGCGGAGAGGTTCCTCCTGGTGCTCAAACCGAGGTGGAAAGGAGTTCTTCGGGCCTGGGAGCTGCTGCGGGTCCATCAGCTCGCCGTCCATCACCGAATCCTACGCCGCCTCCTGCATACGATGCTTCGGGGACGCTGTCGTTGGGCGGGGCGCCTATGTCGGGGAGCAAGCAATAGTTCAGTCAGTTGATTAGTTCATTTGTTAGTGAGTACATAGCAATTAAACCAGGGCGGCAAATTCCTCCCTCGACTGTCTGCCTGTTATACGTTGAGTTTGCTGTGCTGCGAGCGAATGAAATAAGAATCCCTGTTCCGCCCAATTGCATTGGCGGCTAAGCAACCCTAATACAGTAGCCCGCCCGGCCGTTGACCAGCTCATCACCCATTGGCCCTAGATCGGCGATCGATTAGGGAGTTATGCAATTCACATTGGTCAGACAGACTGTGTGCCAGCGCATCAGCAGCCATCAGCCGCTTTGACAGTTGTTCGTTGTGGCCCACAACACCTTGAGAGCAGATTGACCCTCTCTCGCCAATAACCATCGGGGGAACCGCTGGGTCGACCGCGCGGGCTCCCGTGGGTTGCGGGTCCTGCAAAATCAGATCGCATATCTCTGGAAGATAGGAGGCCGTCGTGGGTATTTACTGTAGTGATGAATTGTTTAGATGAAACACATAGTTCACTATTATTGGCAATCAAACTAGCTAGCTTAGCAGAACCTCCAAAGATAATAATCGACCAGTTCTCTGCGATCCAGATGACGATCGGCCTAGGTGTCCACTACACCACTTTGAAACGGCGGTGCAGCCCTGACGAGACCCCTTTTAGCGACATTGTTGGCATAGGGACTGGGATTGTGATTCAGATGATGACGGTCATTGTTCCTCTTACTCTATTTTCTAATTCCTGCTTAATTCTTGTTCGTTATGAGTTCCGCCATAGTCTTGTTCTGCATCAGACACATGTACACCGACTGGAGCCTCGGTCGGACAATCGAGGCAAGGGAGGCATAGTACGGTGTAAGTGTCGACAGATCACTTTAGCTGTGTAGTCACTAGGGGATCGATCATACCCGGCAGAGAGTGAGTGAGTAGTTCACTTCGTATCTACCGTGCCTGAGAGTAAACAATCCATCCCAACTCGGACCCTCTCTCCCCCAGACTAACCGGCACTAAGGCGCTCCCTCCCTGGCTCGGATCGCTCCTCCTTCTCCTTCCCTCTCTCCTTCGCTCTCTCGTCCTCTTCCCTTCCGTCTTCTTCCTTCCCTCCCCTTCTCTCGATCATCGGTCATTTTCCTTTCCTTTCTTTTTCCTTTCGTTGCTGGGGGTTCTTTGTTGTCTTGGTGTCCGCCAGCACCTACCCCCTTTTCTTCTCCCTCGCCCTTCCTCCCCCTGGTTCCCGCCCCTCGACGATGCCCATTGAGCAATCGCTGAGTCGCAATCGCGTCTAAGACACCTGCAGCGTTTGCTGTCGTACTTTTTTTCGTCTAGGAAGGGGGAATCTCAACCGGCCTCTTTTGTTTCTGGTTTCTTTCTTTCTTCCTTTCGGTGCTTGTTTTGACGCGTCGTTCGCTGGACCCGGTCGCGCCCTGTGTTTTTGTCCATTCTGATCGCTGCTGCGGCTTCTCCTTTGCATCCATTGGTACATGAGGAATTCTTCCGATCGATCTTGACCTGTCAGTCTCCCTCATGCTTGATATCTTCAGGCGGGTTTTCCACATTCTTGCCGATAAGATCCCCACCGGGAATGCTTTGCTGACGTGCGAAACTTGGCCATCTGCAGTGCGCCCTCGACAACTTTGACGACTCGACCGTTCGCCTAGTGTGGTCGGCCACTCGTTCACAGGAGGAATTGGGTATTTTGTACCACGCGCCCTAATTGTGTTGTGCATATTCGCCGTCCTTGCCAGCTCCCGCCTCC